>NC_081562.1:16637248-16931584 GCF_022355385.1 Mustela nigripes
ACAGAGAGGCTAAGAACCTGCTGGTAGGCACCAAATCAGGATTTGAATCAGTCTGGTTCCAAAGTCTATGCCTATATCGGTTCTGTGACAAAGAGCACAAACCAGAGACTGCAAGTGCTTTTCTCATCAAGTATATAAACCCTCGAAGATTATTTTGATATTCAGTAATTGTATCAACTTAAAGTTAGCATCTCTAATGCCTTGTTAACTTTTTGTGCCCACTCTGAAATGATTAAATACTATAAAGTTAATATAGATAGGTGTTTCTGGATATAAAAGTGTTAACTTCCCCCCTCCACCTTAATGATGAGGCATTACTTTAAAAAAAAAAAAAAGATGAGGCATTACTAAAGAATGTTTTACTACACAAAGACCTTACATAGAGAATGTACAGCCCTTTAAAATCATCCCAGAATTATGACATCACATCTACACTGATCCGAAGATAAATTTCAACTCCGTTGATGAGGGTAACTCCATTAATGGGAACAACTAGACTATCAGGTTAACTGGGCTTTACAGTAAAGAGAGGCAAACAAAGTAGCCGTATATTTGCCGAAATCAACTTCATATACACTATACAGAAGAACTTTTTGTATAAACTAAGCATTAACTTTGCCATCACCATCCGAGTTCACTGCATGATGGTCCTTTAATCTCTAAAGATGTCCACTTATTCCGGATTCCTTTTTTTTTTAAATCTGAAATCTCTAATAACATGTTTAAGTCTTCCTAACATCTAAAAACTTGCAATTGTGTTAAAACTTTCTTAAAAGGAATACATCAGTATGAAACTTCAAACTTTAGCTGGAAAAAAACATAGAATTATTAAAATTGGTTAAAATCTATCTTTTTGCATTTATCCATCAAAGAGTAACATGATATATGTGATGGTATTATCCCATCATTCCCCCAGTCTTACAGATTTATTACCTCAGATGAGTAAAGGAGCAGCAATCAGACTTTACCAAGAAGAATTTCTCCAGTGTAGTACAGCTACAACACGGAGGTGAGGGGCACCAACCCCTCACGCAGTCAGATATCTGTATGTAACTTTGGACTCCCCAAAAACTTAACCAAGAGCCTACTGTTGATGGAAGCCTTACAATGAACACATATTGTATATGTTATCTGTATCACATCCTATGTTCATACAATAAAGTAAGCTAGAGAAAATGCTATTAAAATATTGAAGAGAATACACATTTATCATACTATACTGTATTTATTTTTGAAAACTGCATGTAAGCAGACCCACACAGTTTAAACCCAGACTGTTCAAGGGTCAACCGTATTTAAAAGGCTTGTGTCTCCTATCTCTAGTGTAATATTTAAAAGGCTCCCATTTATGATTGCCATTTCAATTCAACTCATGTTCTGCAAATGGCACTAGTTATTTCTAACATTAAACACTGTAAACCAAGGATTCCTTCCCAGGATAAGGATTTAAAATTAAACATTCATATGGGTTCTTTTTATTTGAAAATAGCAAGCAACAGAAGGATCAAAAATGTACAAAGGAAAGTATGAGTTCTTCACCTGGGATACACGAAGAGGAACCAATACCAATTTTATACTTGAAATTTCTGGCTATGTACACACAAGGATTTTTTTTAGAAATAGATTCCCTATATTTTATTAAAGGGAACTCCAAAAAGGTTAATGTTAAGAAGTACTGGTATAAGACATTCAATTTTGAACATAAACATCCAGGGGAAGTAAATTTTTGAAATTGTATTTATTAATGTTTTATTATACATATTATATTTTCTTAGAATTAGGGGAGGGGGACGCCCCACTCAAGTGAGGTAACAAACTTGCCATCCTTTACAAAACTTAATTAGAACTGACAAAGTTATGGTTAGTCCTTAATTCCTGAGAATTTGAATACTGAATTTTTTGTGAATTTACAACAAATGTTCAAACTAATTTTAAATTACAGTATGTCTGAAAACAATATTTAACAATAATATGCTAGCAAAGAAAACCATCATCTAAATGTGTGGATGAACTGGTGTGAAACACTGAAGCCCTACTGTTCTGCACTTAAATAACATTTAAGTATGCTTAATCTTTCCAGAGATTTTATTTCAAATATGTGTAACTTACGCAGACTGCAGTGACATTATTTTGAATGAATGGCAAAATAATTATCTATCACTTTATTCTTAATTGTACATATCCATGGAGTTAGCATATGAACTCTATATGGTATTCATAAAATCGATAATAACTGATATGTGGGGATAATGAATACAGACACTGGATTCTCTTCCAGTGGCAATTTCTATCCGTATTAAAGGAGATTATTTTAGGGAAGTCAGAGAAAAAAAACCAGAAAGAACAATATCGTTGCTATGAAATGGTGACGAATTTGATGCAATCAAAGCAAGATCATTAATATAAACGTTTATAATAATGAAAATATAAATTACTAATTATGCAGCATGCTTTAGGGCCATTTCTACAGTTAGTATGAATTAGAAATATTAAATGCCTTTAATCCATCCATTGTATAGAATTCTCTTAAGTCATGTTTACATAATAAACAAAAAACATTTCCTACCTATTCTGTTTCTTCTGACTCAGAACAGTGCAAGTGTTTATCCTGGGCTGGGAAAGTTACCCTGCCAGTAACCAATTAATACAAATAGGGCACTGTACACCTATTCCAAAAGCTGGAAATCAAATGCTAGAATCTTACAGGATATACCCGAAGAAATGCTTAACAGGCAAGTGCAATGGAAAAATCGAGTTTTCCCAAATGATGTTAGTATTACGTGTACTTTGTTTCCATTCTAAAAGTATCACTGTATCATATTAAAAGATTATAGGTCATGATTAACCATATAATTATTAAATGATGTAATCTTTACAAAAATAAAGCTAGTAGCTTGCCAGGAACTAAATTTATTCAAAATCTTACTGTACTTTTTAAATCAGTAAATGATTTATTAGAACTTTATTGTCACAGTGGTAATTTTTTAAAAGCCTGCACAGTGCTTAATCTGGTGTCTTAGATTATGCTTGGTTTAAAGAAAAAGTCTGCCCAAACCATCACCAAGATTTCAATTCAACCTAATGTAGAAGAAACCTGAGTTTGGATGTAGAAATAAAAATCCATATAATTCTCTCTCATATCATATGTAGTGCCTTCAACCAAAATTGAAGCTTCAAGCAGGACTCTATGGCTTTCTCTGAATTTTCTTTCATTTTTGAGTATTAAGTAAATCTTCAATTTAAAGCAGTTGTTGGAGGTTACCTGTTCTCAAAGCAATGTAAACTAGTTATAAAATGTCTTATCAAAGACAATAACAGCTCTTGTAAGTCACATGAAATTAACAATGAATCAACTTTACACTGTACACTGAAGGTACATAACATACTTGTGCCTCACCTCTACTATCAAAACCATCTTTAAATATTCCTGCTGTAAGAATATTGGTATGTATGCTTCATAAATTTCAGACTTCATTCATTTTGTTTAAACATGTATTTGCTGGCTGTACATAGTGTATGCATTGAATTTCCAATTACTAAGACAAAAATTGATCCAAGACCTATGCAAATACAAATGAAAAACCCTCACACAGATTACAAGAGATCTGAGGCAGCTGTTCAGGAATGCAAAGTGGCCCTTCCATGGCTTCACTTCAGATAACTCTCCATAGGCATATTCTGCCAGCCTAAAGTCCAGGCAAAAATCGCATGTAAAACCTCATTCTCCACTTGTGAAACGTAAAGAGAGCCTTTGGAAGAAGAATAGACTTCACTTTGGAGAACTGCTTTAAAGAGTTGCAACATCCACCGATTACCAGAGATGTGGCCCAGGAAACACTTCTTCATTAACTCATTAACATCATTTCACCCATAACAGTACTGACACGATCCTGACGATCTCAGACAGGCAACACATACCATCAATATCATTTGACAACAGGATCTGCAGACACAGTGCTCTCGGACAGGTCTCCATTGCTTGTTTTTGTCTCTTCTGGAAGCATGGATAAAAATAACAATGGACAGATTTATGTTTATTTTTTTTAAATGAATTAAGTAAAAATTGAGAAGGACTGCATCGCTAAATTTCAAATTAAGAAAATGGGCACCTACCAAATAGTTCCCTAATAGTAGTTCCCTAAAGTATATTGAGTTATTTACCTTAATTTTTTAGAAATCTAAGCTAACTATTGCAAATGTAATGTTCTGACCAGTACTTAGTAAGGGTACAGAATTGTGAAAAATCACAACTGCCTCTGGGGTGGAGTCTCACACACATCTGAAGGCATGCTGCCTCTTGGCTGGTTCCCCCAGTCAGGCCAACAAATCACTATTATTACAGTGCACTGCTGTTACTGACAGAAACACTGCTGCGAATTCACATATAAAATTGTCCAGAATAGGGGCACCTGGGTGGCTCAGTGTAAAGCCTCTGCCTTTGGCTCAGGTCATGATCCCAGGGTCCTGGGATCAGGCCCTGCATTGGGCTCTTTGCTCAGCGGGGAGCCTACTTCCTCCTCTCTCTCTCTCTCTCTGCCTGCCTGTCTACTTGTGATCTCCGTCTGTCAAATAAGTAAATAATTTTTAAAAACTGTCCAGAATAAATAACTTTCCATTTGGGTTTATAACTTATTTTTTAAAGCAGGTTTTTACAATAATTATATAAAATGAACTCCTGGGTTTTTTTGTGCAAAATGTCACATGCATATACTTCATCAACAGAGGAAAACTATCTCATGTCTCCTGCAACTCTGAGTACACATCTGAGCAACTTTAGCTAAGACAGAGTCCTAAAACAGAAGAACCCAAACATATGGGTGAAATGCATCAACCAGGATCACAGAGTTCATTAAAAATAGTCCAAAGCAAGGAGTTCCACTGAGACAGAAAGGTTTGTCTTAATGACTGAGGCCTGAAAGTAAGGATCTAAGCCACCTGCACAGTCTTCCCAATAAGCTCAGCTGGAGATAAGCTTCTGGCAGGAAAACACCTAAGCAGAACCTAAGCAATAACTGACTTTCCCCAAAATTTAGATCAAGCTCACTCAAATTCTTCCAATTTACCTTAGCTTTAGAAAATGACCTAAACAGAATATATATATATATATATATTTTTTTTAATATATATATTTTTTTTCATGTAAGAAATACTGAACATCTTCCAGGTAACAGCATGAAATCACTTTCAAGCACATGATTATTACTTAGTCTAGACTCCAAAAATGCTTGCATATCCTAATTATTAACATAATATTTAATTTATGCAACATTATCAGGGAATACGTTAATTGATATAAGTGGTCTACCCAAGAGAATCACATCTATTTAGTGTAAAATATATACATATACATATTTTAAAATTTAACAAAATAAGATTAATAAAACATTTTATGAAATATTGTTTTATGCCTTGATTTATTAAATACAAGAGAACAGGAAAAAGGGCAAACATGAAAACTCAACTCAGTTGCTGTACCTAGTTTTGAGCTTCTGAGCAAAGAGGAAAACCTAAGTTAAATAATTTCTGGAACAGAAAAGAAGAAATATCCATTCTTCAGGGAAGACAACTGTTCCTAAATTTTTTATCTGAGATAAATGTATCATGTGAGTCCTTAGTATGAAATAAGCAATTTACATCATCCTACAAAGAATACATGTATATGACAATCAGTTATCAGGACTACACTGCGCTCTTGATTCTGGCACTACACAGAGCCCCAAGTGCTTTACTACCTCCTCAGTCACCTGCCCCACCTCATTCAGTCTGTGTCTAGCTATCAACAGCTCTGCCTTCAGAAAACACTTAGTGTTCCTCCTAATTGGTTCCTTCTTGTCAGACACAAGTTGAAGGGTGAAAGAAAATCTAAACTTGTTAAATTTTATTTAAATTAAGAAAAGATGAAAATGAATAAAAAGTTACCCCAGAATGAAATGTAAAAACAATGTAAATTTCTTGATGGTTTCACAAATTATCCATGTAGGCTGTACTTTTTTTTTTTTAAGGTATTTCTTATTTTCCAAAAAGAAAAGGAAGCTGGGATTCTGACTACCACATTTGTGGCTATTATTAAAGAAATATTTACTGCCTTTCCAAATTTAAGCCACTCACTGACCTTTCTCTTTCTTTTCTTGGTTTTCTTCAGCTGCAGTCTTGTCTGCTCTGAAGAAAATTCTTGCACTGCTCAGTGAAAAATAGAGCAATTCAAATTCCTAAATAAATAAAAAAAAGTAAAATAAAGGCTGAAAACATTATAGCAAAATATTAAAATTATTAGAGATCTATATAACTTCTAAAGAGCTTTAGTGTAAATCGTAAATACAGAAACTGAGCTGGGGCACCTGGGTGGCTCAGTTGGTTAAGCGGCTGCATTCGGCTCAGGTCATGGTCTCTGGGTCTGGCACAGACCCCCAGCTCAGGCTCCCTGCTCAGCAGGGAGTCTGTTTCTCCCTCCCTCCCCCTGGCTCCTGCTCTCTTTCTCTCAGATAAAATATTAAAAAAAGAAAGTAAAAGAAACTCAACGAAGTAATCCCATCCATTTTTAATATGGAATCAAATGGTTTCCAAATGCCATTTTTAAAAAAATATAATTACCACTATTCATCTCACTTGTTTAAAAGGGAGTTTAGGATTTGTTTTTTCAGATATCAAGCAGATTTGACTACTACTCTCCTCTACCTGTAGACAGACATCCAGGCGCTTCTGAGTGAGATTCATGGTCTGCAGTAGTTTTTCATCTTGACTAGCTGACTGCACATTCTGTTGCTTAGCAACTGCTCTTATCTCCTTCAGGTACTTCTCTCTAACAGACTGGAACCAGTGAAGTGAGTCAAATTCCTGGTACTGATCCAAAAGCTTCAATATGTAAGCCACACCTACAGTGATCAGCAAAACCAAAACTAAATTATAAAGGGTTCAAAAGTTGTATTCTATTCCTTTAAAGAAAAAAAAGATACAAAAGTATAAAAAACTAAAAATAAGCCAATCAAGGAAAAAAACAAAACAAAACAGGGCTATGAAGATCACTTAGAACATGAATGGAAGGTTGGGGAAAGACTTCCATTGCTAAATAGCCACAGCTGAGGAAGCTACAGGGAAACTCAACACAAGATGAGAAAACTCTTAAAACCACCACAACAACACAGTCTAAATATGAGGTCCAACAGACTAAGTGATTAGCAATACCAAGGGGGAATGAATGATAGTTATAAAATAATGGAAACTACTAATCAGATGACCCAGTTAAAAAATAAAGAGTAAACACTGCTCAGGAAAAACAAGTCTACAAAGGGCACACAGTCTTATTAAGCAAATGTTTCTAAAAATCCATTATAATAGGTGAACATAAAATTAATGGAAAAACAATTCCATTAAGCTTACCCATGGCAAAGCCATCATCAGTAAAAGCAGCTCCAATTTTATTTTTTTTATTCAATTTCTCCTTGCAGCTAATGGAATGCTCTACAAAGTTGAGGGTCTGAAAAGATACATTAGAGAAACAACTGTGCTGAAGTATCTTCAGAATTTCATTCTTAAAACAGACATTTCAAAAGTTATAAACAGGATCTTTTCTAGGTCCCTGTCCTTTTGATTTTAGACATCTTCCTCATATAAATAGACTCCTGGGAGATCACAATCTGTACAGTATCTTTTAATGGCTCTTGTTTCTGAGTCCTTTAACAAGCACTCCCCTAATCACCAATCACCACGTACCCAAGCATGGTGTCTCATATATGAGGACACTGAGGTTTAAGGCTGAGTAATTTGTCCAAAGTCATACTTTAAGTGAAAGCTGGAGCCACTTCATTCTAAAATACTATTTATCATATTCTTTATGGTTAAAAAGAATTAGTAGTCATTTGGATAAATGAATTCCCCCAAAAAATGCTTCCCTAAAAACAACTCCTACAAAATACCTTATCATCTATTCAACAAAGATTTACTAAAGATTACTATATTCCAGGCTATATTAAGTAATTATGATTTTAAAAAATCAATACCATCAAAGAGTCCATACTCTTGATACTCTCATCAATGATAGAAATACTGTGTATCTGTACTGTCCAACACAATAAGCCACTAGCCATATATGGTCACTGAGTGCTTGAAATATGGCTAGCAAAACAGAGGAACTAGATTTTTTTTATTTTATAAAATTTGAATTAAGTAGCCACTTATAGCTATATATGGATAGCAGAGCTCTAGAAGGGTAAAAAGAGACATGTTTAGGAATAATTGTGATACACTGTGAAAGATACTGTAATAGCCTATGCTGGAAACATAATATCAAGTCTCGGGTTTTTTGCCTGAAAAACTCCCTGGGAAATTAATTAGATTTGTGAAATCTCTACCAACTATTACTTAAATTTTTTTTTAGATAGCTCACTTATGTTTGTCTCTTTTCTGGAATTAGATAACAAACTCAAGCACAAGAACTGAGTCCTGTACTTCCCTGGAGTGCTGTCCATCCACCCATCACTGATAGAACTCGGACAGCTGCCCTACAACACCCCACTCTTCCATTAACGCCCCATTTGCTGTTTACTTGGTTTCAGTACACCGTCCTTCAACTTAAAGAAATATAATGACAAGTCACCCTAAGTTAACTACACTGTTATAAAAGTATAACCAAGACAGATTTGCCTCCAGTTTGACACTATTTCAGGATGAAAAGATAGTATTTGCTACATCACAGTTACAACATATAATTATGATAAAGCATTAACAATTACACTAGAGCATTAACAATAAACATATTAAAAAACAGTAGAAAAGAACATTTACAAAGAAAAAAGCTGTCCACAGACCATCGACTGCTTTCAAAGGACAAAAATGATAGTAATATGTAAGAAACTACGTTAACAAGTCAGGCAGCAATATGAAAATTTATTACTCTTGATCAAAGTAGATGTAATCAAAAGTTACATCTGTCTAGTGATATTTAGATTTTAGAGCTACCCATTTACAAATTTTTTAAAAAACAGTTTCATTACAGAAATCTTTAGGGAAACCTAACTCTTACTGCTAGTATGCCACTCTAATCTCTTGACTCCATTTTCCCCATTGCAACAACTCTATGATGTGATTTGGAGTAACTTGAGCTGTATTTAGATGGCAACTATATAGAATTAGAGTAGTACACATTATTATATTATGAAGCAGCCCTTAAAATTTCATCTAAATGTTAGTATTTACTACTATATAGAAAGAACTTGTCCTTAAACAGTAATACTTTTAAGAGATATGTGAAAAATAACTTCATATTTTAACAATTAGAAACTAGTCTACATTCATCACTTAAAATGATTACACAGTATAATCAGCCCAAAGATATTATGGTGTGTGTGTGTGTGTATATATATACACATATATATGTATATATATACATATATATGTAAAATGGAGTACACGCAATTTAAATAACACTAGATTTTTCTAGCAGTTACCAACAAAAGTCCATCTCAACTGTAAAATAAGTTTCATTCTGCATAGCTAGTTAAGTAAAACCCCTAGGCCGCATTCACTGAGATCACATTTAAGTAACAAAGTCTATATGCATTTCCTGCTACAAAGAAACTGGACCTATTTTCTAACTTTGAAAAAAAAAATCACTAAAAATACTCACCAGAGGGGGAACAATGATATAGAAATTTCGAAGATGTATATTTTTTGGCCTTCGAAATTCTGGAGCAAAAACATCTACAAGCATTTTGAAATACTCCGTGCCTTCAGCAGAATTTCGTGTGTGATCACTGAGGACTGAATCCAAATGCCTAAAATACAAAAAACATTATTTACTGGTTCCTTTCTCAAAAAGAAGATATGGCTGGCTGGCTGGCTGGCTATCTATCTATCTGGTGAGAGACACAGAGAGCGTGCGTATACACATGCGCGAGGGTGGGGAGGTGGGACAGAGGCACGAGAGAATCTTAAGCAGGCTCCACACCCAGCACAGAGCTTGACATGTGGGATGCGATCTCATAACCCTGAGATCATGACCTGAGCCGAAATCAAGAGTCAGACCAACTGAACCACCCAGATGCCTTAAGTCTCCCGATTCTTGATTTCAGCTCAGGTCACGGTATCTCAGGGCTGTGAGATCCAGCTCCACACCTCAGGCCCCATGATCAGCAGGGAGTCTGCTTGAGATTCTCTTCTTCTCCCACTGCTCCCCCCCCCCCCGACCCACACATGCATGTGCACTCTTTCTCTCACTCTCAAATAAATAAATCTTAAAAAAAAAAAAAAAAAGAAAAAGAGAAGAGTCAAGACATTTAACCAACTGAGCCACCACCCAGGTGTCCCAAAAAAGTATGGCTTTTTAAATCCATCTCTTACCATCTTAGATGAGAATGCTCAAAAGTAGAAAAAGACATTTTTAAGTCAGTTTCCTTGGAGTTCAGAATGAATTCATTTTCATATAAAAAAAAAAGCTGATTGCTATTGCTTATTAACTTAGTCCCTAAATAAAATACGTAGGGCATCTTAGAACTTAAATAGTTTTATATTTCTTCTTCCCACAGTAAGTCCTATAGAACTCCATTTCATTGTAAATAAATTCCTCTTCATTTTAACTGTCTTCACTAATGCTTCATCTGTACCTCCCTACCTCAACTGGAACCTGGCCCCTTTTCAAGAACTTAGCTTCCCACTTGACATTCAGAACAATTAGCTGCTTTTTCTCCTTCATCCATCATTTATACCTACCACCACTCTCAAATTATTATTCCCCACCACCAAAAGGTAGGAATCTCTCCTTTGAGACTCACACGATCCCATTATATCCAACTACCTAACTACTCCTTCCTGAAAGGAGGTATCTACTAATTAACCTTTTAAACCACTTACCTACCTTTCTTTATCTTAGACTACGATAAGTATTTTTGTTCTCCATTATTCTGGAAGGCTTCACTGCCCATTTAGATAATCGACTTATGATCATAATCCCACAACTTCTTGACTTCACCTGCCATGCACTCTCCTTCACATGACGTCAGTCTTCCACTCCTTTGTACGGATCTGGACCTTGCTATTACCAGACAGCTTTACTGTACAGATTTTTTTTTTTTAATGAGAATTCAGTAATATTAATTTATATATTTAAATTTCTTTTCAGTGTTCCAGAATTCATTGTTTTTGTACCACACCCAGTGCTCCATGCAATACGTGGCCTCCTTAATACCCACCACCAGGCTCACCCATACCCCTACCCCCTTCCCTCCAAAACCCTCAGTTTCTCAGAGTCCACAGTCTCTCATGCTTTGTCTCCCTCTCTGATTTCCCCCAACTCACTTCTCCTCTCCATCTCCCCATGTCCTCAGTGTTATTCCTTATGTTCCACAAATAAGTGAAACCATATGATACTTGACTTTCTCTGCTTGACTTATTTCACTCAGCTTAATCTCCTCCAGTCCCATCCATGTTGACACAAAAGTTGGGCATTCTTCCTTTCTGATGGAGGCATAATACTCCATTATATATATGGACCATATCTTCTTTATCCACCTGTCTGTTGAAGGGCATCTTGGCTCTTTCCAGTTTGGCACCTGTGACCATTGCTGCTATGAACATTGGGGTACAGATGGCCCTTCTTTTCACTACATCAGTATCTTTGGGGTAAATACCCAGTAGTGCAATTGCAGGGTCATAGGGAAGCTCTATTTTTAATTTCTTAAGGAATCTCCACATTGTTTTCCAAAGTGGCTGCACCAACTAGCATTCCCAACATGTAAGTACCCTAGAGATCTTAAAACAATATCCCACCTCTCTGACCTCTTGCAACTGCTTCAAAAATATTTTTAAAAGGTCATCAATTTTTAAATGAATGACATCATTTAATAAGAGAAAACAGTCTGATTTTCTTCTTTGACATACAAGCCACAAACTAATCATTTCAGTGCACAGCACTTTAAATACATTATTACCCGTACATGACTTATTTAATTTGGCAAAAAACTAAGCTATCTAATAGACTATTTCAAACCAAATCTTGTGTTGGGGCCTTATTCTCATAAATATGGACACACATTTTCCATTTCTTTTCATTTAAAAAAGTTTTAGGCCTACTGAAAAGTTAAAATATAGTGTACTAGACACCTTTCACCCCTCACCTACATTCACAATTTAACACCTGCCACATTTTCTTTTGCCCAAAACATTTCAAGTTGGCAGATTTCATGTCATTAAGCCCACAAATGCCTTAATATGAATCTGTTAAAAACCAAGACATTTTCTTACAAAGCCACAATGTATCATTACATCCCTAAGTAAAATACAGTATTACCTAATGTACACAAACTCCCAATTTCCCCAATTATCCCCCAAATGTTCTTTCTTTCTTTTTTTTTTTTTCCTATCTAAGATATGACTAAGGATTACCCACTGCATTTGGTCATCTGGTCTCTTTAGTTAGACTCTAGAAGAGTCTCTTGGCTTTTTTTGTCCTTTATGACATGTGATACTTTTTAAGAGTCTAGGCCAGGTGTTTCATAGAATACCCCACACTCTGAGTGTCTCAGTCTCCTCATAATAAATTCAAAGTAAACCTTTCTGGCAAGAACACAACATAGGTGCTTGCTATTACACTCCTCAGGAGGCTCCATAATATCAGTGTGTCTTGTTAACTGGTGATGCCATGTTTGATCGCTTGGCGCAATACATCAATCTCTCTAAAGATAGTTTTCCCTTTTGTGGTTGGATATTAAGCAATTTGTGGGATAATCTTCCAATAGTGAATGAATACTCTGTTCTCCAACACTGTTTCATTGATGATTTTTGGTTTCAAGCATTGTAGTGGTGGTTGCAAAACAATGACTTCTCCCTAGATTTTCTCATCCCTTCTGCACCTATTAGCTGGCATTCTTCTGTACAAAACGAACTTTTTTACAAAAAGTTCTGCTCTTCACCTTTCTTACTACCACTAGGGCTCATGATTTTTTTATATAATGTATTATAATCAATTTCTATCATTTTTTTTTATTAGCTTATTTTTTGAGAGACAGCATGAAAGTGCACAAGTCGGGGAGGGGCAGAGGGAAAGAGAGAATCTTACACAGACTCTCCAATGAGCTCAGGGCCTGACAAGGGGCTTGATCCCACAACCCTGAGATCATAACTTGAGTCAAGAATTGCACATTCAACTGACTAAGTCACCCAAGTACCCCTGCCATTACTTTTTTGAGAGTCAAACCGTCTCCACTTTGTCCAGGGGTGCCCTTTCCTGCCAGAGTCAAAAAACTATTACAATTACTAATAATGAAATTTACAGTTTTCTAATTTCTTAACAATTCTACATGCCTCTCTCAACTTTTAAATTGAGTTCCAAACTCACTACTCAAGTGTGTAGGTCTGCACTGTCCAATAAGATAGCCATCAGTTATTTAAATTTAAATGAAATAAAATTTTAAATTCAGTTCCCTCATACCATTAGCCCCATTTCAAGTGTTCAACAGCTGTATGTGGTAGTGGCTACTGTACTGGACAATGCTACCCTAGATTACGTGAAATGAAGGACTGGTATTCTAGAACTGTGCTGGCAAACAAATATAAAAAAAGTTAAACAGTGAAATTAATTTTATTAAGGAGATATTTGCCTTTTTTTTTATACTAAATCCTCAAAATTAGTTATATACTTTATACTTCAAAACAGTTCGATTTAGACTAGTCACATTTCAGGTGCTCAACAGCCACAGTGGCTAGAGGCTACCATATTACCATGTTCTAGAAGATTCCTTTTTTTTTTTTTTTTTTTTTTAATTTTTTTTTTTTTTTAAACATTTTTTTTTTTTCCCAGGGGTACAGGTCTGTGAATCACCAGGTTTACACACTTCACAGCACTCACCAAAGCACATACCCTCCCCAATGTCCATAATCCCACCCCCTTCTCCCAAACCCCCTCCCCCCGGCAACCCTCAGTTTGTTTTGTGGAAAACAGCATGGAGGTTCCTCAAAATGTTGAAAATAGAACTGCCCTATGACCCAGCAATTGCACTATTGGGTATTTACCCTAAAGATACAAATGTAGTGATCCAAAGGGACACATGCACCCGAATGTTTATAGAAGATTCCTTTTTAATGAAGTTGGAAAAATCTCATAATACTGTAGTCTTTAAAAAACTGTATCTCATAAACTGAGACCATAACTTGTATAATAAAAACTCAAAAATATCAGTATATGTATATTACCGTCTAATCTTCGCTTTAAAATGTTTTTATTATAAAAATATACTTTTTAGGGGCACCTGAGTGGCTCAATGGGTTAAGCCTCTGCCTTCAGCTCGGGTCATGATCTCAGGGTCCTGGGATCAAGCCCTGCATCGGGCTCTCTGCTCAGCGGCAAGCCTGCTTTCCCCTACCCCACCTGCCTCTCTGCTGCTTGTGATCTCTGTCTGTCAAATAAATAAATAAAATCTTAAAAAAAAAGAAAAAAATATATATATGTACTTTTTAAATCTCCAAATTTAGATTATTTTCAAATTAGAGTACCTTGCTGCTTTTAATGTTTCTTCTGCTAGACCTTCTTCTTTCACTAATTCTTCAAAATTTACAATATCTTCAAGATCAGGCACAAATCTAAGAATTTGGGAAATAATTTTATTAAGTTAAATATGTACAACTGACATAGATATGAAAGCGGTATTGTAAGACTCTAAATTTTCAACCATATATTTGGAAAGAACTTCCCATTTTAGTCATATTATTAATATAACCAATTTAATTCCAAAATTGACTTTCAGATATGAATAACCAAATTTTAATCCTTAAAGTCATGTAATCTTTAGAACCATTCAGAAACTGTACTGATAAGTTAACCATAACTTCAGGAGAAATAAAGATTTTCAAAGATCTGCTATAGTCTTAAACTTTAAGAAAAAAATTTAACCAGTAGAATTAATGGTTTTTTCCCATATTTTAAATCAAAATATATCAGTAAGAAAAACTTCTTCACAATATCATCCACAATAAAGATAAATTAAAGGACATAAAACTTTTATATGGCATAAGCAAGGCAAAAGTGATGTCTGCATCCATACCTAATGGCATTGCTGCTACAGTGAAGGCCGCCAGATCTTATCATCCGTATATAGCCCATAGCATTACCTTAAAAATGATACACACATACAAATTAGATATTTATACAAATAATTCTAAACTCCAAAAGTCAGGAATACAGTCATTCACAGCATGGCTTTACCACTCTTAAGTATCAAAGGATTCTTGTCTGTTTTACTTTAGTTCTTACTCTATAAAAGTAAAACTTACATTATTTGTGTGCCTAAAATATAAATACATATACTTAAACACAGCTATGTCAAAAATTATATGTGACTGACATCTGATGAACAAATTCATTAAATGTTGACCACTTTTTTAAAAAACAAAATAGGGGCGCCTGAGTGGCTCAGCGGGTTAGGCCTCTGCCTTCGGCTTGGGTCATGATCTCGGGGTCCTGGGATCGAGCCCCGCATTGGGCTCTCTGCTCAGCAGGGAGCCTGTTTCCCCTTCTCTCTCTGCCTGCCTCTCTACTAGTGATCTGTCTGTCAAATAAATAAATAAATAAAATCTTTAAAAAAAAAACAAATAATTTGAAATTTCTATGTCAATAATTTCTTCCTCATCACACTGAGTGCTTCCCTCTCTCTTTCCTCCCTTGCCACCCCTATACATGCAAAGGGAAATGATATCAAGAAATCTTTACTTGATGCTTCCAAATTACATCTCCAAGCCTGCACTACTCCTCCAGGTTTTTTAATCCAATGCCTATGCCCACGTGACTAAGAAGAATTTTTAATTTAATATGTTTAAGTCAAAATCACCCTGTTATATTTCCTATCTCAGAAACTGACATTTCCATCCTTTCAACTGCTCAGGCAAAATGTCCTGAAGTCATTCCTGACTCCTGTCTTTCTTTCATACTTCATATCTAATCAATGGGCAAATTATAACAGGTCCACTTTCAGAACGTTCAAGGCTCTGACCTTATTCCAAAGCACCACATCTCTTGCCCACCCCTCTGTAATATGCAAAGACTCCTTACCTCCCTCCTTCCACCTTCAGCATCCTGCTTCCTAATCTCTTCTCTACATAGCAGCAGTGCTGGTGGTTCTTTTCAAACTAAGATGGAACATATCCTTTCTTTTCTGAAAACTCTACAATGGCTTGCCATCTCAATAAAATTCAAATTTCTTATGAGGTCAACAAAGCCCTGTGTGATCTTGCCCCTTGTGCTGTTCCGATGTCCTGCCCTACAACTCAGGACTTTACTAACCCTTCCATTCTGGCCCCTATTTCCCAAAAATGCTAAACCATCTCAGGACTTTGGCACTTACTGTCGTCTCTCTCAGATACGCTCTTTCCTTCCCTGAATATGCACATGGCTTATTCCCTGATGTTATTTAGGTCTCTGCTCAAATATCACCTCCTTAGAGCTTTCCCTGAACATTACTGAACAGCACTGTGCAGAACCATTACATCTCCTTACCCAGCACTTAATGCTGACGTATTTCGTATCTTTTTTTGTCTCTCCCAACTGGCATGCAAAATCCATGACACAGCTTCTGTTCTCACGGCTCTATGCCTAGAGCCAACATATCCTGGCACATGGTAGGAATTCACTAGTACAGTTGACCCTTGGACAACATGGGAGTTAGAGGCATCAAACCCCCATCCTGCATAGCTGAAAATCCGCATTTAACTTCTGACTCCCCTAAATTTAACTACTAATAGCCTACAATTAACCAAAAGCTTTAATTAGTGACATAGGCAATTAACACATTTTTTGTATGTTGGGTGTATTATATACTGTGTTTTATAATAAAACCAGAGAAAAGAAAATGTTATTAAGAAAATCATAAATCTCCTCATCTGTTTAATTAAGCTCTACAGGGCAGTAATTTTGTTCAGTGGCATATATATATCACAAGTACCTAGATATATATGTACACATATATATGTATATTACCTAATATAATGTAACACACTCCAGAACTCTAGAAACATTTGTTGTCCTCAATAAATACCTGTAGAATGAATGCATAGAATGCCAATAGCATTGTGAGAGCACCCAGAACCCTTTGGCACACAGTAAGTGCTCAATAAATGTTAGTGGTGGGGTGATTATGTCAGCAGACAGGTTATTAGACTAAGTGACTTTTCCTTTTGCTCCCAACTCTGAGATTTCTTACTCTTTTTCTCAAGATATTTAACAGAATCAAGATATATAACAGACTCAAAAACACATCACTATGCTTTACAAGCATTTCTATTTCTATACTATATTTATATAATTATATATTGTGTTATATTACAAGAATTTATATTTTCTAAGGAGAGATGAATTTCTAAGAAGAAGAATTTATATTTTCTAAGAAGAGAATAAAGAATAAAACCTTGGAACAAAGTGAAAAGGAAAATATTCACAAAACCCCGGAACAAACTGAAAACGATAATATTAACGATATGTTGAATGCATCCTGGTGGCAACTGAGGTGACACTATTTTTTGTGTATTGGGGGGAATTATTTTGATGTGTACTGTGGGAAAATGACTAGCACAGTAAGCTCATAATTTAAGGACTACTTCATAAGAAAAAATTATACCTTAAAAGATATAAAAATATTAACTAAGTAATAGTGCAAGCAGTACTCACATGTGGAAAAAAACCTCTGACATTGGTATGCAAGTAAATGAAGTTTTAAGCAACAATGCTTTAGAAAAACAGCTCTTCATCTGAGGCCCATGGACTCTAACTTTAAGCACCTGAACTCTGGTATAATAACATGCAAAACTGTATGCATAGTACATGGTTCTGGGGGAAACCAAACCAGAGTCTTCATCAGATTCTCAAAAAGCGTTAAGATCTATTGCTCCAGAAGTTTACAATCTAATATGACATCAAATGTCTCTATGAAGAAAACTGTTCTTGTGGAACAACACCTCATTATTAAATTGTTTAAAATTTAAAAAACTACAAATGTTAAATTCTCTAAGTTCTTGTACTAATACATAATAGAAATGTCTACTATGTAAACCAATTAAATTATAAAATTTAAGCTAGTGTTCAGTGATTTCACTCCAGAACTAAATCGTTCCAATATCTTCCCCACCAGTAAATTTAAAGCCCTGTGAGAACGAAGGCTATCTCTATTTTTGGCATCTAGAAGAGCATGATTTTTACCAAACTGTTGTCAATAAGAATCTACCAACTGCTTAAAGTCTGTAACTGTGAAGAAAATTAAACACCTTTGGATTTAAGCTAAAAAAACCCGGCTTAAGTCCGAGCAACACTATTTCTCTGAGCTTCTCTTTTTTCATCTTTAAAATGATGATTACATGCCTCTCACTTGGGGTTTTTGTGAGGACATTACCAGAGATAATGTGTGTGGAAAGCTCAAGTAAGTATAGTTTTATTAATCTCTGATTACTAAATGTAGTTCCTGCTTTTAATATAATGTAACACATTTCAGAAAGACATGTTCTACCTGTGAGGCAGGACAGCTCAAATTATATACACATATCAAAGGATGTAACACAGAAAATTATAATATTTAATAATTCATCTTTAATTAAACTGATCCATAAGTAATATGACTTACTTATATTAATTAACTTTCCATATAAATTATTTTATACCTTTGCACTTAGGCTGTAACTTCAGGGAACCAATTTTTCTTTTTAAGATTTTAGTTATTTATTTGACAGAGAGAAAGAGAGAGAGAGCACAAGCAGGGGGAGCAGGCAGAAGAAGAGGGAGAAGCAGGCCCCGCAGTGAGCAAGGAGACCCGATGTAGGACTTGATCCCAGGACACTAGGATCATGACCTGAGCTGAAGGCAGATGCTTAACCAACTGAGCCACCAAGGCAGCCCAGGGAACAAGTTTTTAAAGCCCAAAGCAATGCCAATGAACAGGGTTAAGTACCTAATAAACAGTTACCGGCTGACTATTATGAGCATGATATTTGAGATAAGTTAAATATATTTTTAATTTAATTGAAGAGATTTTATTTGACATATATTAGTCCATAGTCTATCAATTATTTTTGTACCAACAGTCTAATCATACTTGAAAAACTTCTGGTAAGAACATCACTCTAGTGGGATAAAATTGATCTCAGGCACTCATACATTAAGTTGATTATTTGTATGGATATTTAAGCAAAAAGATTCTTGGAATTTGTATTTTATTTCCCAACTCTTTTATAATAACTTACCAATCTGGCTGATGAGTTGCCTGAACTGATCAAGGTAACTTTGTCCCTCTGGGGTAATTCCAAGTTTTCTGATGCCTCGATTGAATTTTTCTGCTCTTTCAAAAGGATACTAAAGAGATAATTTAAAGATTACCTTTATTAATAAAGACCCCTAAAGAATAAATTGCCTATAAATTCAACCACTAAAATCAACCATGCTAATACCACTTGCTTCTAATTTTTTATTTTCATTGTGCTTAAAAAAAAATCACTCAAGTCTAATGACAAAAAATTTATAGCACAAAAACTACCAATATCCAAGGTCAATATAAATTAAACTTCTTTTTGCCACTAGCTAAGGGAAATACTTTTTATGAAAGTCACCAAATTTAAGTTTTCCACCACCATTATTAGTCTCCCAACATCCAAATACTCTATTAGATAGTCAAAAGAAACCAATTCCTTCTAGAAACATTTCTTCAAAGATGTCCAACCGAGTTCCTGTGGGCTGAAGAGGTAATATATATAAAAATACACTCCTTCTGAAATAATACACATTAGCTAAGCTAAAATATCTAGCTTCCATCACCAATAAAAAAAAGATTTTTCAAGTCTTAGCTGATTAAAAGTTAGGAAATTACTCATTTTATACTAATAACAAATGGACACAATTCTTACAAACAGAACGATAATTTCTCTGAATACTAGGAATTTATTCCAATATAAAGGAGACAATTAAATTCTCCACTGATAACTGTAATCTGTAAATTTATTAGTTATTTTACTAGAAAGTAATATTTTACTGCTTTGACACTGATGAGAACTACTAACTAGTTTACTAGAGGGTTGCAATTAGATAATGCTTAAGAGTAATTAAAATAGTTCCATATGTGGCAAGTCAAATATAAAACTCATCTAATAAGCATGTTGGTTCTCTATCTGCATGACCACATGCATCTATACTAGTACCACTCAGATTTCTCTTCATTATTAGAAAATTCAGCCCAGAGGGAAATGGAAAACAGCATTCTTATAAATTATAGATGGGAATATCAATTGGTACAGTGTTTTTAGAGTATGTAGCAACATGTATCAGAATTTTAAATATTCATATTATATGCCCTAGAAATTTCTCTTCCAGCAATTTACTTTTCAGAATTTTAATAGTCTCCAAATACACTGAGATAAATATGTAAGGATGTTACCTGCAGCACTGTTAATAACGCTAAAAAATAAGAAAAACCTAAATACTTGTCAGTTGGGGAAGATTAAGTAAGTTATGGTATACATCTTTACTATCAACTGTTAAAAAGAATGAGGCAAATCTATATGTAAAGAACTACAATAAGCATATTGTAAAATAATCTGTGTAGTATTACACCATTTTTGTTAGGAAAAAAAGTAGTACATGTAGGGGCAAATAGCTATGTTTATCACACAGACATCTAGAAGCATCACATCACAATATTAATAGTAACTGCCTCCAAAGAATGAAAGTGGGAGAAAGAGAAATGAGGGAGATCATTCAGTTTATGCACTCTATGTTGTTTAAATGTTTCAAAGTATGTTTTGTTTCTGTGTTATTTAAAATAAAGTAACACCTGGTTACACTGATCCTTACACTGTAGCCTACAGAGAATGCAAAAAGTAAGAAATTATAAGGGGAAATACAAGAAACTGGGGAGACCATATCTAGGAGACATTATTGTGAAAAATAATTGAAAAAAATGAAAACCCCACTACAAAGTATCATAATGAACTTCAGCATAAATATCTGCTATATGCTCAAGGGTTGAATCAAACTACCTTAAAAAGAATATGTGAAAATACCTTATGATCATTTTGGTCCTTGATTTCCCTGAAAAACCGAATATCTTTAATCAACCGAGATTTGATATGTTCATCATACATAAATTGGCTGAATATATAGAACTTCTTTTTCAAAAATTGGTAGGTGAAATTAACCTATAAAATTGAAATATAAGAAATTGGGCAAAGTTAATATAAAAATGAATCTCAAATCAATGTGACTGAATAACTGTTTATCTATAACACTATACGAGTTTTCATAGTCTAATATTTACAAAGTCTAATCCACACTGGAAATAATAAATGAAGTTTTTTTATTGCCCAAGTTAACAAAACTTTCTATAAGCTCCCCTTACATAATTTAACTACACAAAAAGGGGAAAGAAAGGAAAATATTTTCCTACCAGAATTAAGAGTTATAGTGAGAATCAAAAACTCAAGATTCAACACTCTAGTTTTTAAGTCATAAACCACAATCAGAAGTTTCTGTTCCTCCATCTGCGAGACTACTTATTACTAATCTACATGTCTAGAATGATAAGAAACACAGTGCTCTTTGAACTTTTCTGAAGAAGACTTTCAATTATTTACCCAGGAATATTCTGAGCACCTCTTATGTGCACAGCACAGTCACTCTGCTCTCATGCTAGACATGGTGCTTGTCATCATGAAGTCTATATTCTAGCAGGAGTGACAGATATTTTAAGCAAGTATATGTTAAATAAATTATTAAATATCTACTACATAATTCATACAATGAGAAGTTCCAGTGCTTTGAGACTGAATAATAAAAAGCCCTGACCTAGGCTCAGAAAATCCTGAAAAGGTTGAATTTGAGCTGAAATTAAAGCCATAACAGGATTACTTCTGACCTAGAGATGGAAGTCCTGTATTAATTTTCATCTCCTCCACCCTCCTCCAGCCTACTGTTTTAGCAAATATATGCCATTTTTAACAGTCTTCAATTACCCAGTTTTAGAAATGGGTGCTTTCTTGTAACCTTTCTTGTGGCTTAAACACTGCCCTTTCTTTTTATCTATTTATTATTTTTTATTTAAGTTCAATTAATTAATATATAGTGTATTATTAGTTTCAGGGGTGGAGTGTAGTGATCTATGAGTCTTATATAATACCCAGTGCTCATTACATCACATGCCCTCCTTAATGTCCATCACCCAGGTACCCCATTCTCCCACCACCTCCCTCTCTTTCAGCAACCCCTCAGTTTGTTTCCTATAATTAAGAGGGTGCCTGGGTGGCTCAGTCTTTTAAGCATCTGCCTTCAGCTCAGGTAATGATCCCAGGGTCCTGACTCCCCGCTCAGTGGGGAGTGTCTGCTTCTCCCTCACCCACTCCCCCTGCTTGTGTTCTCTCTCTCACTGTCTCCCTCTCTCCTACTTTGTCAAACAAAATAAATTTAAAAAAAAAGTCTCTTATCGTTTGTCTCCCTCTCTGATTTCATCTCGTTTCATTTTTCCCTCCCTTCCCTATGATCCTCAAACACTGCTTTTTCTTGATCTCCTTATTACTATTCATGTTAGTAGAAATAGTCTATTCTTTATCTTTCCCACTCTTAATGGGTACTGCCAGTCTCTGATCTTGTCTCTTTATACTCCGTCATCACCAGATATCAGGAACGTACATTCATTACTGTGACCAACGATTAATGACTATACCCCATGCTAGAGTGTAATCGCCATGAAAGCAGGAACTGTTTTTCTCACCCTAGTGCCCAGCACAGTGCCTCAAACAGATAAAATACACACATAATTATATCTATTACACGAATGAGTATCTGACAGATGAAGTCAAAGAAAAGTTTACTTATCCTGAAAAGTTCAGACATGACGTCTACCTGGAAGACTCCTTATTTTAAATTATATACTCCGTCTCACTTCTATATTGGTAACCATTAAAACAGAACTCCAATCACATCTCCTATCAGCTCAAATACTTTAATGGCTCCCCCACAGAATAATAAAATCACCCCTATGTAATTTCCAGTTACATAACTCCTCCCTATTCCCTTACCGTCAACATGCTTAATAATATTTTAGTATTTAAGCATTCATAGCCTTCTTCAAGGAGAAATTAAGTGTACCCTGAAAACTTGGTAAATTCAAAGACTTTTCTTGTACACAGAAGAAAAAATAGCATCCAAATTCAAGTGATTCTCTCAAGTGATGATGCCAACTTCTAACACTCAAAGTCTTTTTAGTAAATTTCTACTTTTAAATAATTAGTAAGCCCCCCCAAAAAAGAACATGACTGATATTAAATAAAATGCTATCAATGATTCATTTGCAAAAGCAACTTTCAAAGAATATCAGACAATCCACACAGACACATATTTATGTCAATGTGTTCAAATCTCCAATGCTATTTGTAACGATGATCCTGAGATGGTAAGATATTAAAAAATGCCTTTGTACCACTGAGCTTCTATCACATCTAACACAATTTTAGTGCCAGATATTTTTTTAAGATTTTATTTTTAAGTAATCTCTACAGCCAACATGGAGCTCAAACTCTCAACACCAACATCAAGAGTTGCATGCTCCACCAACTAAGCCAGCCAGGTATCCCCCCAGACATTTTAATTACACCAACCAGAAGAATGGAAATTCAGGTATAATATAAGTAGGCAGCAGTGTATGTTTACCAGAATACTCTATGAGAAAGCTATTTGCCAAACCACCAAATTAAATAGGAGTCCATTACCCACCCAACCCCCAACAAAGTTTCTTACTGTTGTATTCATGATTCCTGTGCCATGTGTTCGAATTGAATTAGCAATATGCCGAATATTAATAGTGTTCAAATGTTTGTTATTGCTTGTTCGTTCAATAAAAATCTGCAATGAAACAAACTTATGCTAAGTAACAACACAGTCCATCACAAACACTGGCCAGTTATACAAAGAAAACTTTACAATCTATTTCATTAGAGATAATTTAATTGGAAAGTCATTCAAGAAGATAATGTAATCAATGCAAAAGAATAAAAAGATGATCTCTAAACAATTATTTTCTGCTTTATTTCACTAGTTTTCACTAATGAGAATCAATTCTTTGCCATTCAGTCTTCCTACTATACATCCGCCCACATTTAAAAAGAATTCTAAAACCTACTCACCTGATTGTTGAGATTATAGAGGTACCGAGACACAAATATATGAATATTTCTCATAATTTCCAAAACATCCAGGCCCTACAAAACAACCCACACAGTTCTATTATTCTTGAAGACAGACTTGTATCAATGCAGTGACTTACTACCAAGATTTTTAAATTACTTTAAAAAACAACTATACAAACATACGACCAAAGGCTAAGGAGCCTTCTAACTGCCACAATCAGGACTGTCTCCTTGGAGAAACCTGGCTGCTTGTTAATCTTACCCCTTTTAAAAGACAACAGTTATGTTCAGAATTTCAGAGATTCATTACTCAATCATTTCACCATCATTCTTGGGAATAATTGTCTTCCCAAAGATTTTCTGCACATTTTACTAAATAAAATAAGGGCCAGATTCTAAAAAGTAGTCAGGATATGTGGTGATATTTATAAAATACATTCTATTTTTCAGGCACCGTGCAAGGTTTTTTACAAGTAAATCTTAAAAAACACATGAGGTATTAGTCTCATAAATTCCACAACTGAAAAAAATGAAGCTAAAGGAGTTCTCCAAAGTCAAAAGGCTAGGAAGAGGCAGACCCCAGAAAATCAAATTTCAAATCCTTATGCTTCTTTTAATTACACTATACCACTTTTAACATACAAGTTACCTATGAAGAATCCTTCATTTTTCAGTTAAAAATATAATGTCTAATGTCATCATATAAATTGTCCCATAGCTCTTCTAACTAGGGCTCAAAGGAGCATCACAATATCCACTAAACTTTTTATTATCGTTTTTCTCATGTTTCAACTTAAAATTCTGTTTACTCACTTTTTCTCCTAGTAGGTTATAAGTACATGAGCTGAAATTGTTTCTTTTTATTTCTATATCCCAAAACATAGTTCAGTGCCTAGCATCTTTTCAGTGAATACTACATGTATAAATGAATGAAAGGGTATACAAACTGATCCTGGAAATGCAGTAGGATGTAAAAAAAATTATGATCCTAAAATTTGGGGAATGAGTGTTTTTTGATGAATATGATTTCTGAGTTTTCTCAGAAATATGATTTAGTTAACTATGCAAGTTAACTAAAAACATAAACTTTTGTACTCATGAGATACTACCTTATCACAAATTAGCTCACTGAACTAGCAAAGCTAAATGCTTCTAGGCACTCGTCATTTTAAGAAAATATTTATAATTATACACATTTAACCATTTTTTCCCTAAGACATTAAAGCTTATATGTTATACCCACATTTAAAATCCTTAGCTGTGATCTTAACTTTGTACAATTCTGTACAAGTCACCTCACAATGTTTCTGAAACACTATCTCAATCAGATGTTCAACAAAAGGCAGAGTGTTAACAGGAAGTCTGTGGTAAATTATTCATAAAGCAAATTAGCACCAACTAATTTTTTATTCTTGCCAAGTATGTAGTTTTTATAGCAAATATTTTCTTGAGATATAAACACATGCTAAATAAAGTAAAAAGAAAAAAAAAAAGACGATTTAGAGAAACAGTGTTATGCTACAAACACACTCTGCTAAAAACACTTTATACTATACCTGTTCCAAAGTCTGACTAGGAAGATGAGCCTCTGTCATAACCAATCCATAACGCTGGGTAGCTAAATTTCTCATTTCACTGTAAGTGGCCCAGTCATGAAGAGCTACTGTTGTTAGATTGTAGAAGGTCTTGTCTAGGTAGTGAGTTACGTAAGCTACCAAAAAAATATATAAATAAAAAACTTTTTGATTCATGAAAATAGAAGAGAAATAAAATTTTTGGAAACGTCTTTGAACATTAAATTTCTTCCTTTAAAATAAGGTACTAGGAAAATAAAAATGAAGAAACAAAAAGGAACTAAAGAATAAATAAATAACATAAAAATATTCTCAAAGTTTTGTTTTTATTTGTTCTTTAATAGTTAAGGGCTAACAGATATAGAACACGACTTTAAGAAGGAAAGCAGAACACTCACCTCGAATGTCAATAAAACGATTAAAAAATCGAATTGGATTCAAAGAGAAAAAAAGGGCCAGGTCTTTCATGCCAACTTTGAAAGGATTTCGGTCATCCAGCTTTAAATGAGTGTGAACAGAAAGTCGTAGATCCTTCTCTATCTCCTTGCATAATTTATCCAGTAAATGCTATTCACAAAAGAATTCATATGTTAATTTTTCAAAATAATATTCCAACTGCATTGGTCCTCCAAGGCATCTATGCTTTGACCATTAGAGTTTTATAATCAGTGCAATGATGAAAAAATTTGCCAAACTGGTTTAAAAATCTAAATAAGCTATGGTAAAATATTTTTATTGACAAGATGGAAATTGTTCTCCATTTTATTTTTTTTAAAGCTTTTTATTTTTAAATAATCTTTACTTCAAATGTGGGGCTTGAACCCACAACACCGAAATCAAGAGTCACACATGCCACTGACTGAGCCAGGCAGGCACTCCTGTTTTCCATCTTAAACCAATGATTTTTGGGGATACCTGGGCAGCTCAGCTGGTTAACCGTCTACTTTAGGCTCAGGTCATGATCCCTGGGTCCTGGGATCAAGTCCTGCATTGGGCTCCCTTCTCAGTGGGGAGTCTGCTTCTCCCTCTACCAGCTGCCCTTGCTTGTACTCTCTCTCTGACAAATAAATAAAAATCTTTTTAAAAAAATTTTTTTAAAAGAAAATAAACCAATGATTTTTTTTGACCAGGGAGCAGTTAGATAGAAGTTTTTATTTTCATTAATACTTAAAACCTTTGAAAAGAACTTCAAAAGCTGTCTGATGACTTCATTACAAGGAACATGAACATACAATATAAAGTATAACATTTATGGAAACACAGTAACTAAAAAGGAAAGGTCCTGAGAATTAGCAAAAGAAATTTTTTAAAAGCTTCCTTATAGGAGTGCCTGGGTGGCTCAGTTGGGCGTCTGACTCTTGATTTTGGCTTGGGTCATAATCTTGGGGTCATGGTATCAAGTGCAATGTTGGGCTCCATGCTCAGCAGGGAGTCTGCTTGGGATCCTCTCTCTCACTTTCCATCTGTCCCTCCCACCACGCTCTAACAAAGCCTTTAAAAAAAAAAAAAAAAAAAGCTTCCTTATTATAATAATTTTTTTAAAAAATCACAAAATTCATTGCCCTAAAGGTAAGAAAATTAATCATCTTTTCTAGTCTGCCATGAAGTTCTAAATACTGGCCAGACACGTATGTTAATTGTTATTTTTATTATTTTTTTTAAAGATTTTATTTATTCATCTGACAGACAGAGATTACAAGTAGGCAGAGAGGCAGGCAGCTAGAGAGGAAGGGAAATAGGCTTCCTACCGATCACAGAGCCCGATGAGGGGCTTAATCCCAGGACCCTGGAATCATGACCTGAGCCAAAAGCAGAGGCTTTAACCCACTAAGCCACCCAGTACCCCACGTATGTTATTTTTAAATAAGAATAGTTAATACAAGAAATTATATAAAATTTTTCAGAATTTTATCAAACCTGAATATCGTTTATATTGTGAGTTCACTCATTTTTAATCTATCCCTCTATATAATATTGCTAGATGAAAATTTAAAGATATCAGTGTTTATAATATGCATTCCATTAAAACCAGAAAGTATATACTACACTGCATTTGATTTGTTACACAAGTAAAGCTTCTAAATTTAGAAAATTTAAATAAAGAGAAAATTTTAGTCAGTGACACTCCAAATAATTTAATAAAATCAGTTTAAATTGCAATAACTGCATTTCCATTAGCAGTACTCAATTTTCAAACCAATTTTGCATTTGCATTCTTCTAATAAACAGAATTTTAAATTCAAATCTACAGGGGTGCCTGGGTGTCTCAGTGGGTTAAAGCCTCTGCCTTTGGCTCAGGTCATGATCTCAAGGTCCTGGGATCAAGGCCCGCATCAGCCTCTCTGCTCAGCAGGGAGCCTGCTTCCCCCTCTCTCTGTCTGCCTCTCCGCCTACTTGTGATCTCTGCCTATCAAATAAATAAATAAAAATCTTAAAAATAAATAAATAAATTCAAATTTACTATTTGCTAAAGTGAAAAAATTTTCCAAATTCCTAGTCTGAATTTCTATTAAAAATTAGAAATTAGGGGCACCTAATTCCTAATTAGGAAGACACCGGGTGGCTCAGTTGAGCAACATCTCTTGATTTTTGGCTCTGGTGGTGATCCCAGGGTCTTGAGATTGAACCCTGCCTTGGGCTCCACACTCAGTGGGAGGTCTACTTGTCCATTCCGCTGCTTGTGTACACTCTCTCTCTAATAAATGCATAAAAAATATTTTTTAAAAAAATTAGTAAAGACCAATTTAACAAAACAGTGATACTATAAGAAGAAATCTTTTGTTCTAGGCAGTGATTCATAAATAACTTATGATTTATATATAAAAATGAATATACAGTATACATGTAAATGAAAGCCTGCTTCATTGAAAATAGAAGGAGAGATTAAAAGCCTGCGTCAATCCAGAAAGTTTTTCCAAATATTGAAAAACTTATAACATGTATTTCGAATACAATCTCGAATAGGATGTTACCTCGTTTAAAATTTCCATAATTTCTTTGTCATAGCAATCCAGAAGTATTTCATAGGATTCTAAATGCCTTGCATGCATCATAGCAGGTACACAGTCCCG
This sequence comes from Mustela nigripes, assembly GCF_022355385.1. Lineage (NCBI taxonomy): Eukaryota > Metazoa > Chordata > Mammalia > Carnivora > Mustelidae > Mustela > Mustela nigripes. Next base: position 16,666,026 of record NC_081562.1, read on the forward strand.
TAAAGCACTGAACATGTACTAAGAAGAAAATTAGAATGTTCATGAATTTAGAAAAACCAGAGCTCTAAATAAGAAATATCACAAAGGGGGGAAAAAAGAAAAGGAATATCACACAGGTTAATTATCTATCTTTAAAGACAAAAATCTCAATCTGAAGACTTTTTTTTTGACATGTCTTACTTTCCTAAATAAGAAGAGCCAGGTTTTATTCTCTGAAGCAAATACTTTAAACCAAAAAATTCATATTCACTTATCCTTTCTTGTCTTGAGCGCTGAAATACTTATTTCCATAAGGAAATAGATCTCAGTAACATATACCTTGCAGACAAGTAAATGTCAGACTATTGTGACATAAACTAAAATCAAGTGAAATGAGAATGATCAGGAATATGAGTAAAAAAGTTAGTTCATTAACATTAATATCAAATTTAACTAGACTAAATGCTTATTAAATATGTACAGCATTGTAAAAACATTAGAGTCAATTTTAAAATGATTTATTAAGTCAAATGATTGTATTTAAAACTAATTAGAATGGTTGGTATGGTGACTAAAAATGATGGATTCTTTTTTACATTATTCTTCACTTACATGTAATCTGGCTGCATCAACGGCATTTTCATATACATCATCTAAATAAATTGGGAAGACAGCTCGATGCCAGTATAAAAAACAACAGTCACATTGTGTTTGGACTCTACAATGTAAAGTAGTAATTAGTTGGAGCAAACCTGAAGTACCCCCCCACCCCCAAAATAATGAAAGGAACAACATTCTATACCATAATGGCAAGAGCTCAGTCTTACCCATTTTTTTATTCCCTGTATCATAAAATCCAAAATTAGTACAGAAAAGCCACAAAATAAATATTTTTCAATCAGAAAAATTCTAAAGCATACTTGAAAAACAGTATGTATAACTTTTAAATAGTTAAAATTTTCAGTATTATTTAGTATGACTGAACTTACAATACTTTTACCATTTTACCTGTCCCAAAGCTGAAAAGCAGAGTCTTTTAAAAAATTGTGACAAAATAGAAAACAAAACCAAAAACCCAGTTACACTTAGCCTGTCTGTCTACAATCTTTGCCAAGTGACATTTTTCACATGATTCTATGGCAACAAAATGATCATTAAGTATCTTATAATGAAGTTGGGTCACTATTTCTTCCAAAGATAGAAAGTTAAATGCTACTAACTACAAAAGTCTCAGCTTCTCAAACAGAAAACAGTAAGTTTCAAAAATTAAGAATTAAATGTGCTATAACCTTAATTCACCTGGGAATCAAATTCAGAAGACCCATTTTCCCTTCAAGAAACTTACTGCTCCCTCAATAAAAAGAAAATAATAAAGTCACAAGGGGCTTCCAAATACTAATTCATTTGAGTGAATCCAATTTATGTATCAAAACAAAATTACAGAATGTGACATGTGACATGAATCTCTAAGTCCCTTACAAATCGATGAAATCTTGTTATAAAGCAGCAATTTTAAAAGTCCACTTGGCTAGTGGACAATCCCAGCAATCACAATTACACAGGGTCTAGCAGATGCTCTAGGTATCACATGTTCTCATGGAATTCTTACAGAAGCCACCTCTTTAATGTAGAAGTAAAACTAAAATATGATCCCTAGTCATAGTCTCATTTTGGTCATGCTAAAGGAGTGACAAGGAGGAACTAATGGTCCATCTAGGTTATATTTCTTCTCTTGCTATGCTAAACAGCAAATTGCTGTTTCTATCAGCCTTCTCTTTTGAATACCATTGCACATCCTTACTTACCTTTCTCTAAGCTCACTGATAAGATCCAGCTTTTTCATGACTACTTGCAGTGGAAAAAGTTCTTCATCTTTAAATGTTTTCTTTCAGGAAGGGGAAAGAATGACAGAGAAGTTGCAAAAGTAAGGACAGATTTCTTAGGTCAGTAATAAGGGAACTGTGAAAGCTCAGATTTCATTTTCCCCCCATAATAGCAATATACTTACCATTTGTGTGCCAACACTTAGTGCCAAAGAAACAATAAGTCGTCGTTGCCTTGTGCTTGGTCCATTAAGAGTGTTTTCAGCCAAAACTAGAGCAGAGAGCACATCAAGACGCTGTTCACTATATTTTTTGTCAGAAATTACTCTTTTCTAAAAGATAAAAGGAGAGAACAAGAAATAACAGTTTTATTTTTGAATCAATAACAAAAGATTCTGAGGAAAAACTTAAGGGTAATGTTTCCAAGGTTCAATTTAAGAGAGCTTAGACAACAGTTTTCCCTGTCCATCTTTTTCTGATGTTATATGCTTTACTTCTATAACATTACCATTTAATGCTGTCAGGGAAAGCAAATGTATTAAGCATCTTTTTAAATTTCCATATTAGACTTTTTGAGAGGCAGTTCAAGATAACAGCAGAGGCCACATTCTAAAATTTAAGAAGGAAATTATTTCTTTAAAGAGGCATATTTTAAAATTATACTTAATATTGGGACACCTGGGTGGCTCAGTGGGTTAAGCCACTGCCTTCAGCTCTGGTCATGATCCCAGGGTCCTGGGATCAAGTCCTGCTTTGGGCTCCTTGCTTGGCAGGGAGCTTGCTTCTCTCGCTGCCTCTGCCTGCCACTCTGCCTGCTTGTGTGTTCTCTCTCTCAAATAAATAAATAAAATCTTAAAAATATATATATATATACTCAATGTAATTTTTTTAAAAAGATTTTTTATTTGAGAGAGAGCGAGAACAAGAGAACACAAGCAAGGTAAGCAGTGGAGGGAGAAGCAGCAGCAGACTCCCTTCTGAAGCCCAACACAGGGCTTGATTCCAGGACCCTAGGATCATGATCTGAGCCAAAGGAAGACATTTAATGGACTAAGCCACCCAGGTGCTACCACAATGTCATTTTTAAATGCAGGAGTGTTAATATATTACATGCTGCAAGTTCAGAGTTAAGACAACCCTGATCACTCTAAGTAATAATCATAAAATACCACGGAGAAAAAGGGCCAAGAATTAATATGTTTGAAGGCATGGAGTAAACAGATTAACCTAAAAAAAAACACATATAAAACAACAGAATAGCAAACTAAAAAGATACTTATGTTGAATACATAATAAACTTCATACCTTGGCCACAGATATAGAATTAAGAGCCTGATGCTGAAGGTGCTGTGTTATATGTGAGACCGAATCAGCCACAACCATGCTTCGTCTGTAGAACATATGTTCTATTGCCTTAAAAGAACCACAAGGAATACTGTGAAAATCAACTTAAAACTTTTAGGCAAATTATAGAATACCTTGAAGACCCTGAGTTATGTAAAGAATTTGTAAATAAGATCCAAAAGCACTTGATATAGGATAAGATTGATAAATTCAACTACATTAAAATTAAAGAATTTCTGTTCATCAAAAGCCACTATTAAAAAATAAAAAGGCCTAAGTATGAGAAAATTTTTGCCACACACAAGGATTTAGTACTCAGAATAAATAAATGAATGGGACATTTTTAATGGCAAATAATTTAATAGAAAACTGAACAAAAGAACTGATTTTTCACAAAAGAAAAAACATACTCAATAAACACCTAAAAAAGACCCCATCATCAACAATCAAGGAAATAAACACTACAAATAAAATCATTTACCTCCCACCAAAAATTTGCCTCCCACACACACACACACACACACAAAATCCAGATACTACCAGTGTTGGTCAGTTAGGGAACAATGGGAAATCCAGTCCATCAGAAGGTAGGTAAACTGACAGAATATAGGAAACAATTTGGCATCCCCTTGAAAAGCTAAACATGTACATAACACACAACCCAGCAATCCACTGTAGACACATAATACTTCAGAAAAATTCTTGGCACAATTACACCAAGAAACATATGCAAGAACAACAACTTTGTTTATAAGAGCAACAACTGGAAACCACCCAAAGGTCCACCCACAGGAAAACTGCACAGCAATGAAAATAAAATGAAATGAAATGAAGTGAAAATCATCCCAACACTTTCAAATACAAAATTCTGAATTTAAAAAAAAGCAAGTCAAAAATATATGAAGTATTACTTCATTAATATAAACTTCAAGAACATAACTGAACAATGAATGGTTTATAGAATCTTCCATATCTGGTAAACCAAAAAGAAAAACAAGAGAAACGTAAGCATTAAATTCAAGACAAGGGTTTCCTTTGAGGGAGCGGGATAAGATGTAATCACCAAGGGACGGCACAGGGGGTTTGTGAAAATATTAATATTTCCTAAATAGGATGGTGTGTTTTTAAGTGTCTAATATCTAATTATGCTTATTAAATACATATGTATAAACATACCTTTCTGCATTTATAGTAAATAAATTATATCTTTAAAAAAGGCTAAAAATCAGCCCCAAATTTTAATTTCTTAAGTAAATCTAAAGACATTAGCAGAAATAGCTAACAATTTTCTTTAAAGATTTTATTTATTTATTTGACAGAGAGAGAGGGAACACAAGCAGGCAGAGAGGCAGGCAGTGAGAGAGGGGGAAATAGCAGGCTCCCTGCTGAGCAGAAAGCCTGATGTGGGGCTCAATCCTAGGACCCCGAAATCATGACCTGAGCAAAAGGCAGAGGCTTAACCCACTGAGCCACCAAGGCGCCCCGCTAGCAAATTTTTTAATTTCAATTTTTACAAAAGTTAAGTGGATTCTCCTGACTAGAAGGGGTTTTATTTATTTATATAGGATATGCTAAGAAACATTTTATCATATTTTCAAAAGTATTCAAATCACAAGATCACAGCACTTACTCTGAATTACAAAATAAATAATAGCCTCGGGGCGCCTGGGTGGCTCAGTTGGTTAAGCAACTGTCTTGGGCTCAGGTCAGGATCCCGGAGTCCCAGGATCGAGTCCCGCATCAGGCTCCCAGCTCCATGGGAAGTCTGCTTCTCCCTCTGACCTTCTCTGCGCTCATGCTCTCTCTCACTGTCTCTCTCTCAGATAAATAAATAAAATCTTTAAAAAATAATAATAATAGCCTCATTTTGATAGCCTCATATGCATTTCAACACAATAAAATGGATTTTTTTTTTTTAGTATAGTTGATATACAATGTTACATTAGTTTCACAATGTTATATTAGTTTCAGGTGTACAACCTAGTGATTTGACAAGTTTATACACTATGCTATGTTCACCACAGGTATAGCTACCAACTGCCCCATTACATTTCTATTTCAGTATCACTGATTATATTGCTCAAGCTGCACCTTTTATTCCCATGACTTACTCATTCCATAACTGGAAACCTGTACTACCCTCTCCCCTTCACCAATTTTACCCAGCCTTCTACACCTACCTCACCCCACCAATAATCATCATTTGTTTCCTACATTTATAGGACTGATTCTGACTTTTTATTCATTTGTTTTTGTTGTTGTTAGATCCCACTTATGAATGGAATTATATGATATTTATCTTTCCATCTGACTTAATTCACTTAGCATAATGCCCTCTAGGTCCATCCATGTTGTCTCAAATCTCATCCTGTTAAGGCTGTGTAATATTCCATTACATATATACCACATTTTCTTTATCCACTTGTCTACTGAAGGACACAGGTTGTTTCCGTATCTTAGCTATTATAAATAATACTGCAATGAATATGGGGGGGCATGTATCTTTTTGAATTAGAGTTTTCAGTTTCTTGGGTAAATATCTAGTTGTGGAATTACTGGATCATGTGATATTTGTAATTTTGAGGAACCTCCATACTACTTTCCACAGTGGCTATACCAATTTACATTCCCACCAACAATGCATGAGGGTTCCTTTTTCTCCACATCCTAGACAATACTTGTTATTTCCTGTCATTTTGACATTAGCCGTTCTAACTGATGTAAGGGGATATCTCATTGTTGATTTGATTTGCATTTTCCTGATGAGTGATGTTGAGGATCTTTTCAATTGTCTATTGGCCATCTGTATGTCTTCTTTGGAGAAATGTCTCCTTAGATCCTCTACCCATGTTTTAATTGTCGTTGTTCTGGTTTTTTTGTTTTGTTTTTTGTTTTGTTTTGTTTTTTGGTGTTGAGTTGTATAAGATATTCTCCAAATATCTTCAGCCATTCAGTCAGTATTTTTGTTTTGTTGATGGTTTCCTTTGCTGTGCAAAACCTTTTATTTTCACATAGTCCCAGTAGTTTATTTTTTGCTTTTGTGTCCCTTGCCTTAGGAGACATATCTAGAAAAACATTATGGCTGATACCAGAGTAATTACTGCCTGTGCTCTCTTCCAGGATTTTTACGGTTTCAGGTCTCATATTTGTCTTTAACCACGTTTGAGTTTATTTTTGTGTCTGGCATCAGAAAGTGGTCCAGTTTCATTCTTTACATGTAGCTGTCCACTTTTCCCAGCACCATTTATTAAACAGACTGTTTCCCCACTGTATATTCTTGTCTCCTTTGTCATAACTGACCATATAATTGTGAGTTTATTTCTGGGGCCCCCATTTTGTTCCCTGACCCATGTATCAATTTTGCGGCCAGGTCATACTCTTTCATAATTCAGGGAACAAGCTTAAAACTTGAGTAAAACTTCACTAATACTTAAGCTAACCTTTTCATTGTCTTCCTTCTCTCTCTCACTAAATGCTAATTTTTAATAAAGTTTAAATACATTGGTAATTCATAAGAAGTTACTCAGAAAATTCCTTTCAATGGCCAGTTTCTTTAGCCAACTGAGAGGTAAGTATACTTTCCCATAATTTTTTTTTTTCATTTTAAACAGTTTTATTACATGGTGTTAATATTCAGGACACTTCAGAACACCCTATACTTCTAATAAGATTTTTGGTAACTGGCTTTAACGTGTTACTTGAGTATTTGTCTCATACTGGCTTTCAGTCAAAAGTACTACTTGGTGATTGTTTAAAAGATGTTAATTTGATTAAACAGTTTATCCTTCATAACCTGAGACATCAATCCATGGATAGCTTCTATTGTAGTTTTACAGCTGTCTCTTGTAGCTTTGGCAAGTTTGTCTTCTTTCTGTCATGTGTTTCTAAACCCAACATGAAACTCCCTCATCCCAGGTGAGCTTCCGACTGTTCTAATTTTTCAGACAAATCAAAGACCTGAGCAGTGGTATAGTCTGCATTAGTAAGCAAACTAGAGGAACTCAGTGTATTCACCCAGTATTTATTGCACAAAAGCTCAAGCAATTTGTGATCCAATAAGGATTTGAAATATGAGACTTCTAAGGCATAATATTGTTTGCAATGTACACCCAAGTCTTCTATTTTATTAAGTGGGATAGTCTGGTCTCATAATGGCCTTCATCAGAGGGTTTGTAGCCCTTTGGGTATGTCCTAAAGGCTCCAAGATTCACTTTCCCTGCTGATACTGTTCTTGTTGGGTCAATTATTACTGCTACGAATGGTTCCCGGAACTGCTGACTGAGCATCTGAGCAGTAATATCAATCCCAGAAAGCCAGCAGCCATAGCCAGGATGGCTGCGATACCCGCCAATTGCATTTTCAAGGCAGCCGACCTGTTTGGCATTTTCTATATACACAGCCACATACTCATATGCAGCAGCCTGAGCATTTACTCGGGTTTCAGTGCCCTCTACAAGCAAGCCAAACTGTCCATAATGATCATGGTTTCACCATTCACCCTTCCCAGCATTAAGCCCAACACTTCTAAGTTGCCTCCCGATCTGCCATGCATCACCATTTTCAGTAGAGCCAATGCTGAGATTTTACAGTACTTAAAGTAATGGTGATCCTTAGCCCAGGGCTTCGCTGCCTATTATTTCTTGCTGCTGTTTCTTGTCGTATTTGTAGATTTCATCGATGCTCTGGGCTTCCAGCAAGTTGTTGGCCAGTTCCCAGGTTTTCTGAGCCATAGCTCTCCCAGACGCCACCACCGCCAGGGAATCAGAAAAGTTGTTGCCTCCACAACCAAGACGCAACTTTACCTCGCTAGGTTCCCGGGTGCGGGCTTCAGACCCTTCCCACCACAGGTGCAAACTTATACTAGTCCCTCAAGGCAGCCATGACACTCACAATTTTTTACTCTCATAATCAAGAAGTCTAATATTACAAAAGCACCTTAATTTAAGCACAGGTCAATTTTCAATTATAATGGCAAGTAAAATAATGTTAAACATACCTTGAGAAGTTCAACAAGCCTGCATAATGCCTTAACTGAGGTTTTGGTCATTGGTTTTTGCATCGACATGTAGACATTCATTGTGGTTTTAATAATGGTACTAATACTATATGCATATAAGAAGCCCTATAAAAAAATAAAACACTGATTATAATTATAATAAAAACTTTCATTTCTTCAACATTTCATTCTCTATGTAATAATTATTCCTCAACCTACCAATAACTATTGTTTGTAAGTTCATTTTAAAGTCTGCTCTTAAGATTTTTAAATACTTTTCCACATACAATATACACACGATGGTGAAGTTTCAAAGTAACCCTTAAAAGTGTATTTAACCCATTACATACCATAAGTTTAGTACTGTTAAAATTATGGTATGTAATTATAGTTAAAGAATCTTCCCATTAAAAAAACACACAAACCCTTCAGAGAAATTATCTGAATGTCAGGAAGATATCTATTCATCCTTATCTTACCTGCCAGACAAGAGTATAAAGACTCCTATCTGCTTCAGACAAAAGCTAAGGACTCCAAGGAACTAGGAACTAAAAAATGAGGAGGAGAAGGATAGCTGCTCTCTGTATCAAAAGGTATTTCTCACTTTCAAGCCAATTCCCCCTTTCCTTTTCACCAAAGCCAACCACCACTGTCCATCTGCTACCGTGTCCCCTGCCTATACTGGTACTAATCAGAGTTTTTCTCCTCCTGGCCCAATTAGAACAAATTTCTTCCTATCCTTGTATTCACAGAGGAAGAACACAGGTCTTGTGAGGTTTAAAAAATATTGAGTGCTTGCAAACCCATGGAAATGGGATGGAATAAGAAATCAGGAAAAAGAATATTATTTCTCAGATATATTTTCACTTAGATCTAAAAAAACCACACAGAAACATAATAATAAAGATTCTTTGGGCTATCAAGGACCAAAAAAAAAGATATATATTACAGTTTAGAGATGAACATAAACTATACTACTGTGGATATATCCAAAGAGTTGGGCAGAAGTGATATGGTACTGATTCTCAACTTTCTTTTCCTCTATCATATGTGAGAGATACAGAACTCTCTGGCATCAGTGTCACAATGACTCACTAAAGCAGTGAGAGTCAATACAGATGGGAGGGAGGAGTTTCTCTGAACCAATAACGGCTCTGTGATAAAGAGATGTGCTAAATTAAAGAATAAGAAACGAGGAAAAAGGTAGCATCCTAAGAAAGGTGACAGACAATAATACTAAAGCTTGGGGCATAACAGGAAAGAGCCCCAAGTCTTACCTTGTTAAATACAGGACTATGACACCAGACTCCGCCCTAGCACAGCACTTAGAAAAGTTAAAAAGCAGACACAAGGAACAGCAAAAGTGTAACTCTAAGGCAGGGAAAAAAAGGGAGTTTCTTCTTTGAGGGGTAATGGAGGAGAAAGAACTCATAGGCTGATATCATACCATTCAGATGGCCATTAATCTGCATCATTTAAAAGGATGTCATTTAAAAATCTAAATGGGGAGGGAAGAGATCTAGGGCCTGTTTCTGTTAATGGCAGAATAAATAAATTGGACCAGTCTTCCTACAGAGAACATCTAGCAAATCTGGGCAAAATATGTTTTTAAATCTCTTAGAAGGCATCAAAGAACTACCACAAAAATAAGGTAATATAAGAGCAAAATGTAGAAGACAGAAACCCAGAGAGGTGAGCATGGCATTTGTGGTCACTTTCCCTTAAGAGACATCTGCCCATTCCAAAAGAGAATAAAGACAGAAGCCAAATGTTATCTTTCAGCATCTCACAGAAAGGAAAGGGGGATGAAAATAGGAGTTCATGGCCCATCAAAGAGGGATGGAGGTCCTGTAAACCTAGGTTCTGGATCGGGATCCTGAACAACTACCTAAAAAGTAGGGTGAACTCAAAAAAACAGCCATCATGGGATTTAGAACCCATTTCAAATCATCACAGTCCATGACTGAGTTGAGGTGATCTGGGTTGCTAGTTGTCCTAGACTAGCTGTACATCAGAAGCAAAGATTATTAAATCTTCTCTGGAGAAAAAAAAAATCCAGATCTTTCAATTATATCCACAGTTTTTCATATACAATGTGCCACACATTATAAAAAAATAACCAGGCATACAAAGCAATGAGATATATCCAAAAACCAGAGAAACAAGAGATAAGAGAAATAGCCAGATAATGAAATTATTAGACATGGGTTTCAAAATAATTATGCTGAATATGTTGAAGGAAATGAAACAAAATTTATTCAGAAGAAGAAATGGAAACTATAAAAAACAAAAAGCTAAAAAGTAAAATAATTAAGAATTCAGTGATAGGTTCAACAGTAGATTAGAGATAGCTGAAGAGAAAATTAGAGAGAGAGAGATAATAAAACAAAAAGAGCACTTGCAGACTTAATGGCTGAGATTTTTCCACGAATCCTGGAAGCTCTACAAATCCCACACAGCACTGACAAAAGAAAACTACACCTAGGTACCTCAGAGTAATATTAACTAAAAACCAAAAAGATCTTACAAGCAATGAGAGAAAGACTCACATTGAGAAAGCAACAAAACTGACAGCTGACTTCTCAAAAAAAATAAGACAGAAGACGATAAAGTGGGGAGGAAGGTAAGGGATCCTGCCAACCCAGAATTCTGTATGTAGCAAAACTGCCTTCAAAAATGAAGTTGAAATAAGACATATTCAGACAAAAAAAAGGTGATAATTCATCATCAGAGAAACAGTTTAAATGAAATACTAACAGATATTCCACAAATAGAAGGATGGAGAGATGCAGGAAAGACAGAACAGATAAATATGTGGGTAAATCTAACTGGACTATAAAAACAGCAGCAGCAATAATACCACCTTGTGAAGTTTAATATAGAGAATAAAAATAAACAAAAGCAGCAGGGGTGAGAAAGTGATAAATAGGATTAAGTAGGCTTAAGATCCTTACACTGTCTAGAAAGAGATAAAACTACTCATTTATTCTGGAGTTGAAGGTTAAATGATGTATCTTAAAATCTCTACAGTAACTATTAAAAAAACCAATAAAGGTATATAGAATTAAAAACCTAATAGTGGGAGAAATAAAAGAATGAAACTAATTCAAAAGAGGAAGAAAGGAAAGGAAAAAGGGACACAGAACAAGTGAGACAAACAGAAAGCAATTAGTCAGGTGCTACTTTAAATCCAAATACATCAGCAATGACAGAAAACATAATGAAAAAGGATGCCTGGGTGACTCAGTTGGTTAAACATCTGACTCTTCGCTTCAGCTGAGGTCATGATCTCAAGGTTGTGAGATTAAGCCCCACATTAGGCTCCGCACTCAGCACAGTCTGCTTGTTCCTCTCCCTCTGCTCCTCCCCCCACTCATGCATCTATCTCTAAATAAATACATAAAATCTTTTTAAAAAATGAAAAAACAAAGATTATCAGACTGAAGAAAAATTTATACTGCTTCAGGAAACAGACATTAAATATAAAGAGTCAAACAGGTTGCGAGTAAAAGGATCAAAAAAAAAAAAAAATACCATGTAGACCTTAACTGAAAGAAAACTGGTATAGTTATGTTACTATCACACACACAAGACCTATGACAAAGAGCACTACTAGAGATAAAAGGGACATATCACAATAATAAAAGGTTCAATTCACCAGGAAGATAAAACAACTGTGAATGTTATATACACTCACTTGGCCTCAAAAAAACTGACAAAGAATAAACAGACAAATCCACAATGCCAGAGGGAGATTCTAAACCAATTCTCTCAGTAACTGATACAATATGCAGACAAAATCATTAACAAACATGACCTACTTGACATATACAGAACACTACAACCAACAGATGCAAATTAGATATTCAAGTGCACATGAAAAGTTTACCAAAGTTGACCATAGGGTGAGCCATAATGCCAATCTCAACACATTTCAAATTACCGAATTATCTTACTATTTCTAGATATCGATAATGAGGAATAATGAGGAAATCCTCATATCTTTAGAAATTAAAAAATATCTTTCAAGGTAACTCACAGACCTAAAAAGAAATCACAATAAAGTTTCTTAAATATTTTGAACTAAAGGATAATGGAAATACAACATATCAAAACAGCAAAAAAGTCATGCTTTGAAGGGAATATAATTGCATGTATTAAAATATACAAATTAATAAATAACACAGATCCAAATGCAATCAAATCAATTTCAGTTTTTAAAAAGAAAAACATATCCTATCCTTTCCAGTTTTTTCAAAGGGTTACTTCTATACATTGGATTAACAAAGAAATGACTCCCAAAATATTCTAAGTAAGAAGATGCAACTACCTGTATAAAAACATTACATCTATTGGTGAGGTCTTCAGCAAATTTATCCATTCTCTGCTCTTTAGATAAAATAGATTCCATTTTCATCATCCATGAGCTCACAAAGACGTAGTAAGACTGTACATCTCTAACAAAGGAAAATATTGCAGTTACTCAGCACAGGAAAGAAAATTTACTTCCATTTCTTTCAACTGGTAGGGATAAAATATTTCCTTGTAGCAGCCACCTTTCTGGTTTTCAAACTATAAACATCCTACATACATCTATAATTTACTCATTCAACAAGTGTTTACAGAATGCCCATATAGCTGAAGCACTCTTGCTCAGTACTAAAAACAAAAGTTAACAGTAAACAAAACGGATAAAAATTCTTGCCACAATAAAACTTACATTCTAGAAAGGAGAGCTGCTTAATAAAGAAATCAATAATTAAAATCTATAAGATGTTAGATGATATGTGCTATGGAAAAAATGCAGCAGGGAAAAGAGATAGGGACTTGAGTGGCAGATAAAATTTTAAATACAGTGATCAAAGCAGGCTCATTGAAAAGATTTTGAGCCATTATTTGAAGAAGATGAATGAGTAATCCATGTAAATATATGAGAAGGGAATTCTAGGAAAGTGAATAACAAATGCAAATGCTCTACAACAGTAAGTCAGTCTGGCATGTTCAAGTAATAACAAAGAAGTCAGATCGGCTGGAGGTCAGAGAGCAGGGATGAGGAAACAGGAAATCAGAGAAGTGGGAGGGGCGGTGTGGGAAAGAGGGGGAGTAGAACAGGATTTGTGTAAGAACTTATAGGGAGGATTTCAATGGAAAGCCACCAACAGACTGACTTAATGAACAGAGTGACTTAATCTAACTTTGCAGAGGACCAGTATCACCTTGGCTGATATGCTAAAAATAAACTATAAAGGGAACAAGGGTAATACTGGAAAACCACGCAGGGAGCTACTGTGATAATACAGAAGAAAGGGGATATCAACTTGAACCAGAATGGGAGACTAGAAGTGGTCAAAAATTCTGGACATAAAAGCTGCATTTACTGAATACTTACTATGTCAGCCACTGTTCTGAGAACCTCACACAAAGTAACTCATTCAATCCTCACATTAGCCTTATGAGGTAGGTATTATGATCTCCATTTTACAGAAGAGGAAACTGATACTCAGGGAAGTTAATAACATGCCCAAGATCAAACAACTGGTACATAGCTGAGCCAAGATACAAGCCCAAATCTAGAAAGATTTCCCATCCGGGAAATACTAAATCAGTAACATTAATTTTCCTATGCAGCCCAATTACAAACACTGAATCACTCTATCAGTGCACCTCAAATTGCTCAAGATGGGAATTTTTGGCCCAGAAGCCAAAAGTGTAGGAAAAAAATGAACAATTCCCCTTTGTGGGATTTGATGTTACCAACTCTTTCTAAAAACCTCCTTCAGGGGCACCTGGGCGGCTTAGCTGGCTAAGCCGCTGACTCTTGATTTCGGCTCAGATCATGATCTCAGAGTCCTGGGATGGTGCCCCACATCAGACTCCGCACTCAGAGGGGAATCTGCTTAAGGATTCTCTCTCCCTCTGCCTCTGCCCCTAACCCCACTTAAGGGGTTACTCAGGCTCGCTCAAGTTTGCTCTTTCTAAAATAAGTAAATAAATCTTAAAAACAAACAAGCAAACAAAAAATACTGCCAAGCTGTCTGACAATCTCAAGAACTCAGCCTGAAGAGGGATTACACCAAAATTTTTAATGACTGTGTTTTAAGGAGTGAAACCTAGCATCAAATCTCAGAAAAATTTCTGCTGAGCCAGGATTCCATTAAACAACACCAACTGCTGCACTTTTGGCTTTGCCTTGAATGGTGCTAACATTATTTGACTTGTGGGTTATTATTTGACTTGTGGATTATTCAACTTAAAAGTGTGGAACACAGAGAAAGAGTAAAGTCCTAGGGCAATGCCTCCACTTTTGAGGAGGTTGTGTTCAGTATTCAGCAAGGACATAACATACAGGAAAGAACAGAAAAGTCACAAGCAAGGACAGAAGGAAGAGGCCTACATTACGGAGTGCTCCCTGATGATAATCCATAACATTTTGAAGAAGGCTAATAACACAGTCAAAGGCACTCACTCGGTTTTAGATCAGACTATGCAGAACGAAGCAGAGGTTTGCTTGTTACTCCACCCATTACTACTCCCTCCAGACACCAGATGATCTTCTCTCTTGCAAATACGTAAAAATGAAACTGCTTCAAGACTTAAAAAGCAAGTTCATTGACAAAGGGCATCCAAAAGTAGTCAAAGGTCTGTCATATGGTCAGCTTCATTTCAAAGTACGAACAGGAAATTACTGAGAAAAAATTTCCTGTCCCAATATAAAACACAAAATGGTGTCAACATTTGCATGTCAACAGAGGTTTGAAACGAAGGTTCACACCTCTATCCTTTAAAGTCAGTGTTCCCAGTATCGAAATGGTTGTGAAGGAAAAGCAAAATGCAGCAACGCACCTACAAACCTTGAACCACAGTCAAGGATGCGGCTAGGGCACTTGGCCAGCTAGGGTCTAGTGCATAGTGCAAGGGCAGGGAAACTGTCCCCCACTACTTCCTTCTCACTTATGGAATGAACTCTGGAACCTTACTGGGAGAGCTCTCAGTAACTCCCTCAACTTTTCCTAAAATATTAGATAAAACTCATGCTGATCACAGTGTTTCCTCTCTTCCGAGGTTTCTTTGGGAGAAATGTCCTGAAAAGGACACTATCCCTTTTAGCTCCCAGAAAGGACACTATCCCTTTTAGCTCCCTGGAGCTCTGTGGTGACTGTATCTTTAGAATCAAATAATTTAGAAACATAAAATGTTATCGGGCTGGGGGTTGTCACTGAAAGTCAACTTCTCCAGTCTTCCGCCTGATAAGCCTCCCTTCCTACAGCATCTTGGACCACTGGTCATCTACAGTCTACCTACTCAGCTCTAGAGAAAGAGCGCATTACCTCTCAGAGCAGCCTATATGACTCTGCTCCAGAAACGCTACAGTAGGACTGGTACAGGTCTGCATGCCTTTTCTGACACATACTTAGTTGTGTGATCTGGTGAAGTTCACTTCTCTAAGCCTCATTTTATCTAAAAATGGGATAAAACGAGGACTATAGAGTAGCAGGTAACAGCTTGTGCTCTAGAGTTGGGACTGTCCAGCTCCACCACCTACTAGCTGCTTAAATTTGGGTAAGTTTAATCTACTTCAATTTTCTCACCTATAAAATGGCCATAACAACAATATCTACCTCATAAAATTCTCAGATGATTAAAAGAGATGATACATGTGAAGTTCCTGAAATATTTTAGTTATTGGCTTACAGAAAGGACCAGGTTAATATTAGTTGCAACCTTTATTATTTTCCATATGAGAAGACTGTTACAGGGTTTGTATACAACAAAGTGTTTAAAGCCTTTAGCACAATGCCTGCTACACAGAGCTCAATAATATTGGTGATTATTATGATCTATCATCATCTTTTGGTTCTAGTTCAACCTTCTGGAGCTACAGAGATTAAATCTGTTCCCTCTTCTATCTGAACGCCCCTCAAATACTTAAGGAGCATTCCTCAGATTTCTCTTTGAAAGGCCAAATTATGTAGAGATTCTTCAAAGGGCCTGGTAGTCAGGCCTTCTGACATATCCTGACCAGCTTCTTTCAGGGTTGCTGCATTTGTGTCCCTCTTAAAATGTGACACCACCAAATACTGGCTATGATCTGATGAATAAAACTTCAACAAAACTACCAATTCACATGGCGTAGATAATATAACTATCAGTTCCCATAACCCAGGTATAGTTATTAATGTAATCCAAGTATATACCGGCATTTTTAGCAACTACATCACACTGTTAAAGAACATTAAGCGTCTGATAATCAAAATATCCTTACTGTTACTAAACCTGATCCCTATCTCTCCATCTTACTGGATTCATTTCCTTAAATCCAAACTATGTCTTTTTCCTTCTCAGTTCTGTTTTAAAATGTACAAGAGAGTTTGGAAATCTCTGCTGTGAGTAATTCTGCCTAAATTGAGTAGTCGTCATTTTCCACTGACTTTAATCACAGGACTTGGGAGTACTAAGAGATGCTTCAGGGGACCTCCTACATTCCTGATTAACTCCTTCTTTCCCTACTCTGCAATAATGGCCCTATTTCCCCTTGATGGTCGAAATCAAAAGGAAGTAGATAAATTTCCCTATTATCTTTCACCATGTCACAGAAAAAAACTATCTCCAGCACAGGGCCAGTAGCACAGTCCTGGATCACTTGACTTAAAGTCTTCATCCAGGTCAACATGTGCTTTTGGTAGTGCACCCAAGAATGTGCAGTTAATTTAAATGTTGAATCTAGGCAATGAGAACATGGGGGTCCATTATACTGTTTTCTCTATTTTGTGCATATTTGAAAATTTACATAGTAAGACTTAGACAAAATATAAGGATGTAAATATCAAAAGAAACTGAAGTTAAAAGTGTTCTTTAGTGGCGCCTGGGTGGCTCAGTGGGTGAGGATGCTGCCTTCGGCTCAGGTCATGATCTCAGGGTCCTGGGATCGAGTCCCGCATCAGGCTCTCTGCTCAGCAGGGAGCCTGCTTCCTCCTCTCTCTCTGCCTGCCTCTATGCCTACTTGTGATCTCTCTCTGTCAAATAAATAAATAAAATCTTTAAAAAAAAAAAAAAAGTGTTCTTTAAGTGACTAGTACTCAGGTACAGGGTAAAAGTGGGCTGGAGACAATTATTTTTCCCTTTAAACTTTTAGTACTTGACTTTTTAAATATGTACATATATTACTTTCATAAAAATAAAAATTTTTAGAAAGGAGTGCATCAAATTAAAATCAACTCCTAAAAACCGTCACTGAATCATGGACACACAATACTTTTAATGTCATCAAATGGCATCTACTACAGGAACTATACTCCACACAAAAAATATTTAATGTATTGATAAAAAGTTATGTGTGCATGCATACATGTGTGCAAATGCACGTATATTTGGGTACATATGTACGCACACATACATCTCCATAAAGTATAGTTTTTCTGTATCTTTAACAGAGTTTAAACCTACATCATGTAAAGCAAAAAAAAAATCCTAAAAAATAAGTCTCCTAGAGATTATCCAACATTTTCCTCTGGCAATAAATAAATTTATTCTTATAACCAAGTGTTTTCCACATATTTTGAGTCAATATAAAATACAAGAATATAAAGTATATAAATACATTCATTATGAGCACTTATAAAACCTACTTGGTAAGTGATTGAGCTTTCTGCTGTAGGAAAGTATCTCTGTGTACTTTAATGGCTTGAAGACTTTTTCTGTCTAGAAGTTTGGCAGCTGCTGGTATTTTCTGGATCAAAAAATTATCAGGAAACCAAATAATATTAGCAGTTAGAGTGATGGCTGGTACCTGAAATAGTAAACATAAGGAAGGGAAATTAATAAATACAGGCTAAACAATAAGCTATTTAATAGTTCTATCATATGCAATGGAAGACAATTTATAATCACTAATAGATCATGAAACATATTATTGTACTGTGGCACAATTAAGACATTCCAATATCTGATGTGGAGCATGAAAATAATTTTATTCTGCCAATATTTATTCAATAAATATTAAATACATACACACACACATACACACACACACACACACACACACACAGATTTTCAGATAAAAATATGCAAAAAGCAAACAGAAACTTGAATCCTCATGACTTTTACTTTTATTCTACATTAGTGAAAAAATAAAAGATCAAGGTGGCTGGGTACTCATAGTCATGTATCACTTGATTGTACACACAAACTAAATTTTTAATTTTGAAATCAGGTGTCAAATCATGGAAATAGCAAAGATGTAAAACCAATCTCAATTTTTTTTTCTACTTCAATAATGAGAAGGGATGGTAAGAAGAGGAGAAGAATAGAAGAAAAAGAAGAGAAAAAAGTAGTAACAATAATAGGAATTTAATTTATAGGAAGAAATCTAGAAAAACCTCCACAAACAGGTATTTATACAATGTGGAATTATATTGTACTTATTTCTTAAATGCCTGGTTTTAAAAATGAATACTATAATATTATTTTCATAATTATTATAAAATATTACAAGAATTGCCACTTTTGTAAGCCGGAATAAAATACATTTTAGAATATCCAATTTTATCCAAAATCTTTTTCATCTATTGAAATTGAAAAAAATAAAAATTCCAAGTTCTTACTTTCTTACAAATGTCCAATAAAGACTTATAAAACTTCTTATCAATAGTTCGAAAAATCTGAAAGTGCAGTACAAAAAGTCCACAAATTCCAACATACTTGTCTCTCTGGTCAATTTCAGAAGGTTCTCCTTATAAAAACAAAAGCATGAGAGAAAATTGAAACAAATAAACACTTAAGTTCTACATTCAAGGAAATGTAAACTTTAGCAACTTTAGCAACAAAAATTTTAAAATGCACTTTACATTACCAAGTTTGGCTTCTACATTTGTAAAAATTGAGCGAATACTATGTGCAAATTCTTCAGCAAAAGTGCTATTTTTTGACACAGATACTCCTCCATTCAGAGAATCAAACTGCTGTTCTATACAGGCCTAAACAGGAAACATTTAAAGAGAAATTTAGACCCTGGATAATAAACTATTAAACAGATTTAAATATAGTATGTGTGATCTACATTCATCATTCTAATTTTACTAACAATGAGGTTCCAGTTTTTACCTTAATGTCACCTAATATCTAAATCCTTTAGAATGAATATGTATGTATGTACATATTTGAGTACCAGTTAGTGCAATAAAACTGAACCACAAATCCATTCATTTGAGAGAGAGAGAGAGGGCATGAGAGGTGCAGGGTTTGGGGAGAAGGAGAAGCAGACTCCTCACTGAGCAGGGAGCCTGACTCAGGGCTCCATCCTAGGACCCAGAGATCATGACTTGAGCTAAAGGCAAGAGGCTTAACCATCTGAGCCATCCCGGCGCCCTACAAATCCATAATTCTACATGAAGAGACACACAGGGATATTCAATGATGTATAGAAGATATGTCTGATGCAGCACTGGAAAACATGTTTTATTATTTTACTTTGCACTTTTAAGAGTAAATTTATTCTGATTACAATTACTTGCCTAGCACTTTATTACAGAATGCATAGAAATGTCTCCTGGAGGGGCACCTGGGTGGCTCAGTCAGTTAAGTGTCTGACTTGGGCTTGGGTCATGATCCTAGGGTCCTGGGATAAAGGCTGTGTCAGGCTGTGTGCTCAGTGGGGAGTGTGCTTGTCCTCCTCCTGCCCCTCCCCTGATTTGTGCTCTCTCAGTCAAATAAATAAATAAAATCTTAAAAAAAAAAAATCTCCTGGAAAAAGAATCAATGACAAAAAAAGACCTTCTGAATCTAATCCACTAGCCATTAAATTGATATAAACAAGAGTTCAGATCAATCTGTAAAAACTGAGCATAATATGATGTATAGACTTGTCAACCACTATGTTGTACACCTGAGGTTAATGTAACATTATGTGTCAACTATACATCAATTTTTTAAAAACTGTGATTATGTAAAATATATTAAAAATAACCCTGAAGGGACACCTGGGTGGCTCAGTGGGTTAAAGCCTCTGCCTTCGGCTCAGGTGATCATCTCAGGGTCCTGGGATCGAGCCCCGCATGGGGCTCTCTGCTCGGCAGGGAGCCTGCTTCCCCCCACCCTCTCTGCCTGCCTCTCTGCCTACTTGTGATCTCTGTCTGTCAATAAATAAATATTAAAAAAAAAAAACCTGAAGCAGATTTTAAATATAAATATATTGCAATTTCTGATAAACATTACCCAAAGCAGTGCTAGCCAAAAGAATTTTCTGTGATCATAGAAATATTCTACATTTGTGCTAATATGATAGCTAGCCACAAACTAATTATGGCTATTTTTCTCCCAGCTTCATTATGATATTATTGATATATATTAAGTATGAAGTGTATGGTGCAATAATTAGATTACATACAGCTAGTAAGCAGCTGAAAGTGGTGGCGAAAGTGAATTTTTATTTTCTTCCATTTTAATTAATTTAAGCTTTAAAAAGCTACTAAATGGTAGAAAGCTATCTGCACTGAACAAACCCAAATTATATTCCCTGAGCCCAGGAAGAATTAAACAGACATTTTTTTTTTTTTTTTTTTTAAAGATTTTATTTATTTATTTGACAGAGAGAGATCACAAGTAGGCAGAAAGGCAGGCAGAGAGAGAGAGAGAGGAGGAAGCAGGCTTCCTGCTGAGCAAAGAGCCCGATGTGGGACTCGATCCCAGGACCTTGAGATCATGACCTGAGCCGAAGGCAGCGGCTTAACCCACTGAGCCACCCAGGCGCCCCTAAACAGACATTTAAAAGGCAGTAAAACAAACCCAGATACAGAGGTTAACAACAAACATTAACATAACTGCTTAGATATTGATCCTTGAATAGTTTTATCCTTTTACATAATTAAAAAAAAATAAACCTCACCCCAAATATAACTAGTACTATTAATTTTGTTTGCTACTTGGTACTAAAATAATTGTATTTTAGTACACTAACAATGTTTTAAGCCACAGCACTTTCAAAGAACACATATTTCAACAATATGCTATGAAAGCGCCACGCTGTAGTTCTGAGCTGGGTCAACTAAGGAACCCATTCAGTATAGCCGGATAAAGTGCTCGTACCTGAAATATCATTCCATCAAGTAACTGCCCTTCTAGCTTCAGCAAGAACTTTTCAAATGGCTTTAGTTTTTCTTCCTGAATTCCAAATTTTGAAGGATTATGATGGACAGATTTCAATAACCTTATGGAAGATTAGGAGAAAGACCTTCAATTTTCCTAACAAAGTCTTCAATTGAAAATTTTCTAAGAAATCAAAATTTTGTATTTGTATTTCCTGTTTGGTTCTATACATTTGAAAATCTGAATAAAAACAATGCTAATATATTTAATTTTCTAATCATACCTTTTTCTATCATCCTAAATTCAGATACTCTAGATACCAGATGAACAGATGCCTCAACTTAAACAGGTCTTAAGAATATACAGTGAAATAAAACCAAGTTCACAAAAAACAACGGTCACTTGAATAGAACTCTAGGAAAAAACAAACCTGAGTTCTAAGGTACTCAAATTAACATTCTACTTTAAGAATTAGGAGGCTTTATACAAGTATATCATACTCTCAAAAAACGGTTGCTGTATTCACAAAAACATTTAACATGAGATCCTTCTAAATACAGATCTCCAGGTCTTTTAAAAGATCTGTATTATTTACATTTACTTCCTTTTTACTAATAGATTAACTATACAAAGTAAGAGACTATTTTAACCATTTTAACTGGCTCACCTTTTGTACATAGTCCAGTGCTCTTTCAATGTGACATGATTATCAATAATTTCATCCAGAGTAAGCAAAACAGTTAGCAGCTCCCCCAAGTGCTCATACATAGTCTGTCAAAAAAACCTTTAATGATTAACATTTAATCACGAATTACAGGTTAAGCTTCTTATGGATTTTTAAAGTTAAACACACTGGGCTAATTACTACTGAATTAAAGCAGTGGATAAATCAGTTTATTAATACACAGATGAAACTATTAATCCTCAGATGGAACAACAAGCCTTAGATAGAGAAACACTTTGACCACTATTTCATCCTTAATTGTGATTTTACAGAATTGTTTAATTGTTTCACTCTCTAAAGAGAACATTTAAGAGAACCTCCACTGGCCACAACTGGGGGAAAAAAGAGTTATAGTGGGGCGCCTGGATGGCTCAGTGGGTTAAAGTCTCTGCCTTCGGCTCAGGTCATGGTTCCAGGGTCCTAGGATCGAGCCCCAAATCGGGCTCTCTGCTCGGCGGGGAGCCTGCTTCCCCCTCTCTCTCTGCCTGCCTCTCTGCCTACTTGTGATCTCTGTCTGTCAAATAAATAAATAAAATCTTTAAAAAAAAAAAAAGAGTTATACTGATAGTGGGTCAGTAATACCTCATCAACTTCACAGATAAAATAGAAAAAAGGCAAACAACAACAACAAAAAACCTCTTTAAGAGTTTAACTATAATTTTTTACTCCCCAATCATATAAACTCCACAGCAAACTATAGTAAAAATTATAGTTTTACAGTTCAACCTAAATTACTTTTACCTGAAAATGAACTCCAGTTGTCTCTATAATTTTGGGTGCAATCCTGTAATAAAATAATATCCAATTTAAAAAACTCCTTTTTTACCACAGTTCATTTTTATTTTAAGGAAAACACACAGCAGCAGAAGGTCTTGGGATTTTAACACCTATGTATCATTATTTAGGCTGTCATCAGCCTAAAGAGAATTAACTAACTAGAAGAGAACTAACTAACTTGTATATGCAGAGTCAAGGCTATCCCTGCCCACATCTTACTCAATGGGCACGGAAATAACAATATGTGGCCCATGAATAACCCTAGCCATTTAAACCTAAAGTACTGAGTTTGGGATAGAGGCAGAGAAATAACAAAATTGATACTCATTTCTTTCGAAACAGTTAGAATTTCTCAATTCCTAAACAGAATCTCTGTTATCCTCCTACCCAAACTGGCATTTGGAAACTAGTCAGATTTATTTCTGAGTTCCCATTCCTACTGAAAAACAATGCATCAACCAACATTGTACTATAGTCAAAAGCCCTGGGATAATTCAATTTTACTTCCTAGACATCTTCTACTCAACAGTAAATAATTTAAATTAGTACTTGTATATCAAAGGACATATAGATATTCCACAAGATAGAATATTTTTAAAATGAAATACAAAATACAAATAAATTTCATCTTTTTTGGACGGGGTGTGGTGGTGGGGAGTACTCTCTGAATTACACATCAGGTACTGCAGGGGTTAGAGGAGCTATGCTCTCATTCCCTCCTGCCATGTGAACAGCTTCAGTGAAAGAACAGAAAACAAAATAAACGCCTGACCGAGGAGAAAAACATGAAAATGAGAAGCAGTTACCACAGTCTCCCAGTTTATAAAGACAGTTAAGATGCAGCCTGGTATATAGTAAGAATAACAATGAATGGACTGGTGATCAAAGAACAGCATCTAAATTGCTGTGGAATCTCATACAATTCCTCTGGGCCTCAATTATTTCTCATAATTGAGAACCCCTTACCATGTTACTAAACAAAGTTACTGTAAGATCACAGTTAAATTGTAAATGGGAAAATTTTTAAGTATAAAGTATTAATTGAAAGTGAGATATTACTTTGTGGTCATTAAGAACAGAAGGTCTATCAAAATTTGATCATTTTTCCTGATTTAGAACAGTGGTTCCCAAACTTGGAAGATCATTTGAATAAAACCACAATTTTTTCAGTGTAGATTAACTGGTCCCACTCCCCCCAGATTCTGTAGTTTAAAGAAAGTCCCATGTGATTCTAATAAGCCAGAGAACAGTCACTGTAAAGGAAAAATAAGGAGAAAGAATTTGGTACATGTTCTGATTCCATATTAGTCTTTTTCTATATAATCAAATTTAAGTATATTCTGTCAACATTCTTATTCAGACAGATAACAGATCATTCACCACAGCAGAAGCTGTCTTACTAGTCTACGTATTACACACCTAGTGTTTGAAACATTATGAGACTTCAAAGGATGGTGAATAAATGAATGAAAGAATGAATAAGTAAATGAGCAAAGAGACAAAAAACTATTTCAGGTAATGGCTAGTTTAAGAAAATATTCCCTGCATCCCTATTATAAATGCAAAAATATTTATAAAATCCATTACTTGTTACTGATATAGAGAGCAGCCAACTGATGGACTACGTTCATCACCACTTCATAGCACCTTGTAACAAAACAAGACAGTTCCTGAAATGACAAGTTGAGTATATGTTACATAGTTGCTTTTTAAATGCCACCATTTCTCAACTTTATGGTAACATATTAAACAAAACCAGAACAGCTTCCAGTTAACCTGCAGCCAGAAAACTTCAACCATCTTTCAAGCAATCCATTCTTAACTCCTCTCCTGAACGTCAAAGTAATTTCTACTGGTTTGTTCCCATAGCATTTCACTCACACTTCTATTTTAAGTCTTATATTTTAGTTACTCATGTAATTAACAGAGATCATCTTATTCCTTTTTTAAATATCCACTGACCAACATGGTGGCTAACCCTCAACTGCTTCTCAATATATTTTTGTCCTATTAAATGAATAAGTAAGTGAACATCTGAATGAAAAAGCTGAAAAGCTGCCAATTTAGAAAGTATGATAATGAGGAAAAAGGCTCTCCCAAAGTTACTCTGAAATAACTTCAAATGTTTATTACTTTTAACTTCATCTTAAATAAGCCTGGCACAGAGAAAGGGAAATTTTAATTATTGCAGGAATATATTGTCATTAAATAATTAATTCGCATCTACTATGTCCCACACCTTCAGAAAATTTCTTTCAGAAGCTCTCGATGCTTAAACTTAAAAAACCAGTTTGTATCCTAAAGTATTCAAAACTTGACTAAACCTGTGGCTATTCCAGATTTTAAGTTCTACGAGGGCAAGAATTTCTGTTGGTTTTCTGCACTGCTATATACCAGCACCAAGAACAGTTGCTAACATATGCTAGGCTTATAGTTTAAAAATGGAATTTTATGCAGCTGTCAATGAGATCCACAAACAAATGAAAATGTTTGAAAATGAAAAAAATGCATATCAATTTTACTTAAATAACTCTAGTTTTATCTTTCTTATTAAACTTCTAAAAGTTCAATAAAAGCAAAGAGCAGAAAATGCAGACAAACAGCACAAAGTAAAAAAAGAGAGAAACAAGTCCAGATATATAACAGACTATTTACATAAGATAGAAATAGTAGGCTCAGTAGGTTAAGCCTCTGCGTTTGGCTCAGGTCATGATCTCTGGGTCCTGGGATCAGGCACCACATTAGGCTCTCTGCTCAGCAGGGAGCCTGCTTCCACCTCTCTCTCTGCCTACTTGTGATCTCTCTCTCTGTGTCAAATAAATAAATAAAATCTTAAAAAAAAAAAAAAAGAAATAGAATGAATTAGCCAATTAAAAGACAGAGATTTTTGGATTTTCAAATTGCATAATAAACCAAATCCAGACACATGTGGTTTTAAAAAAAACATAACTAAACATAATGATACTGAAAGGTATCATTTCAGATACCTTCAGAAAATAGAAAGATAAACCAAGTGGTTTTAAAAAAACATAACTAAACATAATGATACTGAAAGGTATCATTTCAGATACCTTCAGAATATAGAAATATAAACCAAGAAAATGTTAACTAAAACAGAGCCGAGGCAGTGAGAATATCGGACAAAACTGTTAGCACATCACAGCTATTATATATGATATACATTTATGTAACTGCATATTATATACATAATTATAGTTGAACAGGATCAACTGCTATAACAACATAATAAAAGATTCAATTTATAAAGAATTATGAACAATCCTAAAATTGCATGCATCAAATAGAATATCCTTAAAATAAGAAATGCAAAATTTGATAAAACTAGAGGGAGAAACTGACACATTCACTGGGACCTGCAAATTACATTTCTTAGACCTCTGCCAGTAGGCTTCCTGTTAAGTACTGCCAACAGGTGGCATTAAAAGGACACTAAAGACTGGAAAAGTACATCCTTTCTACTACTTGGTGCTTTGGGGGTTTTTTTTACAGGTGGCATACGATTTAAATGACAGCTAAATGATTCAAGAACCACAAAGAAGGATGCAGAACTCTACCCCACACTCCTGAAATCATACAGGACTGTATTTCCAACAAAGTAAAAGCATGAAACATACCTTACTTCTAGTAGGGGTGGAGAAGGAAAGGGATACAAAGACCTAAGTCTAAATTCCTTTCAGAGACTTTGGGAATTTTTTTCTCTCTTTCTGAGGTTACATTTATTAATGTGTAAAAATAAGAGAAAAATGATTACTTCACTAGGATGCTCTGAACATTAAATATGAAACATTCCTAGTAATTCCTGTGTCAATGTCATAATAAATGCCTTAATAATGTCATTAGCTAAAAGGCAGTACAGGTTTGGCCCATCTCCAAAGTGCATCAATCAAAACCATGAGGGAAAATTTCAATATACCTTTAGTCAGAAAAACATACAAATAATATCTTCCAGACCCTACAAAGATGTCAATCATACCCCCAGTTATCTAACTCAAGACCTTATATATAGTTCATTGACACCTAGTTCATTCCAGACCCTACAAAGATGTTAATCATACCCCCAGCTATCTAACTCAAGACCTTAGAGTTCATTAACACCTGGGAAATCATCAGGTCTTCTAGAAACTTCCCAAATTTCTTCTTTGTTCCCCTTATAGCCTTCACTTCCACAATAAGTACTCTTGGTGTTTTTACCAACATAACCCAGGCAAGAGCAGTTCACCCCAGCAATAGCAGCTTGCTCCACCTCCAGCTTCTTTGAGAACTCCAGAAACGACCTTGTATTGCCCTCTCAGAGGTACCAGGCAGCCAGGCAGCACTGCCTCATTCACAAGTATGAGCAATAACTACACAGGGCTCCTGCTCCAAGCTCCTATATTCTGGTAACCCCAATCCTTCCTCTTTTTCCCCTTCCTATGGATGACCTCACTATCCTCTTTTTCTTTCAACCCTCCAACACTTATATAACCAATCCTCTATATCAAAATACCTCTTCTGAAGCTGTGATTCGTTTTCTGGACTAGCCCCTGACTGACACATAACACAATAGAGGTCAAGTTCAACAAAATACTCTCAATTACAACAAGGAGACAAAAAAGGGTAGTAAAGATATAAGTGAACTGAACAATATGTTAGTATGCTTGATTCAGTGAAATACATCAAGTCTTGAACTTAACAATCAGGAGGTAGGGGGAGTTTCTCCTTATCTCCAATTTTTGCTTTTTTCATATGGTTTTAGCGTTGTTTTTATAATGGAGAGAGAAGAAATGGGAAGTTCTTTCAATTTTTTCACAAAACTAAACCAAAGACCTAGAATAACTAAAACTGCAGTGACGAAAACATCTGGTTTGAAATGTTTGAAACATCTGGTTAGAAGCATCAAGTGCTACTTTTAAAAACCTTATCATTGCTCATGTACTAGCTTAACCATCTCCACTAACAACTTTTTCTGGCATAAATTATCTTCCTACCCGGCATAAAGTTTAAGTTATTTTAAAAGGCATGGTGACAAATTGTTCACAAATTAAATTATTACAAAACAAAAAACAAAAACAAAATCAAAACCTTACTTTGAGACCTTATTTCCATAAAATGCTATGAAAACATTTCACGAATTATGACCTCTTAAACTACAATCCAATGTCTACTGAGTGTTTTACCATTCAAAGTACTTATTCTTAGCATTTGAAGGTTTCAGAAATCTTTTTAATTTTGTGTAATTTACCAAACTTAAAAAAAACAAACAATGGAAAGTAAAAAACAATCACCTGTAAGAATGAAATAAATCTTCCCATTTGAATTTGGCAATCACCTTCCACCATGCTGGAATCTGTAGCTTTAAAAGGCAACATGAAGAATCATTTTTCAGTTTTTTAATTTAAACTTAGTCAAGACCCAAAAAGAAAAATAAATACAATTTTTATTCATTAGTATATCTTTTAATCTGCATAATATTAAAACCAGAATTTTTATATTGAAAAGAAACATAAGACAATCATTAATCATTCAATTAAAAATAACCATCTGTTTCACTATTTAACAAATTCAAGGGAAATCCTTATCTGGTCACAGTTCTTTGTAACTTACAAAAATATCACAAATAGATTTTAGAGAATTTGCTACTGCTCCATCACTCAGGTTTATTCCACCTGCTTATCAAACAAATAAACCAACAAAAAATTTAAATGCTTATTTTCTCAGGGTATACATAATATAATCATGGTAGTCTTAGAACTGTCAACTTTTCATTCATTTCAATCTCAAAAAAGGCATAATGACACTATAATATGAAATTTTAAACTTACCTCCTTCTCCATAAAACAAGAGACCATTATAAAATTTAGTTTCTGCCTGTTTAAAAAAAATTAAATATTTTTAAAGGTTGCTGTCTTGTTTTTAAATTCCTAGGCTCTCTTAGTTATCTATATTTAATAATAATCAGAGGACTATATCACATATACAAACTCATTTAAATTCAAAACTACTTATAAAACAGGTAAATTCAATTGATCTTTAGAATACCAAAGATATCGTTGATACTCAAAGTTATTTCTCAGTTTCTTTACCCCTGCTTTTGTCTTTTCTCACCTTACTGTCCTACATCTTCCCACTAGTTCATGGGAGATAGAAAGCAATCACATAGTATCAAAAAGGTACAGAAAAAAGAGGAAGTTTACCAACTTCTACCAGAGTTTTAATGACCCATGGCTAAGAAAATGCAAAACATATTAAAAATTCAAAGCTTTTTTTAAAAAAAATCAGTTATATTTATTATATCTAGGGACACCTGGCTGGCTTAGTCAGTAGAGCATGTAACTCTTGATTATGAGTTCAAGCTCCATGTTGGGTGTGGAGACTACTAAAAAAAAAAAAAAATGTAAAAAATCAATTATATCTAGAAAGCCAGTATATATGGCAAATAACACAGACTTGGAAGGTATATAGACCCAGGCTCAAACAGTTACTACCAGTAAAATTAAGCCTGTTTCCTCATCTATTCCTCACATTATCTGCCTCTCATTCTAAGTATGAAGAGGGTTAGTATGGTGTCTGGCACTCCGTTAGTACACTCAGTGAATGGTAACCACTATTATTAGTATTAAATAAAAAATTAATTCAACATGCATTAAATCTTTATGTACACTATACATATAAGCACAAATTTGCTTTTAAAATCATGTTTTTAACAACTTAAGAGCACAAATAATTACCTCATACTTTAATTTCTTGATTTCACAACAAAGTGCAGCATAAACAGTGATGACTTTGTTCAAGACCTAGTTTCATGAATAAAAACATAAAATAAAAAAGATGAATTACAGCAGATAGCTAAAGCATTTTAAAAATAGATTTTTAGGTTAAGAAATCTATACCTTGTTTTCAGTCTTTATGAGTTCCAATAGGGAAGACTGTTCATAAGGCAAAAGCTATAGAAACAAAGGGAAAAAATCATTTTTAATTTGAAAAAAATCACGGAAATTTTAAATAGACGAATCGAGTCTAGCGCCATTCTATTTAAACCTGTGTTGGACCCTGTACTTAGCACTAACACACACTGGAGACTGACGGCTAATGGGTATAGGATTTCTTTTGCAGGTGGTGAAAAGACTCTTCAATTGGGTATGGTGATGACTGCTGCACAATTCTGTCAATACACTAAAACCCAAAGAACTACATGATATGTGAATTTCAAGAATATGAGACACATGGGCACCTGGGTGGCTCAGTGGGTTAAGCTTCTGCCCTCTGCTACCGTCGTGATCTGAGTGCTGGGATGGAGCCCCGCACTGGGCTCTCTGCTTGGCAGGGAGCCTGCTTCCCTCTCTCTGTCTGCCTACTTGTGATCTCTCTCTGTCAAATAAATAAATAAAATCTTAAAAAAAAAAAAAAATAGGAGACATGTGAATTTCAAGAAAACTGTTACTAAAAAAGTCAATATGTAACTCAGAACAGTGTCTAATACATAATAAATGTTCAGTAAATGTTAATTATTATTTAAGTGGTAACAGGCTATAGTTTCAAAGATAAAACAAGATAGAATGACCTCAAAAAAAATTTTAAAAAGATAGAATGATCTCAAAATGGAACAGAGGAGTGAATTATTTCATTTTATTAAAGATTTTATTCATTGACTTGAGACAGAGAGCATAAGCAGGGGAGGAGAGGGAGAAGCAGACTCCCTCCCAAAATGGGCAGGAAGCCCAACATGGGGCTTGATCCCAGGACCCTGGGACCATGACCTGAGCTGAAGGCAGATGCTTAACTGACCAAGCCAACCAGGCACCCCAGGAGTGGCTTACTTTATACATTAAAAAATTACTCCTACATAAAATTCTACTACTGAAACTAGTATTATAGTACATGTTAACTAACTTGAGTTTAAATAACAACTTAAAAAAAAAATGAAAAAAAAATTACTTCCATATTAAGATACCTTAAATGGCATAAGGGAAAATGATGGAAATCTTCTATATATTCATTAGAATACGAGTGATATGAATATATGTGTTTGACAAAAATTCACTAAACAGTATATTGTAAATCTATGCATTTCACTGTATGTAAAATAATCTCAATAAGGAACAAATAAAGTTTGAATATTCTATTCCAACCTGTTTATTTTCTTGATGAAAAACAAAGGCCACCCCAGAAGTCTGCCATTCATTAAAAACAAAACAAACAAACAAAAAAACACACATCTGCCTGGCTTCAAGATAAGGAAATTAACAATTTTTCTTCAAGTTTCTTTTAGTTCTCCAGATTCCAAATAATGAGAATATACAGTTGACCTTTGAACAACACAGGTTTGAATGGCGTGGGTCCACTGTGATACAGGTTTATCTTTTTATAAATACAGTACAGTACTATAAATATATTTTCTTTGTGATTTTATCATAACATTTTCTTTTCTCTAGCTTACTGTAAGAATATAATACATAATACACACATAAAATATGTGTTAATTGATGTTTATGTTATTGGTAAGGCTT
Organism: Mustela nigripes; assembly: GCF_022355385.1. Taxonomy (NCBI): domain Eukaryota; kingdom Metazoa; phylum Chordata; class Mammalia; order Carnivora; family Mustelidae; genus Mustela; species Mustela nigripes. The sequence continues at coordinate 16,697,256 of NC_081562.1, forward strand.
TTGGTCAACAGCAGCCTATAAGTTAAGTTTGGGGAGTTTCAAGTTCTACGCAGATTTTCAACTGCTTGGGAAGTCAGCACTCCTAACCCCCACATTATTCAAGGGCCAAATGTATATTCTATTTTTTAATATTATGTCTTCAAGATATAGTATGCCCTGAAAATATATACGTAAATTTAAAAATGTAACAAAATCAAACCTTTAAAGCTATTGGATCAAGATTGAAATCCCAAACATCACCAATTGAATCATCCAGTGCATCCTCAATTCTTCTCAATTGAGATGTATACTCCTCAAGAAATTTCCCGTAATTCTTAAGTTGGACTTCAGCATGAATTTCTAAATTTAAATTTTAAAACAGTATGTAAGATGTACAAGTAATAAATTACAGGACATTTATTTCAAATAAACTCAAAACTCACAGCAAGGTAGTTACTAAGCATTTTTAAATGTACTACTCTAGTATGTCTGGACTTCTTGAAAATAAAATTTCAAAGTTAAACAATAATTCAGCTTTTAATCTTTTCCAAATAATAAAATAATTTTAAAACCTATAGATGTTAAGCATAACCATAACTTTGGTTAACCATAAGCCATAACTTTAAAGCACTATGAAAAAATTAACATCCCATTTATCCCATAAGCTGGGGCTTTTAAACAATTTGAATAATGCCTTAGACAACTCAACATCTTGATTCTATGTTTTAGTCATAAATAACTTTTTTTTGCAAAAATAAATAAATAAGACCTGAATAAGTATAAAAATCTGTGTTGTCATAGAAGCAAAATTTAAAAACATAATCCTGAGTCTCTATAGTGTAAACTGTCTAAGATTACATCTAATATTGTTTTTAAAACAGTTTTAAACCTGCTTTATCATAAAGAATGTTATTTCTGTAATGCCAAAAACTTAGTAAGATATTTTAATTATTTAACTATCATAATAGGGTTGGAAAAGCCAGTAAAGAAATACTGTATACACACACACACACACACACACACACACACACACAAATGGAATATTACACAGCCATCAAAAAATGAAATCTTGACATCTCCAATGACATGGATAAACTAGAGGATATTATGCTAAGCAAAATAAGTCAATCAGAGAAAGATAATTATCATATGATCTCACTGATATGTGAAATTTAAGAAACAAGGCAGAGGATCACAGGGGAGAGAGGAAAAAATGAAATAAGAGGAAACCGAGAGGGTGACAAACCATAAGAGACAAACTGAGGGTTACTGGAGGGGAGAGGGAGGGGAGGGATGAGGTAAGTGGTGATGGACACCAGGGAGGGTATGTCTTGTAATGAGCACTGGGTATTATATAAGACTGATGAATCACAGACATCTGCTTGATGTCGGAAACAAATAATACATTATATGTTAATTAATTTAAATTTTTAAAAAGAATGAAAAAAGATACTGTGCTAATATTTAACAAATTTCCACATTAAATAGATGACTCTAAGGAGTCATTGGAATAAATTAAACAATAGAAGTATGTCTAGTCATCAAAGTTAATAAAGAAAGGGAACATTCTATATACACATAAGAATTCACTATTGCAAAGGCAGCAAATCCAATTCAGCCTCTTCTATTGATATGAACAACTATTCAATCATTGTCTAAAAGAAGGTAAATTATTGTCTCCTCAAATCAGCAATACAAAGCAATTCTTAGATAAAGTACATTCTGACTAAAGATAAAGACCTAGCTCTCCAATCACCCTAATTTTGGCACTAATGCTCCCTATCAGGTGGATCAATTATTAAAACTGCTATCTGGTTACAGCATTAATCTAAGTAATACTGGAAGACAGTCTAGATAGGATTCATAGCACAAAAATTAACAAAACCAGGCACACCGAACGGATGGCAATTCTTCTCTTCCCTAAAGCTCAAACTAAATAACTTCTAGAGATTCTTGAAATCGTAAGTACATGCCTAATTCTCATTTACATGGGAAATAACCAAAGCTGCATTTAATCAGCAAATGAGTTCTTAATGACAATGCCAGAAAAGCATGCTGGCATTGTCTGTTTGGGAAGTCACGAAAGAGTAAGCAAGAGAAAACCTGCAGTAACATTAAAGTTTCTTGCTGATAAAATAATGAATAGTTGTAAAAATAGTAAAAATTACAATAAAAAGATTTGAAATAAGGAATCCACGTTAATTCTTCAAGAGTAAAATCCCAGAAACCCTATTTACAGGCTCATCTCTACATTCTTTGTTATCTTTCCATCCCTAATGCCTAGTACAGTTCCTGATATGGTCTGTTGACCGAATCACATCATGCTACTCTCAGCTGAACCACTGTCAAACCTAGCAACTTATTTTCATTACAATTTTTTGAAGATACGTAAGTAGGAGAACTCTGTCCATAAAACTCCATATATGAAAAAGGTGCAGTTGACTCTGTAACAGTAAATACAGAATCCTCTCCACAAAAAACATTAAAGGAAATTGTCATTACCACCAAGATTTTTTTTTAATGCTGCATAAGAGCTAATACCTTATGGAATATTTTATGAAAAACTGCAAACCATTATGAATTAAGCTCGTGCTTCTCTCAGAGGCTACTAAAACCTAATTACATGCAAGTTTTTGCGGGATTCTTTGTAAAGTTAAGCAAAATTCACGTGGAATTTTTAAAAACTACATTTACCTTCTTAAAAAAAAATGACACTCAACCTTTTGGGAAACTGCGTTTAAAAAAACAAATTCACAAGCAGTAGGTCCCAATCTCTCCTATATCACTTAAACAGAAGAGACAGATTACCAACTTGTATTAATCTTAAGTAGAGTTTCACCAAAATAATTATTTGCCTCTAACTTTTGCTTCATGGAACTTAATCTGGTACGGTTCTTTGACTTTTAAGTTCAAAATGAAACAATTCGATTTTGTGAAATAAAAGTTGCTTAATTTTTGAAGCCTTTCTAGGTGCAATGGAAGCTCTATGACATCCCTGAAAAACACCACTTATCTAAGTAAAAGGCATAGGAGGAGATAAATTGACATTCGCTTGCTTATTTTTACCGTGTGAAGAGCGCTTTCTCCCTGTCTTGTACGTTATACGAATATGCAGGAAAAAAAAAATACTCAAACTTCCAAAAGTTGATTGGAGGAAAAAGTAGAAAAACAGGAAAGCGAAAACAGGAACCCGACCTCTGCCCGTTCTAGAACTGAACGCTCAGCCCAGGTGGCGAAAGCGTCGTGAGGCCGGAGGCAAGGCCGGCCTCGGCTCCCCGGGCTACTGGGCCCTGGGCGCGCCCCGCCCGGCCCGGGGCTGGGGACAGCGGACGCCGCTGCTCTGGGTACCGCGGGCTCCAACCGAGAGCCGCCGCCCCAGACGCCAAGCCCTGCCTCGGCCGGCCTGACGCACCGCCCCCGGGACCCCAACCCCGAAAGTGACGTTCGAGAGCGCGTCCCTCTCGCACCCCAAGGGGCAGCAAGTGTCCCGAACCGGAGGGCTGCGCGGGGACCACGACGCAGAGCCCTCCCGCAGGAGCGCTGCCGGAGCTGAGGCGGGCCGGGGAGCATCCACCCGCAGCTCTTGCCCCGCAGCTCTCTTACTCTGTGAGCCGTCGTCCACGCGGTCGAACTCCCAGTCCGGGGAAAGAGTCTCCACCGCCATCACCCCGGCACCTCCCCCAGTCACAGCCCCAACCAGCCCGGGCGACCACGGCGGCCTCACCCCGGCGGCTGTCACGGCACGTGACTTCCGGCCCCAGCCCGGGCCCCGCCCCCGCTCGCGAGGGCAGGCCGGGCTCAAGGCCTCAGCGAGCCGCGGGGGCTGCTGGGAAAGCGAGTCGGCTGCGGTGGCCAGAGGCGGCCGTTACATCTTCCGTGGCACTCGCGGCGTCCTCCCGTGGTGACTTGGGCCTCGACACCACTCACTTCACATCTCAAGCCATATCGATGCCTTTGACTTCGCCCTGCTGTCCCCAGGCCATCTTTAATACCTGGGGAGTTGTTCCATCAGTCTAGCCTGGGAAGGGTAAAAGTGATGGGGTAACGGCTCAACAGGAGGGCGTGGTCCTCGAGTGGGTCGCTGTCCCGGCGCTTGGAAGAAGCAGGAATTGCCGACGCCCTCTCCGTCACCACCATCCGAGCTGCTGCGTCGCTCCTCTTGCAAGTCCTATGCTGATTGTTCTTGAGAATAAAACGGTGGGTGAGAGGCGGAGTTACTTTACGAACACCCTAGCGAGGAATTTTACTACTCTGCTTACCTTGCCCTCACGGATCCTCCGCCCTCTCCTCTTAAAAAGGCAGAGAGGGAAGAAGCAGCGCTCTTTAAAGTGTATTCTAAAAGGCTCCTACCTGCTAACTGGCTTTTCCGCAAGCGGGGAACTGTGCTACCCAGTAATTCTACATGTATACGGATGTTTGCACAGTAGCGTTCATTGCTGCATGGTCTTTAATACGTATTACTGGATGTCTACGAATGAAATGATCTTAAAATGCATCAGTAGGGAATAATGACCTAAAATTTCATACACCCATATTATGAAATGCGTTTGTAGAGACATGGGAAACTGACAGAAGGTGATTGCGGAGTAATGTGTATTTGTGGTTGCATTTATACTCATGTAAACGTGTTTGTGCATATGTGGGTGTAATTGCATAGAAAGAGAACTCAAATCTCACTAACAGGATAGTGGTCTACTGGGAGAGTATGTGTTAGAGATTAAAAAGTCCCCCATTGGGCTCCTTGCTCAGCAGAGAACCTGCTTCTCCCTCTGCCTGCTGTCCACCGCCCCCCCCCCCAGCTTGTGTGCTCTCTTTCTCTCTCTGACAAATAAATACATAAAATCCTTTTTTAAAAAGCATACCTTAGAAAAATCTTTTAATTAGCATGTTAAAGTAATTGAAAAGAACACATCTAGAAATGGACAAGCAAAAAGTAGTCAAGTAAACCTACTTGAAGTTAAAAACTAAGAGAAGTAGACAAAGTATAATAATTACTTTAAAAGATCTGAAAGAGGGGCGCCTGGGCGGCTAAGTGGGTTAAGCCTCTGCCTCCGGCTCAGGTCATAATCTCAGGGTCCTGGGATCGAGCCCCGCATCAGGCTCTCTGCTCAGCAGGGAGCCTGCTTCCCTCTCTGTGTGCCTGCCTCTCTGCCTACCTGTGATCTCTGTCAAATTAAAAAAAAAAAAAAAAAAAAAAAAAGATCTGAAAGATAATGAAGTCTGAAAAGCACAGCAAAATGATTCAGAATTCTGAGTGTACTCGGAATTTACTAGTAAGAATTATGAGTTTGTGGTTTTCTGCCTGACAGTGTCCCCCACCCCTTCAAGTCAAGAAATGAAACACCAGCTCAAGGGGGCAGCAAACCAAGTTCAGAATTGTTGGAAGAGAAACTGGAAATTCGGGGGAGCATCCTGAAGCAAGGGACCCAGAGAAGAGATGAGATTCAAAACCTTAGTGTAAACATTGTGCAGATCTCTGCGTGCAGAGAGCCTACTGAAATCACAGTCAAGAGTCCTTAAAAACACCTGCACTAGGTGAGAGGCATGCTTGCTGCCTTTTGATGATGCCTATATTCCCCACCAGATGTGCACCTTGGGTAGGAAAAACCTGAAGCCCTGTGGGTTCCAGACGGCAGAAAACAGAGGTTGGGCTGGCAGAGCAGCTTGAAATTTAGAAGAGAAAACTGATAATCAAGGGAATTACTAAGGAGGTGAACCCCAAACTTTGAGCAAAAACTTTGGCCAAACTGTTGTCTAAATGAATTGAACAGAAATATAAGCTGCTGCCCTCTGCAGGGTTTGAGTCCAAGCAAATTCACTCTTTTCTAAATAAAGTCCCCTGGGGCGACTGGGTGGCACAGTCGGTTAAGTGTCTGACTCTTGGTTTCAGATCAGGTCCTGATCTCAGAGTCATGAGAAGGGTCACTAAGTTGGACTCTGTGCTCAGCAAGGAGTCTGCTGGAGAGTCTCTCTCCCTGTTCCTCTGCCCCGCCAGCTCATTCTCCCTCTCTACCTCTCTCTCAAACAAATAAGTAAATCATAAAAAAAAAAATAAGTCAATCAATCAAACCCCCAGTAGTTTTTTTAAGAATGTAACAGAATCCAGATTATGAATTAACTTTTTTCCTTTCTTTTTTTGGGGGTGGGTGAACAATAAAATTTAATTAACCAAAACCTGACAAAATAGAAAGAAACAATAGATGTAATTATAGTTGGAAATCTTAATACTTCTCTCAATATTTCATATGACAAACAGAATATAAGAGAATAAAGAGTTGAACAATACTCAACCAACTTTCCTTAGATCATATTTACAAAACATTCTACACGACAACAGTAAAAGTAGACATTTTTTTCAAGTATACGAGGAAGGCCATTTTCTAGGTCATTAAACAAATTTTAATGCATTTGAATGGACTGAAATGTGATGATTATATTCTTTGACTGCAATGGAATCATATAGAAGTCAGTAACAGAAGAACTCTTCTTCTGTTCTGGAAAATCCCTAAACTTGAGCACAAGTCACCAGGGCATTGTGCAGAATGAAGAAAATCTACAAAGTTATATACTATGAGGTTCCATTCGTTTGATAGTCTTGAAAAGATAAAACCACAGTGACAGAGAACAGACAGATTCTCAAGGTGAGAAGGGTGGTTGGTTAGCCATGACTGCAAAGGGCCAAGGGAGTTTTGGGGTAGGGAATGGAATGGTTCTGTATCCTGACTACAGTATTATAGGAATCTTTATATACATTAAAACTCATAGAACCACACAGCAAAAATGAAATCAATTTAATTGTATGTTAATTTTAAAACATGTAGTGGTGGGATGGGCCTTCACATGTGTTTGGCTTCAGGACTCAAATGATGTCAGGTCTTGGATTTTCACTATTTCTTTTCTATCTCTTCAGCAATTTTTGCTACATTCTTTAGGACCCATAGGGTAGCTCTTGGTAGCTTCAGGTTCACCTTATCACAACACCAAAAGTGATGCAAATGGTACACTTAACTGAAAGTTTAAACAGAAGTCCTAGAATTAGATCTTGCTGGACTTCATTAGCCTTACTAGGATCTTGTGCATAATTTGAACCAATCATCATAATTAAGGGGATGGGAGAGATGTACTAATTGGCTTATTGTAGGTCATATGCCCCACCCCTGAATCCCAGGGGGATAAGGGGGAAAGAAAACTTCATAGGAACCACAAGGGGAGACAGGGGGAGAAGCAGATCTTCACATGGAAGGGAGGATACTATTATCCTGAGAGGTGGATTTTAGATGGTAGGTCAAAAAAGCAATACCTAGTTTGTACACCAGCCAGTCATTTGGTCATTTACAGTCAAGCAGATCACACTGTTGCTATTTGCCAAGTACTAGAGCAAATAATTATTTAGTTTTACAATAGTATGATTTTTTTTCTCTTTAGTATTTGAGTGGGTTTTAAAAAATCATCCTATCTGAATCTTTTTATTTTATGGCTCTCATAAGAATTTTGTTTTTGAAGCAATGACAATCTTTGCCTTTTAATTAAAGAGTTTAGCCCATTTTCATTGACTGCAATTACTGGTATATTTAGACTTAACCCTAACATTTTACTAATTTCATTTCGCCCCCCCTAGCTATTCTGTTTCTTTCTCCCTTCTCGTCTTCTTTTCAACTGATTTTTAAAAATCATTCTACATATTACCTTGATAATTTTACACTCTGTTAACTTGGTAGTTATATATTGTCATTATGTACAGTCATTAGGGTTTTCTATATATAGTATCATATCATCTACAAATAGTGACTGTTTTACTTCTTCCATACCAATTTGGATGCCTTTTATTTCTTCTTCTTGTCTGATTACTGCACCTTGGACTTCCAGTAGTATGCTGAATGAAAGTGAGGAGAGTGGACACCCTTGTCTTATTCCTTATCCTAGAGGAAAAGCTTAGAGTTTTTCACCATTGAGTATAATGTTAGTTATGAGCTTTTTTATATATATGACCTTTATTGTATTGAGGTATAATCCCTCTACACCCACTTTGTTGAAAGTTTTTGTCCTGAGTGGATGCTGTGTTTTGTCAAATGCTTTTTCTGCATCTATTTGAGAAGATTGTGTGGTTTTTATCCTTACTCCTGTTAATGTGATGTATTACATTAATTGATTTGCAAATATTGAACCACCCTTGCAGCCCTTGAATAAAACCCATTTAACCATGCTGAATGATTTTTTTAAGATATTGTTGAATTTGGCCTGCTAATATTTTGTTGAGGATTTTTGCATCTATGTTCATTAGAGATATTGGCCTGTAATTTTCTTCACTTGTCATGTCTTGGTCTGGTTTTGGTATCAGGGTAATTCTGGGCTCATAGAATGAATCTGGAAGTGGTTTCCTGCCTCAGATTCTCTCAACTTTTTGTTAGGGAGACACAAAAATGACTTTATTTCACCTTCATTTTTGCTGTGTCTAGAAATCTAGGTTGGCAGGGCTTTTCTGTTTGTCAAACTTGAATGGCCTCTGGTCTAACCACTAGTTATCAAGAGAACAATATCTTTAATTCTCACAGAAGAAAATCTTAGACATCATTAATATTTCATTATATGTGGATAGACATAAGGTCTACATATCCTGAAGTTGGGAGTTGGAGAATATAACTATGGAACCCCTACTCAGAAAAAAAAAAAAAAAAACACACTTCTTGCCCACCTCTCCCAGTATACACAGATCACAACAAAAAAATGATTATCAGCATTTGGAAGCTTAAAGAAAGCTAGCCAAAAGTCACAAAATGCTCTCAGGGAAATGGGTTGAATTGGCAAAGGGCAATTTCCAGAGCAAAACTCGATGTTTGCTGCCATTCTCCAGGCTTTAAGGATTTATTTTCTCTCTCCTTTTTAAACACATTCATTTATTCATTCATTCTCTTTCAACAAGTACTTTTTGAGCTCTGCTAAGTGCTAGATATTGTAAATCCTGATAAATTAGACATGGACTCAACCTGCAAGAAGCTTCCAGTAGAGCAGATGATAGGTACACAAACACCAATAAGAGAATGAGATGTCAGAAGAGATGCATAGTCAAAAATCTTTCTCGTTTCAGAGGAGTGAAAGATTACTTAGGGGAAATAAGGAGGTTAAGGGAGGAGAAAATCAGGAAAAATGCCTCCAGGAGGCGGCCCTTGAGTTATACCTTAAAAGAAGGAATCTGGTCATGCTGAGATGTGACAAATGACAGATGATAAGCTTTTCAGGGAGCCATTGTCCAGGGAGGAATCAGCATATACTATAGAGTTAAGCTAAATTACATGTGCAAAGGAGCAGCAAGAAAATGAGAAAGGAAAAAAAAAAAAAAAAAAAAGCCAAATTGCTAATGACCTTGAATGCCAGGCTAAGGAGTTCTGTTTGCAACTAGCGCTTAGCTAAAGCATGTCTGAGCATTCTTTCTAGAGAGATAAGGGGAAAGGGTGGGTATCTATCTGTCTGTCATCTATTGGGGACCAGCTCTGTGCCAGGCACTTTGCCAAGTGCTTTATACACAGTCTTTCTTAAAATCCTTTTATTAGCTTACAAGATAGGTATCAGGATCCTACATAGCCAGGTGTCTCCACCCTTATCTTTCGTATCTTTGCCTCCTCAGGGCGATGTTATGGCCATGACTTGGGATGTCAAATCCACCATTAATAAGGCAAATCCCTCTCTGCCTCACAGGGTCTGAGTAACTGGTAGAAGACCCCCAGCTGCTAAGAACCCGGGCGGAGCCTGGAAGCCGCCCCTCCCGCGAGGTACTAGCGTGCCTCCGAAGTGGGGCCCCGCCCAGTCGCAGGGGATTGGCCATCCGAGCCCGGCCAGCTGAGAAGGCGGGGCCGTGCCAGTCGAGGGGGCGGGCCGTGGGCGGGTCCCGAGACTCGCGGACCCAGCGAGTCGCGACTGCCGCCGCGGGGCACCCAGAGGCTGCAGGCCGCGTCCAGGCTGAGCCCTCGCTGTCGCGCGGCCCGCCCGAGGGCTCCCTTCCAGCATGCTGTGGAGAGGCAGCCAGGCGCTCCGGCGCTTCTCCACCGGCCAGGTGAGTCCGGCCCGGACGGGCTTCCTGGCTGTCACCCGGGGCTGTTTTCCAGACCCCGGGGCCGGAGGGCCAGTCGGCGGGGCTGGGGGCGGGCACGGCGTTGAGACTTGGCTGAAAGCCAAGACAGCGTTTTTAAAACTGGGAGACTGCAGAGAAGGATCCGGAGAGGGTCTTGGGTAAGGCTTGTCAGGCAGGCCTTTGTCTTGTCGGGGAACGGGGCTGAGGATGCGGCTTTTGACATCTACGGACGGTCTGGCTGGGGTTGACAGGGTGGGAACAGCCACTTGGCAGCGGGGACGGAGTCAGCTTCCTTTCTTGTTTTTCATTTCAATCATGAGATCCCTGGTCTGGAGATGGAGCCGAAGTACAGGACCGAGGAGGGAGAGTAGTGTTCAAGTCAGCCGGGTCCTTCTGGGCGGCCTAAGAGGTGTGAGCGCTCCAGACTGGCATTCAGGGCCCATTCAGATAGTGGCCCTCGGAGCTGGTGGCTGCAGGCTCATTTTTCTTGAGCTGCAGGCGGCAAGATTGCTAGGATTGCCCAGCGCTGCAGAAGCAACCACGCTGGAACACTATTTAACTGTAGCCTAGGAACGGAGCAGTAGCCCAGCCCAACGCCTTAGAATTGCATCAGCTCCTCCAGAAATGGAAAGAGAGCAGACACGTTGCATATGGCCCGGGAAGAGATGCCTCGCTGCATCTAAGCAGACTCAAAGCTGTTTAGGGAAGGAAAAACAATCCATCTCACGTACATTATCTCTTTTATAGGAAGTCGATGCTTTCTGGGCTGTGAAGGAATTTGCTTTTCGGTTCCTCTTCTTTGCAAAGGTCCCATGTGCATGTATACATATCCAGATGTAAAAAAAATCTTGAAGGCAGGGAGAAGTCTTGAATAGCACCAAAAACCAGCCGAGTGGTGCATACATGGAAAAAGCTTTTGTTTCCCAGGCAATCCCAAATAATGAGCATTCACTCTACCCCCATCCAGTCCTAGTTATTTGGGGAGTAGTCACCTTTTTTAAAAAATAAGGAAGACAAGAGCTGCTCTTAATGAACTTTTGCTTGCTCTGGACTCCTCCTCAGCTTTCTCCTGCCACGTGGCATCTGGGAATCTGGGGAGGATGGCACAGAGACAAGCGCTTGTGCTTTCCTGTTTTATTGGCCTCCTCTATCAACACCTTTCATTGACTTGCCTTTTTTGGAGGGCAGAAGGGATTCTTGAAGAATGCAAAGATGGCAATAGCGGGCTGTACATAAGATTTCAGTAACCAAAGTTGAACATGCCGGTTGGCAAATGATAGAGACAAAAACATGCATGTGGGGAAGCACCAAGCATGGTCAGGGGTCAGGGGTCAGGGGTCTGAGTCTGACTGTACCCAGAAGTTCATGTGAAGAGCAATGACATTTGACTGGGAAGAAGACAGGTTTTCCTATGGCCAAAAGGAAGATGTGGAATGACAAGTGGAGTGCTTGGGATATTTTACTCCATAGAAAATGGGGAGCCATTCTTTGGATGGAATTCTATAAGAATTGTTCAGAATCAAACATGGCTGGTGGGAGCATAAAATGGTACAGCCATTTTGGAAAACTGGCCATTTTTTTTTATAAAATTAGACATACACCTATGATATGACCCAGCAATGGCACTCCTAGGTATTTACCCAAATACCTATTTATGAATGTCTACAGTAGCTTTATTATTAGCAAAAACTGGAAACAACTTAAATTTCCTTCATTTAGTGACAGGATAGACAGTGGATAAATCCATCCACATGAGGGAGTCGTACTCAAACAAAAGAGGAGTGAACTACTGATAGACACAACCACATAAATAAAACTCAAATACAGTTGCTAAGTGTATGAAGACAGACACAAAGGGCTATGTATTATAGGATTCGGATTACCTGACATTTTAGAAAGAGTCAAACTATAGTGATAGAAAAAAGTGTTATCAGGAGCTGGTGCTAGAGGAAGAATTGACTATAAGAGATTATCTTGCAAAGAACATGAAGGAATTTTGGGAGGTGATGGAACTGTCCTTTGTGTTGATTCTAACAGTGGTTAGGTGACTGGGTGTCTGTCAAACCTCACAGAACTATACACTGACAAGGGTGTATTTTACTGTGTGTTAATTATACCTTCATTTTTAAAAAGGAAAAAAAATTACACAGTATTTTTGAGTTTGGTACTAAAGCAGAATGAAAAAAAAAAACCTTCTTAGAACCTAGCAAAATCCAACAGGAAAACTAGTTTATAACACTTCCTGACAGAATCGATTTTTCCATTCCCTGTCTTTAAGAAATGGACTTAGAAATATGTAATGATTTCAGCTTAATGACATGGCTGGATCTTTTTAACCACTGCAACTATAAATAATAAAACCCTTTGTCTATTAGTTATTACCATACACGTCCAATATCTTGCCTGATTCATCGCCTCTTGACTTCTCCCCGTGGTGGGTGTTATTTGGCCTTCATATTTATTTGGCACTGTTACTCAACTTCCTCTACCAGTGTCTGGAACAAGTCTGGGTGCTGGTTCTGGGTTCGTAGCCTGGTTTCAGAACTTGAGGTTACCTTATGACCCAAATCAAGAGTCTGGACCCATCCCTGCTTCTTGGAACCAAGTACTGGCTTTATACCCTAGTTCTAGCAACCACATCCTTGTTTCTGAATTACCCAACCCCCTGCTTTGGTGTCTAGTTTGTTTTTAAGACCTTCCAATTCAACTTCAAACCCTCTTTAATTGTGTATTATGTACTGAGCATTTGTTCTAAATCCTGAGGATATGATTAATAAATAATAATAATAATAGCATTGATAAAGCACTTAGTATGTACCAGGTGCTAATTTAAATGCTTTACATATATACTCACCAGCTTAAAATCTCAATGAAGTAGGTACTATTATTATGCCCACTTTACAGATAAAGTAACTGAGACCCAGAGAAGTTAAATAACCTTTTTAGAGTCTCATGGCCAGAAAGAACAAAACAATAAACAAGAAACAGTCCCTGCTTAAAAAAAAAAAAAAAGTTCATAGACATCCTTATTTTAAAAATCTGTTATCCTTTTTGTGATTAAAAAAAAATGTTGGCCAGATATCCCAGAAAGTCCTCATGGATACATTCTTTATATGATTATGCAATAGGAAAATCAAGTTGCACAAATATGCCCTTTATGGTGTGTCATGAGTTCTGTTTGAATCTTACACAGATTTACATCTGTTTCCTCTATTAGTCTGAGGGTTTGTTACAGTAAGTAACATGGGCTTTTACACTATTTCAAGCTACATCCTGTCAATATATGGAGGCGGATTATTAGATAGGCTTTTTATTTTCACTATCTGCTCAATTCTCAAACACTAGAGGGATGCCCATCTGAACTTAATTCATGCCTCACCTGAGTGTGTGTCAACATAGAAGTAAGACAATGTCATTCTCCTGCTTAAAGTCGTTCAGTGGATCTCACTGTCTTCACAATAAGGTCCAAATTATTTGGTATAGACAAGACTCTCCCCAGTTTGTCTTTTGACTGTCCCTAGAGTGTCACTTGCCTTCACTCTCCACTTTCCAATATTGAACCCAGTTTGCTCACTTACTCATTTCTTTCTAAATGCTGCCCCCTCTGCCTGAAGTTTCCCAAGGACCTCTCATAATCCCCACCATTCTCTTGGACAACCCCTAAATGAGTGCTCTAAGATTCCGTTATGGAGTTCTCTTCTTGGGAAGTCTACTAGGCTTCCACACCCACACTATGCTCTCCTGTCCTAGCACTATGATGTCAGTATGTCCTTATTTGTGTGTCTTTCGTGCTAACTGGTAAACTCCTAAGCACAGGGACCACTCCTCTTTGTGCTTTGACTGTTGCGATCCCAAAGAAAAATGCCCACAGAAGCCAAACAGGGGAAACAAATGAAGGATTTGACCGAAATAGAAGGAAAGGTCATGTCCAGCCAGAGGAATGGGGGTAGCCTCTGCTCAGCTCTAGCTGACTGTTGCTACGTGGAAACATAGACCATGGTTGACAAACCTCCTGATTTCTAAAAAGAAGTCAGAAATTCAGCCTGCTAAGTGAAGCTTCCAAAACATTATCACAGCTTTTTGACAAATGCTCTGTGGGCCAAATAAAACATTCTTGCTGGCACCTGATTTGCAGTCTCCCCCATCCTCTGGGCCCAGAGTATGCTAAATACTCAAAACATGCTTAGTTGAGTACCTCCTACACACTGTCAGGCATGATTTGGGGCACCGTGTGCCAAAGGCTCCTCGCCTTTCTCTGAAGTGTTAGGCACTTCGCTTTCTCTGAAAAATTGACTTTGTTTTATTCTTTTATGAAAAGTCTCTTCATGAAAAACTGTCAGGTCTCACAATTCCTGATGGGGATTATACCCCCAACTGTTCTATTACGGTAACATTTGCTTCACAAAAGCACTTTGGATCAGGGCAAACTGGTAGCACTGAATCTTTAAGTCTTCTATAGAAAATCATGTGGTTTTTGTTTGGATTTTAATCCAAACAACAGTTTGGATTAAACAGTTAGTTTGCTTCCTAAAGGATTCCACCAGGGTGTGGATAGCCTGGGAATGAAACATTGAATAGTTTAAAAAAAAAAAAAAAACAAAAAAACAAAATCTGGGGGTGCCTAGGTGGCTCAGTCCATAGAACCTTGACTCTTGATCTCCAGGTTGTGAGTTCAAGCCCCATGTTGGGTGTAGAGATTACTGAAAAATAAAGTCTTTTTAAAAAAAGGAAAAGGAAAAGTTCTGTTGCCTGCCATAGGATTTTCCAAGGCAGAATGTCATCAGCAGAGAACCCCAAGATAATAGCACTTACCACCCAGATTTTGAAATGCTGTGGGTCATTTTATGCCCCCACCTTGTTCTTGCTCACCAATATAGCAGGCACTTAAGTGTGCCTCAAAGAATGTTCTTTGTCACCAGACCTACCCCACAAATGAATGGTGCCATCCCTCCTGTCAGGACCACCAGGGTATTTCTTTAGAAAGTCTAAAGATGGAGCTATTTGCCACAATTCACCATCAACCTATTGCCATATTTTTCTTTATTAAGGGGGGCGGGACAGACCTTCAACATAGGAAAGCCATTGAAGCTTATCCACCGAAGTGAGCAGATTTGGGTTTGACTTCTGTCTCTGCCCCTCGTTAGCAGTTTACTTGACTCCTTGGAGCCTTGTGTATTCTCATCAACAAAAACAATTCCTGTGAGTCCTAGAGACATATGATAACTAGTTGATATGTTTTTTTTAAATTAATGAACAGAGCTCAGTGCCGTGCGGGGCTTATAGCACATTTCTAGCAGGAGAGATCCATCATCACCATTTTTTAATTTACCCAGGTATTACCTATGGTATTATTATGAATAATAATAATAGTTAACATTTGTTGAGCATTCCCTACTGCCACACATTGCCCTAATGCATTACCTGCTTTATCCTGATAAAGCCATTTATAGCAACCTTATGAAATCGATACTTTTATTTTTCAGATTTAAATTGATGAGACCCAGCTCAAAATCAAAGGGTCTGTGTTATGAGAAAATAATGGATACTAATAACGGGGTTGAATCTGAAGGCTGTCATTTAGTAGCTGTTTGACTCCAGGCTGTGTGTTATCTTCTCTCTGTTTTAATTTCTCCATTTACAAAGTGGCTTCAGAATGCTTGTCTCAGCAGTCATTGGGCAATCAAAATGAGGAAATATATATGAAATGCCTGGCACATACTAGGGTCTCGTTCAAATATTTGCTATCACTTCCAGCCCTGCTTCTTGACCCAGACTCCCCCAGGGCAGAACCTTTTAGGGTAGCGGGTAGGCACATGCTCTCCATGCATCAGAGAGTCTCTGACTCGAGTGTGCCTCTGAGTCAATGGGAAGCTTGTTAAAACACAACTTCCTAGGCCCAGGATTCAGTAGATCTGGGACGGGGCCCAGGGACCCACACTTTCAGCACATTCTCCCTGCTGATTCCGCCAGCATTGCAATCAGTCCTAAGATCATAGCTGGAGAAATAAGACCGAGGTAGGGTACCCCAGTCTGGTTTTCTGGAATTAGGCTAACTCCCTGTAAACACACTTAATAATCCTAAAATCTGAGCGTTTCTGTGTTGGAAACTCACCTCTGTAGCTTAGCTTTAGCATGAAGCTCAGAAAGTGTCTCAATGAATGCAGAATTTCCAAAGATACTGACATTTCTCCTAATGCTGTCTTTCTAAGGGAATGTTGAACCTGGAATTGAACTCTTCGTAACATTTCCTTTGAGTCAGCCCAGCCTCTTAGCTCTTTTGCATCCTAAGAGTAGTATTTTAGAGGTCTTAAAATATCTGGTGTTGGTCGCAGTGTGAGGTAAAGCCAGATTTTTAAGATAGCCAACAGGTCAGTTCTGTTTAAAGCAACATTAATGATAAGATTTGGAGGTAGAATATTTATGGCACATTTTGATGTTTTGATAAGAATAGATGAAATAATCATGTATTATCTATAGGCAAGCTGTGCTATTGTTAAAGAGTTAATCTGTTTGCTTAAAAATATTTGTTAGATGTTGAGGCTCTAGGCTCTTTGAGGATAGAAACTTTGGCCCTGGAAAAGAATTTTTTTAACTAAAACCTTAATTGTTTTGTTATGTACGAGTTTTTGCGTTCGAGAGACCACCAAGGAGCCAAGCACCAATGCAATCACACGAGGGTTTATTTGACAAGCTTAAGCTTGGGCCCAAGTATACTTGGACCCCGAACCAGATTACAGTCAGAGTTTTTAAAGGCAGAGTAGGGGTGGACTCAGCAGTGGATGAGGACAAAGGGGATGATGTTAGTCTCTAAGGAATTTTGGAAGCAAGGTCTCCAGGACCTTGAGGGGATAGCTATTGTTGGGAGAAAGGTTATTTATTACCAATAATAAAAATCTTCTCATGAGACCCTTTAGATGTATATCAGTGGGCCATATGCTTGGGAATGATTCTCGACACTCTCTTGGAGGTTTAGAGATAAAAGTTTCCTAAAGGAATTGTTAAAGTAGACTTACAGGATCCTGGTTGGACCTGTTGGAGTAGGGGGTCAGTCAGGCTAGGATTGTCCTTAGCAAAACCTCAAGGTGAGGGCAGACAGAACTGGATTTAAATCCCACCTCTCCTTCCTTTTGCTAGTATGACTGTGAAGATACAGTTGATGTTTCTAAGCCTTGGTTTATTCATTCATAAAACAGTGTAAAATGGGAGATAATAAAATGTGATAGTTGCAGTGATTAAATGAAATGAAATGATGTGCAGGCCTTAATTCTGTATCTGAAACCTGTGGGACCAAATATGTTTTAGGGTTCAGAATTATCCACATGTTGGAAAATTAACATGGTACATAGATCGTACATTCCATACAATTCACAGTAAGGTCTGGAATAGCATCTGTAACCAAACACATTGATCTTTCTGTAGCAATACATATAAATATTCATATGGTCCTTATAAATACTACAAATAAAGACTATAAATAGCAGTATGTCGGTCCAGGTCACGTTTGAAGCCAAAGGACTCTGCATAAACTTACAAGAAACCTATAAGGATGATAAAGAACATCCTGTTAGAGCATTCCATGTTTTGAGGGTGAATAGATTTGGGTCACTTATCAAGGATTTTGGAATTCTGGACCATACGAAGAAACACAAAACTGTGGCAAAACCTCTAAGACGTTATTGAAGCTTTTACTTAAACAGTACTTTGTGTCAGACACTGCACTAAACTTATTATTGCCTAATAAGTCTACTTCAATCAAGATTGTGTGAGGTTGGCGTTATTATTCCCATTTTATGGGTGAGGGAAAACAGGCAACAGAAATTGGTCACTTGCTTAAAGCCACATGACTAAACAAGAGTGGCACTAGATTTTAACTTCAGGTAGTCTAGCTCTAGGGTCTGCTTGTGACCCCTGTGTTCTAGACCACATGTTAGCTCTTGGCCTCTTTTGGAAATTAAGAGATGAGTTTAGCTCATAAAATCATCATCATGCTGATGCAGATCTTGCTCAGAGTTAAACTCCTTTTAAATATGAGACTTACACTTGTTAATGTCTGGCTTCATTTCAGCAAGGAGTTGGAATGACTTGTAAAATATATGCCATCCCAATGATTATGATGAATAACTGGGAGAATTAGAGCAAAGGAGAAAAGAGGAATTCTTCCGTGTGAAATTATTTTCACTACTAACTATGTATAATCCAGCCTGGGTCCAGTGTATGTCAATACAAATTTTATTTTGTAGATCTTTGAGGTGTTTTTTTTTTTGTCCTCAAGTCATCTTGTATTGTTGGGAAAAGAGTGTTTATCATCCATATGTCTTCTATCCATGCCAATATCTGCCATCGTTGGATTGTTTCATAGGTTTATTTCAAAAACAAGCTGAAGTTGGCACTTATCGGTCAGAGCCTCTTTGGACAGGAAGTCTACAACCACCTCTGCAAAGAGGGCCACCGTGTTGTAGGCGTGTTCACTGTTCCAGACAAGGATGGAAAAGCTGACCCGCTGGGTGAGTATATCTTGGAACTACTGGATCAAGGACTCTGCACCAACCCAGCAAGCACAGGCCCCAGTTCAGACCCCTTACCCCTCATTAGTATTTCTACACTTCTTCGCCACAGGCTCCAAAGACCCAGACTACTGACCTCCCCTCTGGGTTCTGCAACATCCACTCCACCTGTTGGAAGCCTTCTCAAGCTAAGTCTATTTGCATGATAGAATAGACTCAATTCTCCCTTCTCCATGGACCCCAAGAAAAGATGCATGGCCCCATTGTACTAAGAGTTTCTCCACTTACTTCCATGGTAATCACCAGGTCCATCAGAGGAATTTCCACACATATGCTTTTTCTGAACTACACTTGCAACTTTACAAGGGTGTTTGGAACATCTAGAATAATGTCTGATTCAGGGGTGCCAGTGGAAATGAAGGGAGGGCCACATCTAAGAATAGAAATTGATGTGGGGTCATAAAGAATGCATTCATGTCAGAAATTAGAGCTGTGGCTGCTTGGCTGTTAAGGGAAGGTTAAAGAAGATAGCCATCCTCAAAGCAAACCTGCAGTGGGATTCTGATTTGCAAGCTAACCAGCTGACCCTTGAACAATGCAGGGGTTTGAGGCAATGACCTCCTACACAGTCTAAAATCCACATATAACTCTTGGCTCCCCCGAAACTTAACTACTAATAGCCTACTGTTGACCAGAGGGAAGTCTTACCAATAACATAAGCAATTTATTACCACATTTTGGTATGTTATATGTATTACATAGTGTATTCTTACAAGAAAGTAAGTTAGAGAAAAGAAAATGTTATTTTAAAAAATCATAAGGAAGAGAAAATACATTTACAGTACTATATCCAAAAAACTTCACATGTAAGCGGACCCACATTGTTCAAACCTGTATTTTCAAGAATCAACTATAGTTATGTGTGTAAGACACAGAGATAGAAACAGTCTACAAACTGTATGGACAGGGAATAAGTGAGCAACCAGATATCTTGGCTTTTGAATGAGATCTTCATAAATCACTGGCATAATATGATAGATTGGTTGGAAAACAGCGATCTGTAATATCCCTTATATTTTATCCTTTTTTCTTTCTCAGAAGCAGCAGTTCTGAGGTTTATTCTAACCTTACTATTTTATTTTATTTTTTTAAGATTTTATTTATTTATTTGACAGAGAGATCACAAGTAGGCAGAGAGGCAGGCAGAGAAAGAGGGGAAAGCAGACTCCCTGCTGAGCAGAGAACCCAATGCGGGGCTTGATCCCAGGATCCTGAGATCATGACCCGAGCCAAAGGCAGAGGCTCAACCCACTGAGCCACCCAGGTGCCCCTCTTCTTACTATTTTTAAAACGATTGTATTTTAACACTGTTCTTCAAGAGTCAAGCTAAAAAAGTTGGGTTAAGAGCACATACACACATATGAACCTAATCACTTGATTTAGAAATTATGCTTGTTTCAGAAAAAGGTTATCCCAACCAGGGGAATTCTGAGGGAATCTGCCTCATCGATTTAGACCTGGCTCCACAGGCTAAAGGGGACAGGTTCCTATGACTGAGATTATCTGTGCTATTATTATCTATTCCCACAGCTTTGTATGGGGATATTTGGGAGGACTCATTTTGGGATATCAGATTGGCTATTGAATCAGGGAAACCCCACATTTTGTATTAGCTTAAGGCTATTGAATCAGGGAAACCCCACATTTTGTATTAGCTTAAGTGACACAGAAGTCCATTTCTCAAGTCTGAGTTGGCCATTAGTGCTGTTGTGACCACTTTATGTTCATCATGATGCAGGCTCCTGCCCTTTTTCTTTCGTCCTTATCAATACTGGACTTCCATCTCATGGTCCAACATAGCTGCTTTAGCCCCAACTAACAAGTCTGCATTCTGGCAAGTGGAAAGGAAAGAGGGGAAGCAGAGCGCAAGCCTTTATTCAGGATATCATACAGAAGTTGCACATATTTGTCCTACTTGTATCCCACTGACTAGAACTCGGTCAGAGGCCAAATCTCTTTGCATAATAGACCGAGAAATGTAGATTTTTATTCAGAGCGTCTATGTGCTCTGCCAAAGTACAGGAATCTTTGCTAAAGAATGAAGGGGAACAACTAGCAGTCTCTGCCATGTGTATGACTTTCAGAATAAATGCAGGCATGTGACTCATAAAGTTCCTTCCAAAGGATGTCCGGGGAAATTAACTTTCCCTAGTGTCTGGTCCCAGGGCTGGGACCTCCTTTCCATTGGTCATGACCATCTGACTGCTGGCAATAACATAGGTAAGAAAAAAATACCAATATGTCTTGTAGAGCAGCCTGGGATGTGGTACATCATATAGTTAACAGTGTTTATTTGGGAGTCAAGGAACTAATTCTGCCTCTGCCACTTACTTGCTACATGATGATGGGCAAGCTACTAAAACTCACTAACCTTAGTTCAACAACACCCATCTTACACAGATTAGTTGAAATAACGTATATAGTGTGCTCAGCCCTGTGCCTAATTGATGAAAAGGGGTCAAAATGACAGTGGTTAACTATTCTTGTTTTCAGAATAGTCAACTAGAACAGCCAAAAATAGCCCTGGGGCAGCCACAAATCAGTATGGAAGGTGAATGCTGCAAGCCTATCTCAGTGGCATAGATTTTTAAAACAAAGACTTCTAAGTTTCTCAACCCATTTTTTTTCCAGTCTAAACTTGCACAATTTTCTCCCAATTTCATCTTTTTTTTTTTACCATTTATTCATTTTCTTATCATCTGAAAATGAGTTGTTTATATATTTTTTAACATTTTATAAACATTCACATTTTGTACACATTATTTTTCTGGTCTCTCCCATTCTTCCAAGAGAATTGATCAAGGCATTGGCTTGATGGCCAGATTCCTTCAGGACTCATTGAGGATTTGGAATTTAAGCTTTCTAGTAGAGATTTAGGAATTTTGGAATTTAGATTTTTTGGAATTTAGATTAGATTTTGGAATTTAGGCTTTCTAGTGGAGCCATCATCCCATCTAAAGTCAGTGAAGGTTGATGATCCAATGGGGGAGGAAGGAAAGGGAGCCCAAAAATACAGATTAAAAAGCCTTACTTAAAGTTCTTAAAAATTGCCTAAAATATACTTGCTTTGTGTTGTTGGTAGAAAAATAAATATCTATGCTTAATATACATAAGGTATATAGTTAGTACAAGTGATATCTTATTGCAGAAAAAAATGAGCTAGTGCTGTCTGCACTTGGGAGGGCCATTCCTTTTCCACACAGAGGCAGATGGAGCCCTTCTTTTGGAAAGGACACTTTTTTGTGGGAAAGAGCCTTGGACCTTCTCCAGTATGGCAAAACCCTCACAAGGAGCATGTATTCTCCATTCTTGGCTTCTTTTGTCCACTAACTTATCTCATTGGTGAATTTGGGAGAAGGAACTAGACAAGGCCAGCTCAGCTCAAAAACTTTCTCTCTTTATTTTTTGGCATCTATCTGTTTGGCAGGGAGAATGTGTTCAGATCTATAGTTTGCCTTGTGTTGAAGGAGACTTCCCTCTAGGAAATAGCCTTGGGAAGGGGCTCATGGTTTTCCGTCTGTGCCAGAGCCCGAATGCTCATGTGCCAGCACTTGACTCCATATTCTTTATATGGCTATATCTGTAATAAAAATATAATTTTTTCCTATAAAACAAAAAAGCTTCAGTTAAAATTTTAAAATGTTATCTAGCTACAAACTTCTGAGTATGAATATATTATGCCTCAAGTCTATAGATAAAAGTCACATTAGGAAAATGGATGGATCATGATAAAATTGTAACAGGTCAAATTCTGATCTCAATCTAAATTGCCCTTCACCATGTTTTACTTGTAAATGTTTCTCGAAGCTGCAAAACTGTAATGTGTGAATCCATAGCCATATTAACTTATGGCCATTTTTTATTTTAATAAAAATAACTTTCTCTTTCATGCCCAGCTCTAGCTGCAGAGAAAGATGGGACCCCTGTTTTCAAGTTCCCCAGATGGAGAGTCAAGGGCAAGACCATCAGGGAGGTGGCAGAAGCCTACAAATCTGTGGGTGCTGAGCTCAACGTGCTACCCTTCTGCACACAGTTTATCCCCATGGATATAATTGACAGCCCGAAGCACGGTTCTATCATATATCACCCTTCCATCCTTCCCAGGCACAGAGGAGCCTCTGCTATCAACTGGTGAGAATTTTCTTAATTCTAGAGAAGATAGGCATATTTCTATGGCTTTTAATCTTTCTGTTTTTAATGTAGGGTATGCTTGAGCAATTGTGAGGCCCTGCCTGATTGCTACTCCTGCATGAACTCCCCCTGAGACTTAGCAGTATTCCGTGGGCTAGACAGCATTTTCAAGGTCAGTCTGTGGAGTACTGACTCCATTAGAGATAGCTAGGTAATTCAGACAGGTTTGGTTTCTGCTGGATTTCTTGATCACGGGACTTCTGAGAACCTTTTAGAGGTGCTGTAGTGAGAGCATCATAATCTCCAAGAGGGAATCTGAGTACACAGTGCTCCCAAACTTATTTGACCTTAGAACTTTTTTTGCCTAGAGCATCTCAAGTACATTTCAAGGAATGCCGAGCTACCTGAATTCTCTTCTTCGTTCTCTCTTCTCCTCTTCAACTTTAACGTTCTTGAGGGAAGGGACTATGGTCTAACGTTTTTATTGCTGCAGGTACACTGTAAGTCCTAAATACCACAGGTATGCTTTTCTACCTTCTCTCCTTTCCCTATACATCACCCTGATATCGCTCAGTGTCCAGTTGTTAAATGGGCAGAAAATTACACTTAGTTTAAATGTGGTGAATGACATTTCATTGTATTTGGCATGAATCAATTTCTTTTTTGCCCCTGTAATGGTACTGTATGGTTTTCTTTGCACTTAAACTTGTATTTTTTTTTCTCATTTCGCATTGTTTCCACATGCAGAGCAACTGGATCAAAGTGTATGAATGTTTTGGGGCACCTCGGTGGCTCAGTCATTTAAGCGTCTGCCTTTGGCTCAGGTCATGATCCCAGGGTCCTGGGATCGAGCCCCACATCTGGCTCCTTGCTTAGAGGGGAGCCTGCTTCTCCCTCTTCCTCTTCCCCTCCCCCCTTCTCATACTCTCTCTCTCACACACACTTTCTCACTCAAATAAATAAATAAAATCTAAAACAAACAAAGAACAAAATATATGAATGTTTTCAAGCCTCTTGATAACATAATGCCAATAAATTCCTCAATATTTCTGAGAAGAGTGATTGATTAATAGGTCTTGCTAGATTAGTAGCTCCAAGATTTAAAAGTTATTTAGGTCATGAGCATGTATGATGTATTACTTCATACTCTCTTGATACTACCTGAGCCTCTGATATGCTTTTATCTGATATGTCTACATATTCAGCTCATTGTTTGTATTATAAGCTCTTATGGGGCAACATTTTCTCTTAGGCTAAGCTTTTTTCCCCCCAAGATTTTATTTATTTACTTATTTATTTGTTTGAGAGAGAGATTGTGTGTGCATATACCCTTGGTGGGGGGGGAAGGAGGTGGCAGAGGGGAGAGAGAGGAACAGGAGAAGGGAGAGACAAGAGAGAGGACCTCAGATCTCAAGCAGACTCCTGGCTGAGCACTGAGCCCTCTACCTGGGGCTTGATTTCAGGATCCTGAGATCATGACCAGAGCCAAAAACCGAAATCAGATGCTCAACCGACTGAGCCACCCAGGCACCCCTAGGCAAAGCTTTATAAAGCATGAATACAAGGAACACAATATACAAAGACTAATTCAACCATCTTTTACTATAATTTACCTAGACAGTCTACAGCTAATTCTAGCGCTGACTTACACCCAAATGACATAACCTAGATAAATAGTTATGAGAACCAATAAGTTCTCCTCCACTGAGCATCCTCTCCTTTATCTTCCATTATCTCATTCTGCCTAACATAGGGTCAAGTACAATGTAGGAATTGGTCCCAGGTGGGCAAAGTTGCTTGATGCCACAGCAGAAAGCTGACAACTGGAAGATAATGAGTGGCAGTAATGACAGATCCTAGTGCCCTTTTGAGTAGACTACAAGTCGTTAGTGTGTATTAACAAGAAAGACTATAGCTATGTATAAAATAGCGGTGCCATCAAGTAGTGCTTTTTATGAATACTGACATCTCTTGACTATACTGCTCATTTCTCACAGTAGTTCCCTCACTGTCTACTTGCCACTAGAACTACCTTGCACTTTATTTATTTATTTTTTTTAGGAGAGAGAGGGAGAGAGAGCACACATGAGCTTGGGGAGTAGGGAGTTGGAAGTTGGGGGAAGGAGCAGAGGGAGAGGGTGAGAGGAAAATCTCAAGCAGGTTCCAAGCTCAGTGAGCCCGACAAGGCACTCAGTCTCCCGACCCTGAGATCATGACCTGAGCTAAAATCAAGAGTCGGCCACGTAGCTCACTGAGATACCCAGATGTCCCCACTCCCTTGCACTTTAATATCACTAATTCATCACTTTATGATACGTTAAATCACCATTGTAAGTTGAAGCTCTTCTTTTCACAGGACTCTAATTATGGGAGATAAGAAAGCTGGGTTTTCTGTTTTCTGGGCTGATGATGGTTTAGACACAGGACCCATCCTTCTTCAGAGGTCATGTGACGTCGAACCCAACGATACAGTGGATGCCCTTTATAATCGGTTTCTTTTTCCTGAAGGAATCAAGGCCATGGTTAGTATATTTACACCATCCAGAAGAATTTAGCAAAGCTTTAACATTTTAGAAATATTTTTCTATTATTGAGAATTTTCTCATGTTGATTTTGACAAAAAGTATAAAACTGAAAACAAAATTAGATTTTATATTTGCCAATAGGATGGTATATTTAGGGTGGAAATCCGAACATTAAAATTTCTTAGCCTGGGGCGCCAGGGTGACTCAGTGGCTTAAGCCTCTGCCTTCAGCTCAGGTCATGATCTCAGGGTCCTGGGATCAAGTTCCCCATCAGGCTCTCTGCTTGGCAGGGAGCCTGCTTCCTCCTCTCTCTCTCTCTCTGCCTGCTTGTGATCTCACTGTGTCAAATAAATAAATAAAATCTTTAAAAAAAAATGTCTTAGCCTGTGAAGCTTGTTTTTCTGAGAACAGTGATCAGATGGATGAAGTTGGTTCATTTCTTGAAATGAACCAATAGTGAAACTGGTTCATTTCTTTTGCCAAATACTTGAATTGCCAACCCTGTTTGTATTAACTAATAGTAAAGAAGTGTACAGAATCTCAAGAAATTTTGCTGTGGACTTTGGGCTTCAAAAGTATTTGAACTCAGTCTGCATAACAGGGTGAAATTTGGCATTGCTTTAATTTTTTTTTTTATTCAGATGTGCTCTGGGCAAAACCTCAAAGCGTGTGCACCACAAAGTAAAAATATATTTTTAGCCTGTAAAAATATGGAAAGATAATTTCAGTGTCATTTAATGTTTTCTGAATTGGATATGGAAGAAGTAGCCACACGGAGATAGAAGCTAAGATGGTATAAATCAGCAGCTATTGATTCTGGAGAGAGGAGAGCCGTCTGTTTTGCGTCATTTAAAGGTTTTGAGAGTAGGGCTTTGATGTCAGAAAAAGATCAGAGTTCTCATTCTACTGCTTATCTGCTCTATGACAACAGACAAGTCACTTGGCTTCCTTCTGTGGATACTACCCAACTTATAAGGGCTGCTGAGAGATTAAGTAGCATTTGTGTAAAGCACTCGGCACATGGTAGGTGCTCAGAAATTATCATGACAGTCAAAATCACATTATGTGTGTTCAGTGGCATTTGCTCAAGCCCAGATCATGCATCTGATGATATCACAGGCTGAAGTGGTGATTGAAGGAGCTATGAACTGGCCCTGTGCTTAGGTTGCCCCTAAGCTCTTGGAGAGGTTGGTCAGCAGCTGTAAACACTGAGAGATCCGAGAATTCAAGCGCACGTAGGCCTCCCCATGAAAGAAAGAGGCTCTCAACTCAAGGCAAACATGAATCTGGCACAGAAAGAGTTCAGGACACATCCCAAAGGCAATTAAACTCATGCATAGATTTTAACTGTTTTGTCATTCCAGGTGTCCTGAGCTAGAAAGCAAGTCAAATTATTTAAATATAACAATGCATCACTTTCTAGAATCATCTTGATGAGTAGAAATCACTCACACGGACTTACCTTACAATCCGATTACTGAAATTCCCACTAGGTCACCAAGGAGAAGTTGAAATTTGTTTCAACAAGGCAGTCATTTTTGAGAGTAATAACTCAGTACTGGCAGTAGGTAAACTCGGATGCAGACTTTTCTTCTGACACCCAGTAGCTACCTCTGTGATCTTGAGCTAGTTGCTTCACTTTTCTAAGAATCAGTTTCCTCATCTGTAACGTTGGAATAATTATATCCACCTGGCAGGATTGGTGTGATGTCTGCAAAGGATATTTTATATAAAGTAGCTACCACATTGCCTGGGACACAGATGGAACTGAAGAAAAGGTAGTTATTGTCATAGTCTGATTCTCTGGACAGATTTATTTATTTACTTACTTATTTATTAAAGTTTTATTTATTTAAGTAATCTCTACACCCAGTGTGGAGCTTGAACTCACAACCCTGAGATCAAGAGTCGCATGCTCTTCTGTCTAAGCCAACCAGGAGCCCCTGGACAGATTTAAATGTAGCAATTCTATTTAGCATAAGGTTCAATTAAACAAACGATGCCATTATTGACCACTGGGCTGCGACACAGATCATGTTTTTGACTTTAGGTGGAAGCTGTCCAACTCATAGCTGATGGGAAAGCTCCTCGGATTCCCCAGCTGGAAGAAGGGGCAACATATGAAGGTATCCAGAAAAAGGAAAATGCTGAGGTATTTATATCAACTCAATAGCACACCTTAATGTTCTTGGCCCTTTACTTTTTTTTGGGGGGGGGGTAAAAATATGACTTTATTTTCATACGGGTAATTTTTCTACAGGGTCAACATTTTCTTCTCAAAAATAAAAGAAGAAACTCAAAGCTTAGAACTGGATCACTTGGCCCTTTCTCTTCTTATCTCCTCCCAGTTCAAAATGCTTGCATCTCTTAATGGCCAGCATCCTCTTGGACCTGCAGTTAGGTTCAACACATTCAAGCCTCAGCACAATCTTCTTTGTGGTTTTAGCCTTCTTCCGGAAAATTGGCTTTGTCTGCCCACCATAGCCACTCTGCTTCCGATCATAGCGCCTCTTTCCTTGGGCATAAAGGGAATCCTTGCCCTTCTTATACTGGGTCACTTTGTGAGGCTGATGCTTTCCACACTTCTTACAGAAAGTCCTTCGGGTTTTAGGAACGTTGACCATTTCTGCAGCAGCGCAGTCGGGAAACGGCAACTACGATCCTCGCCTCGCTCCACTCTCGCCTTGGCCCTTTACTTTTAAGTAGTTCCCAATGTACCATTTCCTGGCCGAAAGGTAGATCTCCAAGTCTCCCTGTTCTATTCTGCCCCAACCCTACTTGACCACTGACGGGGAGAAATGTTTCTATTACTTTTGACATTCATAGCAGTAGGAGTACAGCCTGTGCTTTTTGCTGTCCTAGATTTCTTGGGATCAATCAGCTGAAGTTTTACATAACTGGATCCGAGGTCATGATAAAGTCCCTGGAGCTTGGACAGAGATAAATGGACAGGTATGTTCTAGGGGACCAATTTTGTGTGTGTGTGTGTGTGTGTGTGTGTGTGTGTGTTACCTTTCTAAAAGGTATTACACATAGACCCACTTTTGCTAGGTAACCTGGGGCAGGTTACTTACCCATCGGGTTTCCTTATTGTAAATGGGACTAATAATAGTGCCTCTTGTATTGGTTATAGGTCACTGTGAAAACTAAATGGGTCAATGCATATTAATTCACTGAAGTACTTAGTCTCTGTATAAGTACTCAATAAATGTTAACTATCATAGTGCTCAATAAGTGATAGCTAATTGTCATAGAATTATAATCACAAATCAATTAGCATCACATTCTCTTGGTTAGTCTGAATCCAGTCCTGTTTCCACTAACTGACCCACAGACCACCCTGTATTTCCCACCAGTAATTGCACTGGACGTGAACAGTCCAGTGTTGGTCCCCATATCTGCTCTCGCTGACTCCCCAGCACCACCTTCACACCACTCTGAAAACCCTTGCTTCAGGCTCTGAAGTCTGCGAGAACTCTTTGTCTCATTCACCTTTGAATCAATGTGAATAGATGATAAAAGTCATCCGGATCTCTTCAGTAATATCTTCATAGATTATCTCTTAATTGTGTCATCCCTACAGATGCTTGATACCATTTCCCACATTGAGGTATTCCAATTTTATCATAAATGATAATCCCAGCTTGAGGTTGCTTACAAGACGTGCAGCTGGCACACGCCCCTGTCTGTAGGTGTAACTCCCTCCTCTCACAGTCTGGGTTTGGTCTCTCTCTTAGATGGTCACGTTCTACGGCTCATCATTATTGAAAAGCTCTGTCCCTCCTGGAGAACCACTGGAAATTAAAGGTGCCAAGAAGCCTGGTCTTGTTACCAAAAATGGACTTGTTCTTTTTGGTAATGATGGAAAAGCAGTGAGTGTTCAATACGGTCACCTACAAAGTAACGTTTTTGGTTTCCTTCTATAACCCCAACTGCTAAGGGAGTATCTTTCTCAAGATAATCTGGTTTCACAGTGCAATATGGGGGAGCTCTAGATATCTGTGCTCTGTTTCTGAGGCAGCTCAGGGTGCCAGGATGAGAACGAGGCTCCCTGGGATATGCCTCAAGGATGTGCATGGTCTGTTTTGTGATATAGTAGAAAGAGCTTGGAATTTAGTCAAGAAACATGATGAGAACCCTTCCTCTGCCACTTACCAGCTGAGGGGAGGGTGCTTCTCCCCTCTGAGTCTTCATTTCCCGGTCTGTAAAACAGAGTGTGGTCTCATAGGTCTGCCTTATCACTAGAGTCTGGTAGGATAAATAGGATGGATATGGGACTCTTCAGAGGCTCCTTGCCTTGCCCCTCATGCAGGTACCCCCTCACACTGCCTGTGCTTGGGAGCAGGGGCTCTTGGCTTCAGTGAACTCTTTGAAGAAAGCAAAGGGGAATTTGCAGCTTGCACATATATTCTGGTAGGCTGCACAGTCCAGCTAGTCCTGGGTTGTAACCCCAGCTCTGTGACTAACTAGTGGTGTGGCATTGGGCAAATTCCTTAACCTCATTGATCCTCCATTTCCTTATCAGGAACATGGGGATATAATGGTACCTGCTTCCACCAGGGTTTATGTGATTAAATAAGACACCTATGTATGCACATACCTATAGCACTGTGCCTGCAGCAGAGGATGACCATAAGAGAAGGAGAACGGATCGTTGGAGTAGTGGGAGGAGGAGGAGGAGTTATAAAGGGCTTTAGTCTAAATATATACATCCAAGTGTCCATTTTGTCAGAAGCTAATTATCCATTTCGAGATGTATATCTACCCCTAGACTTCACTTGCTCCTTTCTGCTGTCATTAGTAAAATACCACTTCTGTCCTTTTACACATAATGGTGAGTGCTTTCAATCCACATTTTTGTATTTGTATTTGCCAAATACGCTGATCTTTGTATTCCTAAAATATGTGACACTCCTTCTCTCACCGACCTCACTTTTGAATTGTCCTAATCTTCCATCCTTTGGCTTGTTGTGTTGCTATTTTGTAGCTGATGGTGAGAAGTCTGCAGTTTGAAGATGGAAGAATGATTCCTGCTTCTCAGTACTTTTCAGCCGGGGAGACATCCGTGGTAGAACTTACCCCCGAAGAGGTGAAGGTGGCAGGGACCATCAAGGTGAACATGTGATGTCTTTAATGTTGCTCTGACCTTGAAACTGCAGCAGTTATGTAACTGAACCCTCGGTCTTCAGAATAGTGAGCCCACGCTGTCTTGCCTCTTTTTTGTAGTAGCTGCAGTAGGAAGTCGACTCCAAAATTTGTAGGCAAATTTATTTCTCATTCATAAAATGTTGTAAGGCAGTTTCAGGTCTACATAGGGGTGAAGGGTAAAGCTGGAATGTAAGGATTAGGAGTGGAGTCATTCGGGGACCCAAGCTCTGCTATCTTCAAGGTCACCATACAGGTCATGTACTTCCCAGACAGCTAAGAAGGGCAAAAGAGCACACTAGAATTGTGTGAAGGAGGTTTTTCATGGGTCAAGACTAGGAGTCAAGTTTACTTCCGCTCATATTCATTGGCTTGGAGTTGGTCATACGGCTGCATCTAACTTGAAGAGATGCTGAAAAATGTAGTTAAGCCATGTATCCAAGATGAAAAAAAGTAGGTTTGATTGAGGACCTGACCAGTCTCTGCCTCTGTGTTCTTCATGGCACATCCTTCATTAAAATTATCCTTGCTGTATAGGTCATCTGGGCTGGAATTTTAAGCAATGTCCCTGTTATTGAAGACTCAACAGACTTCTTTAAATCTGGAGCAAGCTCAATGGATGTTGTCAGGTAAAACAGTCACCCTATTGACTCACACCCCTCCCCTAGGGATTTTGACTTTGACTTTGAAACTCAAATCCAATCCTTTGTTCTAGATGTTATCACTGTACCATAACCATTATACTCTGTTTCTCTTTTCTTCGTCCTTTTTGGATTGTTTGTTTCCATGGTCAAACACATATATTTGCTCCTTCCTCTTTGTTGCTAGCCAGAAGTTGTTTTCATATCTCCTATATACCTAGAAAACCAATGCTTGTAATTGTTGGTTTCTTTTTAAAATCTGTCCTCACGTTTCTTAGCTGATTTTCCTCCCATACAGCATTGGAATGGGAAGTTCTGGATGAGAACATTTATCAGGAATTACCTACATAGTCTGATTCACAAGGAGACCCAACATTGATTATGCTTCCCCCAATATCCTTTTTTTCCCCTATACCCCAGAATTACCCAGTAAGATACATCTAGAATAAGGACTGTCAGGATACTTGCAAGAGGAAGAATAATTAACCTGTAGTTAAAATTTCTCTACAGAGGTTTATGGCAAGTTGAAAGAGCTAGAGTCCCAGAAGGCTCTATTTTATGGTTTAAAAAAAAAAAAAAAGTAAGTGTGTGAGGATCCTAACAGCGGAGAGTCTCTCAGAGGTATTTTTTTCATTGAGGGCCACACTATGGCCATTCATTAATTTAATAAGTTAAAGAATGCCACTCCTGATGTTTAAAAAAAAAAAAAAGTGAGTGTTCTTGATGGTTATTCTGTTTATTTGCTTATTCACTCACTTATTTCACAAAATTCATTTAGTATGTACTACATATCAGAAATAGTTTTTGCCCTGAGAATACAGACAGTCATGAATAGGAAAAATTTCTTCATTCATGGAATTTTTATTCTACTAATCCAAATAGTCACCTCCAGAGCAAACAGTATTATCAAAGTCAAGAGCTTTGGTTCCTCAAATTATAAATTTCTCAGCTATGGTTCATCAGTTTCCTAAAACTTCTAATTTCTCAACTAAAGATTTCAACACTATATATTTTTCACCAGCAAGATGCTCCTGTACAAATTGCCCATTTTCCACTTGAGTATCTGAATAATCGCCTGATACTATTATCTTGAACTGCCAAAGCACCTCTTTTGCAGAAAAAATAACTGAGCAACAACCATGGTGGTCTTTCTGTCTTGCATTTAGCATACCAGTGCTATTTCACAAATGGCAAATCGCAGCAATAATTTGAAAAATGAACAGCAAAAATTCAAAGGGTTGGAAGAGACTTCAAAAATTATCTTGACCTAGTGCATGATTCTACTTAGTAGCTACACTAACCATGTAATACAAGGACATGTTTGTTTCATTCTTATACATGATCTAGAGACAATATTATACAATATGACTTTTGTTTCATAATCTTTACAGTGAGGGACTTTCTTTTATTTCTCATTCCTTGCTTATGTTTGAAACAAAAGGAACGGATTTTATTGCTTGCGATAGGTAAAATGTTTTTGCCTTGGTTTCTTTTCGTTTTAGCCATATAAAAAGTTAAAAAAAAATAATAGCCACTGTCTTTCAAGACAGTTTTTTAATTTAATTCTCCCAGTCTTACCCAATTTCTCCAGGTATTATCATGGATGATCTCATAGGCTATAAATACACATGTGACAGATCTTATCTCAAAGCAACTTGACAAACGTAATAATATGGTTCCCCTAAACCCTTTTAAAAATGTAAGTAATGTGAGTTGCTTCTTAACTTTAAGGCTGGTTGAAGAGATCAGACAGAAGTGTGGTGGGCTTCAGCTACAGAACGAAGATGTCTACATGGCCACCAAGTTTGCAGACTTCATCCAAAAAGTTGTGAGGAAACTGAGAGGAGAAGACCAAGAAGTGGAGCTAGTGGTGGATTATGTAAGCTTCTCCACGCTGCCTGAAATCTCCATCACTAAGACTCAAAAGCTATAAGGAAAGGCTATGCCTTTTGTTCATTTGTTTTTACATGTATGATCTTTTTGAGATAGGTGTTTTATTGAGATAAAATTCAGACACTGTAAAATTCACCCTTGAATTTTTTTTTTTAAAGATTTTATTTATTGGGGCACCTGGGTGGCTCAGTGGGGTAAAGCCCCTGCCTTCGGCTCAGGTCATGATCCCGGGGTCCTGGGATCGAGCCCTGCATCAGGACTTTCTGCCTGCTTCCTCCTCTCTCTCTGCCTGCTTCTCTGCCTACTTGTGATCTCTGTCAAATAGATAAATAAAATTTTTTCAAAAAAGATTTTATTTATCTATTTGACAGAGAGAGAGATAACAAGTAGGCAGAGAGGGAGGCAGAGAGAGAGAGGGGGAAGCAGACTCCCTGCTGAGCAGAGAACCCGATGCAGGGCTCGATCCCAGGACCCCAAGCTCATGACCTGAGCCGAAGGCAGGGGCTTTAACCCACTGAGCCACCCAGGCGCCCTCACCCTTGAATTTTTTCAAATATTTATTTTAGAGAAAAAGAGAGTGAGCGAGCAGGGGGAGGGTATAGGGGGAGGGAGAGAGAGAAGCTCAAGCAGACACCCCACAGAGTGCAGAGCCTGACCCGGGGCTCAATCCCAGGACCCTGAGATCATGGCCTGAACTGAAATCAAGAGTAGGCCAACTGAGCCATCCAGGCACCCCCAAATTCATCCTTTACAATGTATAGTTCAGTGGTTCAGGTTCATCACAGCTATCTGATTATGGAAAATTTGTATCACCCCATAAAGGAACCCTGAATCCACTGATTGTCATCATCTGTTCTCTCCCTGCTACCCCTGACCCCCAGAAACCACTAATCTCCTTTTTGTCTCCATGGATTTGCCTCTTGTAGATATTTCCTATACATGGAATCACATAATTTGTGATTGGCTCTTTTCACTTGAGCACCATGTGGTCAAGGTTCATCTATGTTGTCATGGGTGTTGTGTACATCACTCCTTCTGGCCGGATAGTATTCCGTGGTATGGATATACCACATGTTGTTTATCCATCTCTCATTGAATGGACATTTGGGTTGTTTTCATGTTTGCCTATTATAAATAATGCTGCTATGAAAATTCATGTGTAAGTTTTTGTGTGAACACTTGTTTTCTGTTCCCTGGGGTGTATACCTTGGAGTACAGCTGATGAGTCATATGGTAACTCTGTTTAACTGTTGGGGGAACTACCAAGCTCTTTGCCACAGTGGCTACACTGTTTCACAATCCCACTAGCAATATAGAAAGGTTCTAATTGATCCATGGCCTTGCCAATATTTGCTGTTGTCTGCCTTTCATATTTTAGCTGTAGGTATGAAACAGCATCTCATCGTAGCTTTCACTTACATTTCCCTGATGACTAATGAAATGCCCCTTTTCACGTGCTTATTGGTCATTTGTATATCCTCTTTGGGAAAATGTCCATCTAAATCCTTTACTCATTTTCGAATTGGGATTTTTGATTGTGTATGTTTAATGTTGAGTTGTAAGGGGCTTTTGTATATCTTGGATACTAGAGCTTAATCAGGTATATGATTTGTAAATATTTTCTCCCATTCTGTGGGCTTTTATTTTTTTCACTTTTTTGTCAGTGTCCTTTGACACACAAAAGTTTTTTATTTGATTAAGGTGAATTTATCTATTCTTTTCCACTGCCACTACAAATACCTTGCTTTATTGCTTTTTGCTTTACTGTGCTTCACAGGTAGTACATTTTCCACAAATTAAATGCTTGTGGCAGCCGTACATCGAGTAACTCTACTGGTACCCTCTTTCCAACAGCATTTGCTCATGCCTTATCTCTGTATCACATTCTGGTAATTCCCACAATATTTCGAACGTTTTCATTTGCGATTATATTTGTTAGAGTTTGCGATCAGTGTTAATCTGTGATCAGTGATCATGACCCACTGAAAGTTCAGGTGGTGGTTACTTTTTTTGTAATAAAATATTTTTTAATTGAAGTATAGTTGATAAAGTATTTTTTTAAAAGATTTTATTTATTTATTTGACAGAGATCACAAGTAGGCAGAGAGGCGGGGGGGGGGGGCGGAACAGGCTCCCTGCTGAGCAGAGAGCCCAATGTGGGGCTTGATCGCAGGACTCTGGGATCATGATCTGAGCTGAAGGCAGAGGCTTTAACCCGCTGAGCCACCCGGCGCCCCGATAAAGTACTTTTTAAACAGGTTATTTATTTATTTGTGTACTTGCTTATTTGCATACTTTCTTATTTATTTAATTTATTTGAGAGAGAGAGAGCAAGAGAGCCCAAGCAGGGGAACAACAGAGGGAGCAGGGAGCCCCATGTGGGGCTCAATCCCAGGACCCTAAGATCATGACCTAAGTCAGAGGCAGACAGTTAACTGACTAAGACACCCAGGTGCCCCTATTGCTAAAGTATTATTTTTTTTAAGATTTTATTTTTTTAACAGAGAGAGAGAGAGGGAGAGAGCGAGCACAGGCAGACAGAATGGCAGGCAGAGGCAGAGGGAGAAGCAGGCTCCCCGCCGAGCAAGGAGCCCGATGTGGGACTCGATCCTAGGACGCTGGGATCATGACCTGAGCCGAAGGCAGCTGCCTAACCAACTGAGCTACACAGGCGTCCTGCTAAAGTATTTTGAATTAAAGCATAGACATTGATTTTTTAGACATATGCTATTACATACCTAATAAACTACAGTATAGTGTAACCATGGCTTTTATATGCACTGGGAAACCAATAAATTCATTTGACTCACTTTATTGCAATATTCTCTTTATTGCAATAGTCTGGAACTGAACCTTCAGTGTCTCTGAGGGGAGGCTGGTGTACGTCTTGTCTTGCCCTTTTTGCTCCTCTATTTTTCTTTCCCTCCATTTTGATCGTATTAAAGAGAGTCTAGTATGCCATTTTAATCCCTTATTGTTTCTTTTACTATATTTTGTTAGTTAGTTTCTTAGTGGTTTCCTTGAGGAGTATAAGGAACATTTTTGTTTAAAACATTTCCAGTTCAGATTAAGGTCAACCTAATAACAATAGTAAAGAAAAACTTTGTTGTAATTTAGTTCTGCTCCCTATCCCCGCATTTGTGATACTATTGCCATACAAATTACATCTCCATACATTGGAAGGCCACCAACATAGTTTTATAATTATTGCTTTATGCAGTTGTCTTTTAAATCAGATAGGAGAAGAGTTAAAAACAAAAATACGTGTATCCTGACATATATTTCCTTTTATCAGTGTGCTCTATTTCTTCATGTGGATTCAAGTACCTTTCATGTTAGCCTGAAAGACCCCTTCTAGAACTTTCTGAAGAGCAGTGTGTTAGCAGTGAATTCTCTCAGTCTTTGTTCATTTGGGAGTAACTTAATTTCTCCTTTGTTTTTGAAGGCTGTTTTTGCTGTATATGGAATTGTTGGTTGGCAGTCTTTTTCTTTCAGCACTTTGGATATGCCATTATATTGTCTTCTGGCCTCCATGGTTTCTGAGCATTAGTCATCTGTTAATTTTATTAAGGATCCATTTTATGTGACAGGTTGCTTCTCTCCTGCTCCTTTCAAGATTCCATCATTATCTTTGGCGTTTGACCATTTCATTATGTTTCTAAAATGGATCTCTTTGAGTTTATCCTGCCTGAACTTCTTAGATGTATGGCTTAATGTCCTTCATCAAAGTTGGGACATTTTCATTCATTATTTCTTCAAATATTCTTCCTGCCTCTATCCTCCTCTCCTCTCCTTCTGGAACTCCCTTTACGCATGTGTTGGTACGTTCAGTAGTGTCCCATAGCCTTCTTTTGTCTTCCTGTTTTCAGACTAGATAATCTCTATCAACCTATTATCCAGTTTGCTAGTTCTTTGTTCCGCTTGCTTGAATCTACTGCTGAGCCCCTATAGTGAATTTTTTTTAAAAAGTTAGTTATTGCACTTTCCAGCTCCAGCATTTCTCTTTGGTTCTTTTTTTTTTTAAGAATTCTTATCTCTTTATTGATATTCTCTATTTGGTGAGTCATTGTTCTTTCACATTCCTTTAATTTTTTAGACATAGTTTCCTTTCGTTATATGAACATATTTGTAAAAACTTATTTAAAATGTTTCTCTGATAAATCCAGCATCTAGGTCTTTTCCAGAATGGTTTCTATTGGCTGTTGTCTGTCCTATGTATTGGCCACTCTTTATTCTTTCATGTTTCTTCATGTATCTTACGATCTTTTGTCAAAAACCAGCCATTTTAAATAACAGAATGTGGCAACTCTGGAAATAAGACCCCTCCTTTCCCAGGGATTATTGTTTTTGCCTTTTCTTTGTTTAGGGACTTTTTCAGACTAATCCTGTAAAGCCTGTATCCTTTGTTGTTTGCTGCCACCAGAGTCTCTACTTAGTGCTAACTTAGTCGTCAGCTAATAATCAGACATCAATTTCCTTAAATTTCTGGAACTGGTAAGTCTCTGAGCCTTTACTGAAGGACTCAGGTAGTTTGTGTAGAGCAAGCTCTGGGTCAGGTCACATAAAGACAAACATGGAATATAGAGCTTGACATTGGAAAGCTCTGTGGAGATAAGACCTCTGGGGAGCTTCTGGGCACCACTTGTCCCCCTCTGGTGACTAACAGACTGCTGGTTTTCATAGCCACTGTGGTTGTAAGGATTTTGGTTTTCAAGTTACTGCGGAGCTGTCAAGAGAGATAGGAAAGAGTAGGGCAATTAATACACCATAGAACTCACTGAGCTTACAGAGATTCAGCTGTTTTTCTTGAATAAATGTATTCTTTCGAGCTTTTGGTTAATTTCCAGAGCCTTAAGAAACATGATTTTGACAATAGTTTCTATGTTCTTGTGGCTTTTATGAAGGAGCAGATTTTTAGTGGGCCGTAGTCTACTATTCCAGAAATAATTCACCCATGTGTTTTTAATAAAATTTAGGTAAATTTGGGAAGCAGTTGAGCATCCTCTGGTTAAGAACATGAATTTGTTGTCAGACCCACCTAACATTGAATCCATGCAGCATTGCTTACCAGCCGTGGGAACTGTGGCAAGTTACTTCACTTCTCTAAGCCTTGGTTTCCTCATATTGGATGTGACAATAGTAATATCTACCTCACAGAGTAGTTGGGAGAATCAAATTAGATAATATATGTAAGGGGCGCCTGGGTGGCTCAGTCAGTTAAGCATCTGTCTTCGGCTCGGATCCTGATCCCAGCGTCTTGGGATCAAGTTGGGCTCCTTGCTCTATGGGAAGCCTGCTTCTCCCTCCCCCTCTGCTGGCCACTCTCCCACTCGTGCTTGCTCTCTCTGTCCCTCTCTACCAAATAAATAAATAAAATCTTAAAAAAAAAATAAAGACAATACATGTAAGACCCTTAACATAGTTCCAGAATGATGACTTTACAGAAGTGAACTATATGCAGAGACTAGACGCATCAAGTCAGATGAAGATTCCTTCATTATATCCTATATAAACACAATGGAAAATTTTCACAGAAATATTTCTTATCTGTGGGATAAGAGTAGATACCATCTTGATTTTTTTAATTTCTTCTTTAAGTATTCTCAATTTCTCTACGTGAAATTGTTTGAAAATCACTATATTTACTGTTTGTGAAATTTTTTGTATTATGAAATTTTATTCTAATAAAGCTCTTTTACATGTTTTTTCAGTTATTCCTCATAAATGTATGTAGTAGGTAGCATTATCCCCTTTTAATTTTTTTGAAGATTTTATTTATTTTATTTTATTTTATTTTTTTTTTTTTTTTAAAGATTTCATTTATTAATTTGACAGAGAGAAATCACAAGTAGATGGAGAGGCAGCCAGAGAGAGAGAGAGAGGGAAGCAGGCTCTTTGCCAAGCAGAGAGCCCGATGCGGGACTCGATCCCAGGACTCTGAGATCATGACCTGAGCCGAAGGCAGCGGCTCAACCCACTGAGCCACCCAGGCGCCCCTATTTATTTATTTTAGAGAGAGAACAGAGAGAGAGAGAGAGAAAGTGCACACGTGCAGGTTGGGGGAAGATAGGGAGAATCTCAAGCTGATTCCCTGCTCAGTGGGGTACCCACCGGGCTTGATCTCACAGTCCTGAGATCATGACCTGAGCCAAAATCAAGAGTCAGTTCCTTAGTCCATTGAGCCACCCAGGCACCCCTCCCTTTTGCACAGTTGAAAAAACTGAAGCTCATAGTAGTTAATGGACTAACCTAAATTCATTTGCTAGGGAATGGTCAAGAATAGAATTAAGGCAACACATTTGTAAGAGAGAGAGAAAGTGAAAAATGAAGAAGAACTTAAGGAAACAAAACTTAAAACGGGTGCCCATTCTAAAAGGAAACTTAATCCACAAAGGCAATTTCAAGGATTCAAATGAAAGCAATAGCTGT
Organism: Mustela nigripes; assembly: GCF_022355385.1. Classification (NCBI taxonomy): domain Eukaryota; kingdom Metazoa; phylum Chordata; class Mammalia; order Carnivora; family Mustelidae; genus Mustela; species Mustela nigripes. The sequence goes on from NC_081562.1 coordinate 16,736,629, forward strand.
GCTCCATAGATGTGGCCACTAGATGGTGATGTTTCCATTATCTGGAGGTCTTTTGAGGTCTCTCATTTGCGTAAGGAAGAAAATTTGCGGTATTTTTAAGGCTGAACCTAGGGCAGTTTGGTCATCAGAGATGGTAGCCTCCAGGCTCAGTGGCCAATCTGAGCATCGTGAGGCCCAAATATTACATATGCTTGTCTCTTCTGGAGTGTAGGAACTAAAATCCTATCGACATAACATCTGCTGCATTAGTGAGTAAACTTTATTGCTATTTGGCATCAAATGGATAAGCAGAGAAATCCACTGAATCTATGAATATAATTCTCCATCTTAGGTTTCAAAGGAGGTCAATGAAATGACAGTGAAAATGCCGTATCAGTGTTTCATAAATGGACAGTTCACAGATGCTGAGGACGGAAAGACCTATGATACTATCAACCCAACAGATGGATCTGTGAGTAATTCCTTAGTGTGTGCAGTGACCACTGGTCATGAATTTTTAATTTATGCAGTTGTAAAATTGATAGATTAAGAAGTTACTTTATCCTATCACTTTGCCTCTCTGAGCACTTATTCTAAATGCTCTCTGTTTATTTCTTTCGACTCTTTAATTCTGGTACTGGTTGCTAGCTATAATAACCTATTTTATTGAGTGACTATTTATGCTGAATTTAGACAGATAACTATACCTAGACACATCAGAGGCACACCCTCAATAAAACTATATGCAGAAAAAGGTTCTCAGACTCTGCAAGCTCGTGGCAAGAAATTCAGCTTCCCTAAGCACCAGAAGAAATAGACATAGTCTTCCTAAATGTGCCTTTCCACAGTGTAGTGTGACATGAGGAGTCCCAAATTTCAGGCTAACAATTTCCATGTTAGATTTTGTCTTTACTATATTACTGAGTGTATTGATTTTCTGTCATTAATTCTTTGGATTTTATAAGTAACACCCTATTTTTCCTATTAATATGTTATTAATTCTAAGAGGCATATTTATATATCTCTAAATAAATGGCTTACTACTCCATTTTTATCTTGAAACAGACAATATGCAAAGTAGCCTATGCTTCTTTGGTGGATGTTGATAAAGCTGTAGCAGCCGCAAAAGATGCCTTTGAAAAAGGTGAATGGGGAAGAATGAATGCAAGAGAAAGAGGAAGATTGATGTACAGGTGTGGTTTTTAAAAACACAGATCTGCTATCTTGGGATATTAGCTAACATTGCCAAGATTTTTTAAGTTTCACCCAAATATTCTCATATGTACTTACTATATGCCTTCTGTTACACACATCATATAAAGTTCCATATATGTGAGTTCCTGATTTTTGTGTTATTGTTTGTAACAGTCAGGGTTCCAGTAGGCAGAAAAGTTCAGTAAGGAACCATTTAAAAGATGTGGGCAAGTTCGAGGGGTAATGAAGCACCCAGTTAGGGGCAGCAACGGGGGAAGCTATTCGTACTCTAAGGTCTGGGACAGAGGAAGGGGCTATTGCTGGAATCTGGCAAGATCCGTAGCTGTGGAAGACCACACTCCAGTGGTTTTTGGTGGAGGGACCCAGCAGCGGCTGAACCACAACCTATCTGTGAGGGAGCTGAGGAATGGAATCACGGATTACTTTCTCTCCCTGAGGATACTGCCCACTGGCTTCTCATTGGTCAAGCCCAATGACAGAGCATGGGATCCAGGGGATGGAATCTATAAAGGTCATCCTCCCAGTCACAGAGCGGTGTGGAGGCTGGATACAGAACAGCAAACAGGGAACATGTCGCACTTTTGTTGTTTCCAAAGACAAATTTCAAATCTTCTTGACCTGTAGGGAGTAGCAGTGAGAAGGAAAAATACTAAGGCCTGAAAAGCGTATTATAAATCTGTAACCGAGTATGCCAACATTAATTAGATGCGAGCATAAACTCACTTTTCTCCTTACCCAGAGCCAAATCGCTGACCTTAGTAGGATCTGGAAGAAACACTGAGGGAGGGGGCTTTCGAGCCCAACTTTAGAATGGTCCAAAAGGAACAACTCAGAGAACCACTGAAGGATGAAAAGAAAACCAGTGGTTGAGGGGAGCACAAAGGATGAATTTTGACTCTTTCAGAGCCATTAGACAATCCTTGACTTATCTTGCCCCAGAATCTAGGCACCTAACAGAAATCTGTTGTGGTGTCTCTAATTCACCCCATGTATTTATCTACCTTGTCCTCATCGGTTAGTGCCGGAAACATTCCCATACCAGCCAGAAATCCTCGTGTTCGTGGATTCTCATGGGTTGTACTCGCTAACATCTCCCTGTACATCCATGAACTGGCCACATTCCCTGTTTCCTGTCATCATTCTGCTTGCATTACCGTGGCTCAATCACTGTTCTACTTCTTCTACGTGTATGGGGCAAACGGTAGAGGCTTCCCACACTTCTTCTTTTTTGGAACTCTTGAAACAAATTATTTATGAGATGATGTGTTTAATGTCTTCCCTGCTGGACCATATTCACCATGAGGACAGAGACCTCATGCATGTGTGTTCACTTCTGACTTCTCAGCCCTTAGGAGGGCGCCCGGTACCTAGTAGGAGCTCAGTCAGTGTTTGTTGAATGAATTTCTTTCCCTGACCATACAGACTTGCAGACCTACTGGAAGAGAACCAGGAAGAGTTGGCAACCATTGAAGCCCTTGATTCAGGCGCTGTCTACACCCTGGCTCTGAAGACTCACATCGGAATGTCTGTGCAAACATTCAGATACTTTGCTGGCTGGTGTGACAAGATTCAGGTAAGCACGAAGGTTATCTGTCGCCGTGGAGATCATTCCAAAAGGAAAAGGGCCAAACATTTAGCCATTCATAAAGGCACTGTTTTAGAACCACCTACTGGGTTTTCTCATCTCATCCTTCTAACAATCGTCTGTGGTCGGTAGATAGCTGTTATCCCTTATTGCAGGTAAAGAAACAGATGCTTGAGAACATTGAATGACTTGTATACGGTCACATTGTTAGTAAGTAAACCATAGAGCCTAGGATTTGAACTCAATATTTTCTGAAACAAAGTTTAGTGATGTTTTTTATACTTTCACATCTCTAAAGGCATCTCACAGTCTTCTAGACAGTGTCAGGGAGAGATTGAAAACTCAAATGCCAACAGAAGCCAGAGAGCCAACGTACATGGTCTAAGTCAGCTGGGTATAAGAAAAATAATTTTCTAAGTTTTAGGTACAACAACAATCTAATTTCCCTTCTTACTGTAAGAAAGTAAATAGGACGGCGCCTGGGTGGCTCAGTGGGTTAAGCGTCTGCCTTAGGCTCAGGTCATGGTCTCAGGGTTCTGGGATGGAGCCCTGCATTGGCTCTCTGCTCAGCAGGGGGCCTGCTTTCCTCTCTCTCTCTCTCTCTCTGCCTACCACTCTGCCTACTTGTGATCTCCCTTTCTTGTCAAATAAATAAATAAAAACTTAAAAAAAAAAAAAAAGAAAGTAAATAGAACCTGTATGATGATAAGTGGCAACTACACTTGACCTCAGAACTGGGGATATAAGAGTTAAAGGAAAGGTTCCTAACAAAGAGAAGCCTGTCTGCTGTTCATAGATTCATGATAACCACAGTGGCACCCGGTCACAGCCACCCTCCCAGCAGAGAAGAGGAAGTGGGGCAGGGAGAGAGAGACAAAGGAACTTTAAAAAGCAATCCCACCCCACCTTGTGCTTATATCTCCCATTGGCCTTCTTTGTCTGCTAAGAAGACTGTGAAACAATATTTTATTTGGACAAGTTGCTGTCACCACTGTTACTATATAGAGTCAGAGAGACCTGGGTCCAAGTGTCAGCTTTGCCACTTACCAGCTAATGTCGTTATTTTATTTCTCTAAACCTTACTTTCCCCTTCCATATAATGCTCACACTAATACAAACCCTGTGTGTTATGTAGTGAGTCTTAGCATCAAGTTTGCAACAGACGAAGGCTTGCACTTGAACATGGGTTTTATGATGCTTCAGTCACAAAGTCATATATATGAAGTATTTAGTAGTGGTGGGTCGGATCCATCCTTTATCCTCAATCATGAAATCCAAAGAGCTCCAAACCTGAACATTAATTGGTTTGGGGTGATTCAAACTCATTTGTTGCCAAAAACTGACCTGAACCAACATGAATCTGTTGATAATTTGTGTTTCTATCACTTGGAGGGAATATCCATATGTTTCGCTAAATAAATATCCCAATAATCATAGTTGGATTATGAGGGGCTGCTCCAGACCCTACTGGGCATCACAGATAATGTAACGTAAGATATATGTGTTATATTACATTTCCATCATCCAAACCATTCTGAATCCCAAAACACACTTGACCCCAAGGATTTCGGGTAAGAGACGGACACGTGTAATTAGTAACAGCAATACTCTTTTCTGTGGCCGAACAAATGAATAGCTTCATTTAAAGACTACCATTGTGAATTAGCTGGGATTAAGTCTGGCTGCATGTAACAGAAACTCAAGCAGGACTTTGTTTTTACCTCATTTTCAAGGAGCACGAGGCAAATAGTCAGCGCTGGTATATGATACACAGTTTCCCTCTCTTCCTGCCAGACCATCCTTAGCACTGATGACCAGCCCCCTCAAGGCTGTGTCATGGTCTCCTGATAAGTGCTGCACTTACCAGCCATTTCAGGGATGTTCTGAGCAGAAAGAAGGCCCAAGAGAGTGTGGGGGTTTATGGTAAAAGAACACGGGTCAGAGTGAGTCAGCCTACTGTAAAGAGTGTTCCCTTTCTGATGCCTTGTGCTTATATCTTCCATTGGCCATCCCTGTCTGCCCTGGAAACTGGTAAAACAGAATTTTATCTGGGCACATGGCTGTTACCATTATTAATATAGGGTTTCTGTTACTAAGGACAGAGGGAAGAATGGATACTGGGCAGGCAGTTAACATTCTCTGCCACGTCAAGAAATTAGGAATGGAGGTAATTAAATTAGAGTTACGTTTGGTATATAAGAGTACGTGGGTGGCTGAGTCAGTTGGGTGTCTGCGTTCAGCAGATCATGATCTCGGGATCCTGGCATCGAGTCCCATGGCTGGCTTCCTGCTCAGCGGGGAGTCTGATTTTCCCTCCCTCTCTGCCCCTTCCCCCCAACCTTATGCTCTCTTTCTCAAAAAAATAAATAAAATCTTAAGAAAAAGAACTATGTTTAGTATTGGAGATAGATAGATAGATAGATAGATCGATAGATAGATATAATTATGTTTATTCTCTTGCATCTAACTTCCCTCCAGAAAGAAATAGTGGTTCCTTTTCTTGGGGTGGATATATTTCTTATAAATTAAACACTGCCTTTTCATACCAGCTAAGAAAAGTTAAGACAGGTGGGGAGAAAATGGATTCCTTGAGATTAGATTTACTCATTTGAATTAGTAAAATAGAAATCACCCCCCGCCTTTTTTTTTTTTACTTTTTAGGGTTCTACCATTCCAATCAACCAGGCCCGTCCAAATCGCAATCTGACCTTCACCAAGAAGGAGCCACTTGGGTAAGACAAGGAGAGTGCCCTGGGTGACTGGTGTGAGTTGTGTTGTTTAGAGACAATTAAGGATGCTGTCTTTCTACCCCTGCAGTGTCTGTGCCATTATCATACCCTGGAATTACCCGCTGATGATGCTGGCGTGGAAGAGCGCGGCATGCTTGGCAGCAGGCAATACCTTAGTGCTCAAGCCAGCGCAGGTGAGATGCAAAGGGCCAGGGGCAGGATCTCCTTCTCACCTATCTACTTGAAAACAGAGACACACATTTATAAACGTTATGTCTTTAAAAACAAACAGGCTTGTATATTATGATATTTTTAAAGATATCATAGGTACCTTTTCATATTAAATGTTCTTTTTTTAATAGCTGCCTAATGCACCCCATAGGTATCCCACAATTTAAATTTCCATGACAAGGGAAGCAAGCATAGGATGCTCTGGTGAAATCCACTGCATTTCTACAAGCCGATTCAATTCTTGCAAAGTGCCAAATGCCCAATAATTGGGTACTTATTTAGAGTAACAATGAGACATCAAAAGAAAAAGTATTATATAGGCATTCAAATTTTAATTATTAAAAGTATTTTAAAGATAGGGAAGATGAGGGAAAAGGATACAAAAGAATGTACATAATTGTGGCAACTATGTAAGAATATGTACATATGGATAATAAGAAAATAATAATTACTAATAAAAATAATTCCAATGATAGAGTTCTCAAGAAAATTTTTTAATGTTACAGGAGCTTTTCAGAAAAAGCATATGTTGGCCAACTTTATACCTGACTGAGTATTGACTGTATACAGTGAACATTCATACACATTCTAAGGTGCACACATCCTGGAGAAAACTTGGTCTCTAATCTAGAAGAGTTACATTACCTGTCACCTCTCCTATATTTCTTCTTTTAGAACTTAAGAAATTACAGTTTCATTTGTTATTGCTACTTAGTCATACTGACCAGAGGCATCTTGTTTTACTTGACAGAAAAACTTTCATTTTAAAAAATAATTATACATTAAAAAATTTCTAAATAGAAATGTACAGAGAGGTGGATGGTAAAAAAAAAAATCTCCCTCCTATTCTTAATTCCCCAACCAGCCAATTTACCTCCCCAGGGGCAACTGATGTTATTAATTATTATTTATTAGTTTCTTTGGTAATTCCAGAGATACTCTATGCATATACAAATATGTGTATATGCAAACAATTTATATATATAATATGCAATAAAAATACAATATGCAATAAATATATATATATATTTTTTACCCATTAAAAAATCACAGGGGAGGGGGGGGATACGGGAAATTGCCAATCAATAGGTATAAAGTTTTAATTATGCAAGAATAAGTTCTAGAGATCTGCTGTGTATCGTTTTGCCTGCAGTTAACAGTATTATATCATACACTTAAAATTTGGTAAGAGGGTAAATGTTGTGTTAAGTGTTTTTACAACACAATATCATAGTAGCATTCTATACTTACTTAGCAAAAGGAAAAAAATATTCCTTTTTTATTAAACAATTTCCATTATGTAAATAAACGATATCCTATAATATTCCCTTGTATAGCTAAACCATATTTTATTTAACCAATCCCTAATTAATCGATATTTAGATTTTTTTGCCCTTTTGCTATTATAAACAATGCTATAGTTAATACCCTTGTAAATATGACATCATGCACATATGCATGTGTATTTTTTTTTTAATTTATTTAACAGACAAAGATCACAAGTAGGTGGAGAGGCAGGCAGAGAGAGAGAGAGGAGGAAGCAGGCTCCCCGCTGAGCAGAGAGTCCGATGTGGGGCTCGATCCCAGGACCCTGGGATCATGACCCAAGCCAAAGGCAGAGGCTTTAACCCAGGCGCCCCGATGATACTTTTAATCCTGGAAAGGCCCAAAGTTGTTATTGTTCTATTGTAGATATCTTTTAACTTTGTTGCATAATATTATGTGATGATGTTATGCATCCATTTCCCTTACGAAGTCCTCTTGTGACTGTCCAAAGGTCTGAATTAGGAAGCTCTTTCCCATGGCCTAGACTGGTCCAGGTCTGATGGGTTCTGACCACTTCATCAAACCTAATAATAACATTAGCAATGACCTACTCTTGCCCACAACAATGCTAATTGCTTTCCCAGATATCATTTAAAGCAATAGTCCTGTTGGGAGAACTAAGTGGCCAAATGAAAGAAAACCAATAGAAATGAAAAGGGCTGAGATAAAAATGAAACAATTTGTTTTATTGTATTTATTAATGACATAAAAATATTTTTTGTCCTTACTTGAAAAGAACTATTATTAATTCAGGGTAGTTAGTTTTCAAGTGTTTTTCTGATCGTGATTTCGTATCAAGGCAAAATAATATACACTTCGCACTAGGATCATCTGTAACAGTAGTAGATATAAAACCACCGTGTTGGATATCTTTTTGACAACTTCCAGTGTTTGAGGCCAATTTCTCATCAAGTCTACCTAGACTGCCATTTTGAAAATCTGACAATATGACTGCAGTGGACCTGTTACCAGAAGCGGGGGGGAAGTGTTAGTCTTGCCTCTTTCTTGCTGTTTGCTTGTTGCCTTGGAAGTATTATTTTTATTACGCAGTTTCCGTAGAGATTCTTTTTCAGCCACCTGTCCATTTAATGAAGGCTGGGTTAGTAAAAGTAACAATATAGTCTGCAGATCTACGTAACCAGGCCTATAAACTTCAACACATGGCAATATCCTGACAGCAAATGAGCAAGTGAAGAAACCACTGTTGTTCCCTTGGCCTTGTGAGCTCCTGTTCTGCCCTAGGACATCCCTTTATGACCCATGACCTTCTGCCCTTCACGCAGATGGAGTGAGAGCATCCTTAGCCAGCCACATAATAAATGTCATGTTTGACTTGTTGCATATCTTTGTCAGTTAAAATATGTGCGTAGAAGTTCCACTGTTCTCTTTCCACACCTCTATGGAACTTCTTGCACATCCCATTTATTGAAAGCACACTGAAAAAGTGCTAACTTAAGACTTAATCAGCGTTGGTTTTTTAACAGTGTGAAAATACGACTTTCATTTTGCTTCTGAGTTACGCATCACCGTAATAGATGTTAAAAGTGAGATTGTATTATGCCGTCTTTGTGTAAGAAGGGAGGCAAAATAAGAAGATATATATATGCTCATTTGAGCAAAAGAAACAGGAAGGAGACACTGTAGACTAATGAAGCTGATTACCCCTCATAGTCCATGGGGAGATGAGGTACAAGAGATAGAGGGAAAGAAGACAGAGAACATCACTTCTCTGAACGTACGTTTTGTACCTTCCTCACTCTTGAAAGCATGTTTCCCGTACTCACCAATGACAACAAACAAAAGAAACAGAATCAACGCGGATGGGGCAAAAACCCTAAAGTTGAATGCAAATAAAACCAAATTAAGCCATATTTCAAGTGAATATCATGATCCCATTGAAGAAAGCAAGGACACATTAATCCAAGTAACTTTTGACAGACATTTGGACTGAATGCTCTCAGACTAAAGGCAAAAGTGCTGCAAATAAGTATTGGACTCTAGTTAGTAGCTTCCTCTTCATAAGGACATGGCTTAATAATTCCTAAATTAATTTCTATACATTTCTGAATTGAACAAATCAGTGAATGTTCTGTGGATATTGAAAGCCATGTTTCTCGCTGTTGGGGAAGAGAGTTACAGCCATGAAAAAGAGAAAAGATTATTGAAAGAACTCTAAGATATTGGATTGCAGTATTTGACAACTCATGGGTTTTAATATATTTAGACAGCTGGATAAAGAAATGGATATAAGTATATGTGGGTATACATGATAGGTAGGAAGATAGATAGACAGACAGATAGACAGATGTATGGGTCTATAAGCACATGTACAACTATTGCCCAGCTCTGTCTCCTGAGAGCAGAAGCAACATTTCAATAGTGTCCAGATCTTGGTTTCTAAAACTCCAAAATTTTGTTACTCACAACCATTTTGACACCAAATGTCTGGGGTTCTTTCCCCCATTCCAACCTATTCTCTAACTCTCTGGACACCAACGAGGTGTCCTACAATTCAAGTCAGTTGTGACACTAACTGACCAGAGCTTTAGTACAAACCCCATAGGTAAACGGCTTAGTCAGTCTCACAAGACTGCCTCCACTGCCGATGCAAATTGTGAGCCCTGGGCCTCCTGTACTTCTGACCGATGGCTGTAAATCAGACATTTCTATGACCCCCTCCTCAGGTGGGATTTGCTAGAATGCTCACAGAACTCAGGAAAGTATCTTATTTACTATGGCTCTATTATAAAGGATCCAAATCAACAGTCAGGTGAAAAGGTACATGGGATGAAGTCTGGAAGGACCGTGAACATAGGACCCTGTCCGTGTGGAGTTCAGGTGCACCAACCTCCCCTAACATGGGTGCCTTAGCATGAAGCTCTCTGAACCCCATGGGCTAGGTGTCCTTAAGGAAGCTTAATTACACAGGCAAGATTGATTAAATCATTGCCCTTTATGATTGAACTCAACCTCCAGCTACTCCCAATTCCTCAGGGTCAGGCTGAAAATTCCAACCTTCTTACCATGGCCAGGTCTTTCTGGTGACCAGAGTCCATCCTGAAACTACCTCAGAGCCCCCAGCTCCCAGTCCCATCATAAGTATACAAAAGACACTTTTTACATGAGAGATTCCAAGTGTTTTAGAAACTGTGTGCCAGGAACCAAGACAAAGACCAAATATATATTTCCCATTATATTATAATTGTTAAATATCATTCTTCACTGAAAGAAATCTAGGTTCCTTGAAGAAAGAGCTGGAACAGGAAAAATACAAGATGTGCTCGGAACATCTTATTAAGGCAAAATGCATGTAAATGCTCAAAGAATGATAGGGACAGGTTAGAAAGACACAACAGCTATCCTAAAGGGTCTTCCATCAGCCAAATCTGGAACATTTGGAACACCACAGAAGTACCAATAGTAAAACATTACAACCTATTGAATAAAGTAAGAATCCACGAGTTCTCATGGATTAATTAGTTAATTAACTGAAGAGAAGGGAAAGCTCTTAGAAATGAAAGCCAACTAACACACGTGGAAGGAATGATAGAAAATCACCATCTGGCAGCCTTCCTCATAATAATTGATTCAGGAAGAATTAGCAATGTATTCTAACGCTAGGGGATAGAAGCTGAAGGAGTAATGGGACATTTAAATAATTTTGAGGTATCTTCCTACAAAATATTAATTGATCACAAAGCATAAAAGAGAAACTCACGGTGATGAAACCTGGTCACTCCCCTTTACCAAATGATCATAATTAATATTTCCCAATATTGGGGCTATTTGATAGCATGTGTTCTGAGAGGGTGCCCTGAGGGACTCAGCGTCACTCCTGGGGTGTTCTTGCCAAAGTGTTATTAAATTAAATCATGAGGAATTAATTCATGAGGAATTAAATTAAACCATGAGGAATTAAATCATGAGGAAACAGCAGACAAATCCAGACAAAGGAACGTTGTCCAAAATTATTAGCCTGTGCTTATCTAGAATGTCAGTGTCATGAATAAAACATAAAAGAAAACTCAGAAACTCTCCCAGATTGAAGGAGACTACAGACATGATAATGCAGTGTATGAACTTGGATTTCCTTTTTCTGTAATGCACATTATAGAGACAGTTGGTGAAAACGAAATGTCCGTAAATTAGGTTTTGTAATGTGTTGTTAATTTCCTGATTTTGATCACTGTATGTGGTTACATCATACAAGAAACTGTTTGTTTTTAGAAAATGCACCCCAAATTATTTACAGGTAACGGGGCATGTCTGTATCTTACTCTTACACAGTTCAGAGAAAGACAAAGAGATAAGAGAATAAAGCAAATGTAACAAAACGTTAGCATGTGAGAAATCTGGGCGGCGGATATATAAGAATTCTTTGTACTATTTTTGCAACTTTGCTGTAAGCCTGAAATTATGACCGAATAAAAGAAAAATTAAAATGAACTGTAGTGCGACCAGAAGGGAAAAGCAGGGTACTGATCTAAAGGACAAGACAGGGTCTGAAGAAGGTAATTGTGGGCTGCTTCTGCTCAGGTCACACCCTTGACTGCTTTGAAGTTTGCTGAGCTCTCTGTGAAAGCAGGCTTTCCGAAGGGGGTAATCAACATCATTCCAGGCTCAGGTAAGCCATCTAAGGACCCACTTGGCTGCAACTAATGAATGGTATAGGAGAAGCTAAGTAGCTATTTTCCCGCTGGAATCTTGTCCTGACTTATAACTACAGTTATAAAAACTTCAAGTTAAGTTATTAAAGCTAAATACAGTTCACCAAAGTTAACTTAAGGATAAATGTATTTGCCATGTGCTAAAAATCTTAAAGTAGAAGTATAATGATGGGTGAGTAGGGTAAGAGGAGCAGAAATTGCACAACATTGTAAAACTACCATAACAAGGCCTGTTACAACTCTTTTAAATTACTCTGGAAGATGAAAAACCAAGATTTGCCCATCTTTTGGGGGGCTGATAATTGCATGAAGGACATCATCTAGACTTTTGTCAAGTTTGTAATTCATAGAGAAAATGCAAAACTCAGAAAATTTGGAAATCTATTTCAGTGAATTCAAAGCCACTCATACCATAAAGGCTTGTGTAATGTTTTAATTCATGTTTTCTTCCCTAATTCTGCAGGTGGCATAGCAGGGCAACGCCTTTCTGAACATCCTGATATCCGTAAACTTGGTTTTACTGGGTCCACTGCTATTGGCAAACAGATCATGAAGAGGTATTGGTTTTAATATGTTGATTTGCTGAAGATCCTAGCAACCTCAGTTTTCGTTGTGTTTTTTGCTTTCTTATGCAGAGTGTGTTTGGAGGGAGAAAGCCCACATCTGGTTTAGAAGAAAAATCTACTTAACACTGCTGGGTGTTGAACTATTATCATATAATAAAATATTTCCAAAGCACAAAGCCCATAATCAGTAAAAACCAGAGCCGTATTGGAATTTTACCCCACTGGTAGCTATAACAATGCAGCACAAAACAATTTTCTGTACTAAAGCTGTGGCCCAGAGTGGTTTTGGAGCATAAGTAAGAAACCAAGATATAAATAACAAATATGAATTATTTATAAAATGAATTCCTAAAAAGCAACAACATTCTTTTTTTTTTTAATTGCTGACACTCTAAATGTCCAAAATAAGGCAGTGGTTAAAGCATGCCGGTGTAGTGGAGCGCTGTGTAATCATGGTCATGGAGAATTTATAGTAACACTGAAAAGTGTTGTTAAAAGGTAAATAGAAAGAAAAATAAGGCGCACGATTTTATATATTGGGTGATCCCAACCATGTTGAGTAAGGCACAGGCCATGGTTGGACACATCAGAAATAAGCATGTCGAGGGGCGCCTGGGTGGCTCAGTGGGTTAAAGCCTCTGCCTTCGGCTCAGGTCATGATCCCAGGGTCCTGGGATCGAGCACCGCATCGGGCTCTCTGCTCCACAGGGAGCCTGCTTCCTCCTCTCTCTCTCTCTGCCTGCCTCTCTGCCTACTTGTGATCTCTATCTGTCAAATAAATAAATAAAATCTTTAAAAACAAAACAAAACAAAAAACAAAACAAAACAAAAAAAACAACAACAACCAAAAAGAAATAAGCATGTTGAAATGGTAAAAAAAAAAAAAAAAAAACCAAGGGGCATTGAAACATGGATAGAATTCTGTGATTTTTCTTTCTTCTTTCTGAATTTTTGGGGGTATTTTTTAATGTTTTCAGTATCAATGCTTTTGCAAGTAGGGGGAAATAAATAAGATGCTTCTAAAAATTGATACTTTGTTTCCCTAATGCTCCAGGAATCTGGTGAGAGGTTAAATTCCTTGCCAGGCCTTATGTAACCAAAATTCTTATACCTCAAGAATCCGAATTTACCTGTGAGGATCTCTATTTATTCGTCCACAGAATTAAAAAGAAAAAAATTTTTATTATGGAAAATTTCTAATACACACCAAGCACACAGTATAGTGCCATGAACTCCCAGGTGCTCATCACCAAGCTTCCACAGCTCTCACCATTCTCCCACTCCTATTTTGTCTTTGAATACGTTTCTTAATATTTCTGAGGTTCAGTTGTGTTTTGCACACTTAGTGGTAATTTGTAGCTAAAAAGGTGAGACAGAGGATGCTCATTTCCCATTTATTTTTTTCTAGCTGTGCTGTGAGCAACTTGAAGAAAGTTTCCCTTGAACTTGGTGGCAAATCCCCACTTATAATATTCAATGACTGTGAGCTTGACAAGGCTGTGAGAATGGTAAGAGGGAGTCAGATCCCATCAAATAGATGCCTACTGCTAAACGTGTCTCATCTCCCTTTTTATCAGAAATCTCAACATGATGGGGCGCCTGGGTGGTTCAGTGGGTTAAGCCTCTGCCTTTAGCTCAGGTCATGATCTCAGGGTCCTGGGATCTAGCCCTGCATTGGGTTCTCTGCTTGGCAGAGAGCCTGCTTCCCCCTATCTCTCTGCCTGCCTCTCTGCCTACTTGTGATCTCTCTCTCTCTGTGTCAAATAAATAAATAAAATATTTTTTAAAAAAGGGTTTATACAAAATCTTTTTATAAAAGATAAAAGATTTTATAAGATCAAAAGATTTCATAAGATTTAAAAGATTAAAGATTTTATACAAAATCTTTGGATAAAAGATTTTTATACAAAATCTTTAAAAAAAAGATTTTATACAAACAAAACAAAACAAAATCTTAAAAAAAAGATTTTATTTATTTATTTGATAGAGAGAGAGAGATCACAAATAGGCTGAGAAGCAGGCGGGGGGGGGGGGGGAAGCAAGCCCCCTGCTGAGCAGGGAGCTTGATGTGGGGCTCCATCCCAGGACTCTGGGATCATGACCTGAGCCAAAGGCAGAGTCTTAACCCACTGAGCCACCCAGGTGCCCCATAAATAAAATCTTCAAAAACAAAAAAATCTCAACGTGAGATTTGATTGTTTGGTCATAAATAGAAACTATTCTCTTGATGCTTAAATTTGGGACTGCCCAAAGCACTTAATTTTAAAAAGGGTATCTTTACAATTTGGATCATTAAGGTGTTTTTAAAACTTGAGGGGCAGGAGACTCTTTCCAAACATTCATAATTTATACAAACTGATGTGAAGGTTTTAAAAGCAAAATTTGGTATACATATATTACATTTAAATGTATAGAACAATGCAGATTTTCTTACAACACAAAATTTGTCCTCAGTGGTGTGTCCTTATGATCACCCACTTTTTTTTTAAGTGCTCCTGGACCAAAAAGGGTAAAAGAGAAACAAAATCCCTAAAAATATGCTAAGTCAAAACTCTAAGTGTCTCTAAGCAGTTCTCCTCACTAGCTATAGGCCACGGCATTGCCTCTTTCTATGATTTCTCCGTTTGTCTGCTGTCTTCCAAAAACATCTAATTCTCGGGGTGTGCAATGTTAATATTTTCTCTTCTGCTGCTGAAGGGCATGGGGGCAGTATTTTTCAACAAAGGAGAGAATTGCATTGCCGCCGGGCGGTTGTTTGTGGAAGAATCCATCCACGATGAATTTGTGACAAGAGTGGTAAGACATCTTCACATTGGCTCTAAGAGTTGTACAGAAACTGTTTTTACCTGAAAAGGATTTCTAGCATTATTGATGAATTTCTAGGTATGATATTAGTACTGTGGTATATAGATGTATTTTAAACAACATAGTCCTTATCTTTTAGAGCTACTTTCTGACATAGTTCCAGAAGAAATTATATGATGTCTAGGCTTTGCTTCAAAATAACCCAGGAGGGGAGGAAGTAAGCGAGGGAGTAAATTGGCCATGAGTGGTAGTTGTTGAGCTGGGTGATAAGTACATGGCATTTCACTATATCATCTACTTTTATATGTATTCATAATTTTTCATAGTAAAAAGGTATAGGTCTCTACAAACAAAACAAACCAAAAATCCTTAAGAGCTTTTATTACCTATACCTTGCTCTGCATTTTTAGTAAATTTTATCCTTGATACTTATGAGAGATATACTCCTAGATTTTTGTAAATTCCTAAATTGACTCAGAGAGATATACCACTAGATCCTTGAAAATCCTCAGTACATAGTTACTAGGACAGAATATCATTTCCTCCGCTAACATTATACAGATAGATACATAGATAGATAACATACATACACACACATCCATACCTACCCCCTATAGATTGGTCATGATTCTATAAACATGAGACCAAAACCCATTTATATAACTATTAAGATAAATTCTGTGGCTAATACAAACTAAACTATAATAAACTATGTCATTATTATGGTAACAGTAATCACGAATTTATGTTCAAAAAACCAGCACCCAGCTTCTTTTTTTTGAGTCAGCTCCCCCTCCCAATGCCAAGAAGCAAAGACATTCATTCTTTCTTTATGAGAATGGAAAACACAGAAGACATATGGAGGGGCAGATGGTGGGCAGTGTCTCCCTCTAGAACATCCCTCTAATTCAGTTTTGTGCTTCAATAAAATACATGTTACAGGGCTCTCACAACTTCAGTGTGTGGACATTTCAAATGCTGAGACCTGAAATGTCAAGAGCCAACCTGATCAGTCCATCAGTAAACATGTTTTGCACACATGCAATTGACATTCATTCACTCGTTCAGCAGCTCTGTCTTGAGCATTTACTGGGGGAAATCTTGCCCCACCCAAATTCAAATTCATGGCCCTGCTGGGTTGTGGTAACGCTCATTCTTTCTTCTTATTCGAGTTGGACTTAACATTAGAAAATGCACAGGTAGATTAAGATAAGTGAGGGGCACAAGGACAACCACAGAGAGACGTCAGTGATGAACACTGCACAATAAAGATCGAAACATTCTAGCAGTTCCACTGGCTGCCATGAACATCTCACAAGAGCGGGTTGCTACATCAGGGGAGAGAAAAGAGGATAACCATGTGGCCATTTTAGTAATTCTTCTGCCCTAAAGAGTACAAGGGTGATGTATTAACAAATCTTCCAGAACCTCAGGTTTGCTATTTTAATGGATTAACACTCAGGATAATTTGAATGTAACATCCGTACTCTACAATCTGTTAGAACTGAGTGGTTAACAGTGTGGGCTTTCAAGTCAAGAAGACTCTACTGTCTTTAGTGTTTGTGTATGTTAAGCCAGTGAACCTGTCTAAGCCTCAGTTTCTCCACCTGTAAGATGAAAGTAATAAATACCTGCCTCCACTGCTTTTGTGAAGACTAAAAGACAACACATCCTTTGACAGTTTAGTATGACACCCACCACATGGTAGATGCTAGCCAAGGGTATCTATTACTATTATTAACTGACAATTGTGTTTTGTGAACTGGGTGACAAACAGGTGGAAGAAATTAAAAAGATGAAAATTGGTGATCCACTTGACAGATCTACCGATCACGGGCCCCAAAACCATCAGGCCCATCTGGAGAAACTTCTGCAATACTGTGAAGCTGGTGTGAAAGAGGGGGCCACCTTGGTGTACGGGGGAAGACAAGTACACAGGCCAGGTAAGATCACCTCCAAGCCAGGCACTGGCTTCTGAAGTTGGAATGGATGGTAATGATTTTCACTACAGTTTCATCTTGCCTCAAAAGACTAGCATTTATGTTATGATCACAAGAATTCTTTTTTGGATACTACTTGGCCACTTATATACTGGGTACCTTGGACTTGACAATTTTTCTGAGCCTCAGTTTCCTCCTGTGTAACACGGGATGAGATGTGCGCACCTGCTTTACAACGCTGTGGAAATCAAATCACAAAATGGACGTGACAGACCCTTGGCAGTCCAGTAAGCAGGTGTGATGGACAACTGTGTCATTCTCATGCTGGTGACCTTGATTCCTGGAACTGTGAGATTTAATCTCAGCCAGGATAGCCTGGGAAGGATTTATTCCTATTGTCTAAAGCCATTATCTGTTGCTGAAATATGTGAATGTCTCCATGTCATGATACCCCAGAGGAGGGAAAGACAACAACTTCAAAACCCCTTTCTTCACTTTTGTAGGGGAATTGTGCCGCAGCACCTTACTCTGAAAATTGATAATTAGAAGGCGAAACTTTAACATGTACCTGTGTTTCTTGTATGAACTGAATTTCTGGATAAGCTGCATAGCTGATAAAGGAAACTGTTTTTTAACAGAAGAATTCCTGCTAATTAATGTAGAAAAAAAATGATGGAATAGAAAAATCATCACTCTGTACCCCTAATTGAATGAAATGGTTGGTTCAGGCAGTTATCATCAAGGGAGGGCCACAGCGATCAGGAGAGAGGTTGATGGGGACCTGAGAATGTATAAGGTGCCAAAGTTTCTCCGCCAAGATCGCTTGCCGGTCTCAAGGAGGAAAACACAGTTTTACAAGGGAAAGGTGAAGTTGTCGCTGCCTGGAACCACACTGGTCAGTGGAGCAAGAGCAAAAGCAGGACAGCTGGGTATGACATGTCTTCTGAGGGAGACAGCATGTACCACACAACATCACCCCTGCAAGTGTTCTCGTGAAAAATGTTTAACCTGAGTCCAATTGTGTCTTAAGGTCAAACTTCCCAATTACAAGACATAAAGGGAATAGAGGAACATATTAAATGTCATCCCAAGAAAACAAACACAAATCTAAACGCAACATATTCTGCAGGACGACTGACTCATTCTGTTAAAAAGCGGCATGAAAAATGAGGGGTGAAATGTTCTAGATGAGAGAACGCTTAAGAGATCTAACAGGTGAATGCAATGTGTAAAATTTATTGGAAGCCTGACTCAACCAAATCCATTCAGAAAAGATACTTTGGAGAAAAAAGTTGAAATATAAATCATGAAGAAGGAATTAGCACCCATTTTGTTAGATGTGATAACGGTATGGTAGGCAAGAAAATGCCTTATTTTTTTTTACAGATTTGTCCTGAAGTACCTGGAGGTGAAAGTTATAAACTCTGGAATTGGCTTTCAATTATTTCAGCAAGGAAAAAGAATGAATCAAATGTAGCAAAATATGAGTAGATATTTATTGTACAATTCATGATACTACTTTCTCTACATTGACATGTGTTTGAAATTTTTGTAATAAATAGCTAAAAAAAAAAAAAAAACCCCAAGAACCTAGGAATGCTAATACCAGATAGGAAAAGGAAAGTCTGCTTGGTTTTATGGACCCAGAAGGGAAGGGGAAAAAATTATAAAGTAATTAAATGAGAGAGCTATTAATTAAAAATTAATTACCCTATAATTGATTATCTTTTCTATTCTTCAAATAGGCTTTTTTATGGAACCAACTGTTTTCACAGATGTGGAAGACCACATGTATCTTGCCAAAGAGGAATCATTTGGGCCTATTATGGTCATTTCTAAATTCCAGAATGGGTATGTTCTTCAGGCACAATTTAACAGGTTTAAACTAGATAAGTGTTTTTTTTTCTTCTGTCATTGTCCTATATACAGACCATGAAATCAATGAACATGTAATGCTCAATTATATAACAATAATTGACTCAAATAATTAGAAGAGAAGGCTAACCAATGTAAATTGTTATATATTCTTGTTTCTTAGCTGAAATTAATAGCTGACAGTATGGGATTTTAACTGACTAAATTTAGTTTTTATATAACCAAAATGTCTTTCAAACAAGATAAATAACTAAGAAAAACAGAACTAGCTTTTACATTTACATTCCTAGGGAAGGCAACTTCTGTGAAATGTGGTTTTCCCAAGGAAAGAGTGTTTCCTTCATAGGGATTATGCCCCCAAGACCTAAAACTCAACTTTTTATTAAATGTCCACAATCACCATATAATCAACTATCAGTGATGGTCCATTATAGTGCAGGAAACTTTCCAAAGTGTTTAGCATGTCAGAGAGAGGCATATGGTACCTGAGCTCATATAAGAATATTTAGTACAATAGATATGGTATGCTGGGCAAAATTCCTCAGAATTCTGGCACGAATTATCCTTCAACCAATGAGAAGGTGGAAAAAACCAGAACACAGAGTTCAGAGGACTTCTTCGTCTTTTTTTTTTTTTTTTAAGATTTTCTTTATTTATTTGACAGACAGAGGTCACAAGTAGACAGAGAGGCAGGCAGAGAGGAAGGGAAGCAGACTCCCCACTGATCAGAGAGCCAGATGTGGGGCTCGATCCCAGGACCCTGGGATCATGACCTGGGCCGAAGGCAGAGGCCTTAACCCACCGAGCCACCCAGGTCCCCTGACTTCTTCGTCTTTGATAGGCATATTGTAGGACATATTTGGGGACGCCCCATTAATCTTCTTTTCCAAAAATGTCTCCCCATAGGATAGTCTTTGTGTTAAACATGCAGATTTTAGAAGGCATGTTTGGGGGATATCAACTGAGGTAACTTTGAGGAGTTTACCAGCTAATCAGGGAGACAGACAAGGAGATGGGCAATTAACCACAGAGGACCAGAGGCAGCCACCGTGGGAAGAGTCTGCCCAGCACTCTGCCACTGCATCTGACTACCTCTGTGGGCCAACCTGACCCTTGGTTTCTTTATTTGAGAAGTTTGGTGATTAATAGCATCTATCCTTTGGTGTCATTCTAAGAATTACATAAGTTGTATCTGTTAATAGTGCTATTGCCATTGCTATGTTCATTATTCTCCTCCATCTCTTAGAAGTAGGCAAGGTGTCCTGGAAAGCTGTGTCATCTCAATAGTCCCCAACAAGTAATGACATGAAGGCATCTTTCCTATAGTCAATAAATATTTGGGTCCCTACACGCAATGCATTAAGAAGCGTGAGAGTTTTAGCAGAGCCTCAATTCACTCTAGGTTCAGTTCCAAATTTCCTGTACGAGCTTCAAATTATGTATAGTCTACTTGGAACATCCCTTCAGAGGCCACCACGTTGAAGCCTGCACTGTCTGTCTCTCGGATTAATTTTTCCTCCCATCTGGAGACAGATCCTCTTTCTTTGCCAGAGCGCCAGATGAAACACTTGGCTTGCGTTCACCAGCCATGCTGTAGAACATTCATGCAGTTTTAAACATTAGAAAGACACTCATAAAGATGAGATACTCATACCATGACAGACCCGTTGGAATCAGACCCAACCGAGAGATGAATGGGGTCACGTCTCCACTTACTGACGAGTGCACACATACGGAGTCAAAAGGCAGGGAAATCATGATTGAAGGGATAATTTGTATTTCCTTTTATTGAATTGTATCAGTTGAATTCACTCTCACAGGATGATATAATACCATGGTATAAAGAAGAAGAGATCGCCCCTCCCCTCAGGGCCCTACCACAAATACACAGAGTTAAAGCAAAATACTGATTATGGTTGACTTTTATTGAGCATTATACTGTGTTCCAGGCACTACTAGCTCATTTAATCATGACAACAAGAAAGGTCCTTTTCTTATTACTGCTATGTTTTGCAATAAACAAAGGCACGTGGAGGTGAAGCTGTTTGTCCCAGGTCACCCAGGCAGCCTGGCTGCAGAGCCCTCTCACTGAGCCACTATATCCTACTGCCTCCCCCGTGGCACTGGTGGGAGCTGAGAAGGTGTCAGGGCAAGGGACTGAATGAATGAGCCTGGAACTGTGTGCAAAATCTGGAGGGATGGAGGGGAAGAAGGGGTGCTCTGAGAATACGTCTAGAAGCGGGACTCAAGGCAGAGAGGAGGAGGTGAGAAGTCACAGAGGAGAACCAAGAAGAAAATGGAAAAGATGACTTCAGATCAGATTTTAAAAGGAGTTGCATGATATACATGAAAAATATAATATTGAGCTATAGGGGCTCATTGGGAGTTTCTTTTGGTGTAAGACTGGAATATTTCATTCATAAATATTTAAGCAATTAGCAGTAGCATTTTTCTGTTTCTAGCATTCCGGGGGGAGATGTTAGAACCTAAAATGCGAGTCACCTGTTTGCATTCAGTGAAGTTTGATCTTCCTGAAAATATCTCGTAGGGACATCGATGGAGTGTTGCAGCGAGCGAACAATACGGAGTACGGTCTGGCCTCAGGGGTTTTTACAAGAGACATAAGTAAAGCCATGTATGTGAGCGAAAAACTAGAAGCGGGAACTGTTTTTGTTAACACGTACAACAAGACGGATGTGGCAGCCCCTTTCGGGGGAGTGAAACAGTCTGGCTTTGGGAAAGACTTAGGTATGCTCTGCTTTTCTCCTCCATGTTCCCTTTGTTTGCCTGTCACAGGGCAGTCTGTTTGATGTTTCTGCAAAACTCTTGTCTTGTTTGGAAGGACATATCCTGAACGGGAGTTGGATTTGAGTTTATATGGGTACTAACTGTGTCTTAATGTCAAATATTTTTAGGTAATATACATACAGAAAAGTACCCAAATTACATGGAAAAGTGTTTTTCAAAGAACAAGGTTAATGCTGAAAGGAAAAAGAAACACTGGCAATATGTCTTAGCTAAAGCATGCTCGGTTTTCTTACCTGATATTCAGCATGCCCTTCGTTTAGCTCTTGTGGGACTAAGTGAAACCAACAAAGGGAATTGAGTGGAGGGCAATACGCAGCTAGTTCCAAGAAGAAATCCTGTTATAAGCTGCCTGGCAGTCTTTCAGAATCAATACTACAATTGGCAAGGGTATCTGGAAGTCTGGGATTTAGAGTTGCAGAAAGTCCAAAAGATATTTCTTTGTAGGCAATGACCCCATCACATTTCAAGTAACAACTTACTTTGAACACTAAGTATGGACTAGATCTTCTGCTAACTGCTTTACCTGTAATAGCACAAGCAATCCTCACAATAGCCCTGGGAAGGGAAGTGTTATTATTATCCTTATTTAATAAATGGGGAAACTGGGGCTCAGAGAGGTTGAATAACTTGCCCAAAGTTACACAGCCGGCCACTGTTTGGAAAGAGAATTCCAAGCCAGGCAGACTGGCTGCCAAGCCCATGTTCCGACTCCCCA
Source organism: Mustela nigripes (assembly GCF_022355385.1). Lineage (NCBI taxonomy): Eukaryota > Metazoa > Chordata > Mammalia > Carnivora > Mustelidae > Mustela > Mustela nigripes. Next base: position 16,759,070 of record NC_081562.1, read on the forward strand.
CGGTCTGGCGTGTTGTTTCAAAAAATGGAAATGTTCCTAATTTACTGATTTATTAGTCCACTAATATAAGTTTGGTTAATATGGGGTATTTTTACATTTTCTCTTTCCTGGTGACTTATGGTAATATATTTGCCACAATAAAAGAAGCTCTCATTTTAAATTCCATTGAGTTGAAGGTAAATGGTGTTTATTATAAAATAATAGAATTTACCCAAGTAGTTTCTTTCCCGATTTTAAACTCCCTAAGCCCAGGGGTCCCCAGCCTTAGCCACACATTGGAGTCACCTGGGAACTTTAAAAAGTACAAAGATACTGATTCAGTTGGTCCAGGGTGTGACCTGGGATTGGCAGTTTTAAAAGCTTCCTAAGGCAATCCTTCATGAAGGTTAAGAACCCTTGTTTTAGCTCAACTTCCAAGATCATATGTTCATTACTTGTCTTTGTGCTATTCATGCCCCTTCACTGCCATAGAAATCAATGATTTTTTTAAAAAAAGATTTTATTTAGTCACTTGACAGAGTGAGAGAGCAGGAACACAAGCAGGGGGAGTGAGAGAGGGAGAAGAAGGCTTCCCACCAAATGAGGAGCCCTATGTGGGGCTCGATCCCAGAACCCTGGGATCATGACCTGAGCAGACTCAGCAACGAAGCCACCCAGGCACCCCGGAAATCAATGATTTGTATGAGCTCGAAGTAGAATTGAAACAGAAAGGCAAACCTACTGATTTTCTAGCCTGGCTATACTCTATATTCTATAAATCAGGAAAACTGTATTATCTTTAAATAACATTACACCAAAGGACCTCAAACTTTCTTTCTTCTGCTCAGTTCTGCTCCATGTAATATAATCTGAAGGACAGTGTGTTGGTCACTTCCATTCAGCCTAAATGGGGAAAAAATAGAGATGAGGAGTTGGTCATCAGGCAGGGAAATAAGGGAGCAAGTTTTCTGGCGGGGACTGACCAAGTCAGCACTGTTCCTCCGAAGACCTGATCGGGGTCTAAGGCCTTACTTACTCCTCAGAGTATGATCCATGGACCTCGAGCACCCCATCATCGGGGGATGGGCACAAATGCAGAATCTTGGGGCCTTCTCTGGATTTAATCAGAATCTGCCGCTTCACAAGGTGACTCACATGAACTTTACAGTTTGGGAAGCCCTGGCTTCAGTCACATTCTAGTCGCTTAGTGACCGATACACCTACATCTGTGTCCAAAGTCTGGTGACATCACACCCCCTTGCCCATGACCTGCTTTTCTCTTCCCCAGGGGAGGAAGCTCTAAACGAATACCTCAAAACCAAGACAGTGACGCTGGAGTACTAGAGCGGAGCCATCGCCAGGAGCCCTTAGCGGACCTCAGCCCCTCCTGACCCCTCCACGCGCTTCGGGAGCCCCGGTGTGCTGAGGGAAGAGGTACTGGCCACGAGCCGAAACACGCACCCGAGGACCATAAAGAGGGTCAAGGCCACACGTCCAAGCATTTACACCTGTGCCTGAATATTTTCTGATACACCTTTTATATCTGAAACCAATTTGTCGTTGTTGGGGTTTGACTCTGCTGTCTGTCCCACGTATTTCTAAACTGTCAGGTGGCTTTTCCTCCCCACCCAGACTCATCTAACCATTGTTGTTCATCTTGGAAAATGTTAGTATCGGGCAGTTATAACACACAAGGTGCATTTGGGGGAAACTTTGCATCATACATGCAGGTTTTAACCTCTGAACTCTACTTATGGGGCTATTAAAAAGATTTTCCATAATTTTGCTCTCAAGGAACAGTATATCCTGTAAAGGATGTGAAGTCAGTTCCTTTTTTTTTTTTTCATATTTGGAAATAAGATACATCTTTGTGCCTTTTGATGTTCTATTTTTCAACCCACTGTGACAGACAACCAACCCCAAACGGTGCTTTAGTACTTACCTAATGGGGTACTCTGTAATGTTCGGAGGAGTAGACAGAATTTAATGACCTCATCTCTGGCCCCACATAGCTTAAATTCTAATAAATAGCTCTTTAAAAGTTAATTTTACAGTATGATATAGAGTATAAATAGCCTTTGGAGGCTATTGTTTGGAGGTCTTGGTTCATATGTGCCATGTGACTTGGGGAAGCTTCCTCAACTTCTCCTGGCCTCAGTTTCCTTATCTGTCGAATGGGAATAATAATGCCTTCCTGCAGAGCTTTATTTTGAGGAGTCAACACATAGTATAAGTAACTTGTATTGTGCTATGTTCATGGTACTCAAGAAAAAAATTAACTTTGTTTCCCCATCGCTATTTTAAAAATATATTGAGATAAACTAAACTAGATGACCTAATTTCCCTACAGTCTTTTTCAGGAGTCATTGATTTCTATACTTCGTTGTTCTGACACGGTGCTTAGTGTAGCAGCACTGGGAAATGCCATATAATGACAAATGGCAATGGTACGAGGAAAAGCACTGCTTTTCTTTCCACAGCTCATTTGTTCTTCATTAAACATCTCGTTTTCCACTTTTCTACCTACTGGATCTTCTGTGTGACCACTGGTTGGGTGATCTTGGACAAGTTAGTCACATACTATCTCAGAGTCTTGGTATCTATAAATGGGGATAAAGTCCCTGTCTCATTAGGTGTTGGAAGGACTCAGTGGGTTGATGTGCATAACACACCTGGCAAGCTGTGTAGACCATAGTCCACACCCAAGGGATGGGAATTAGTACAGTCCGTGCAGGACTCACAAAATTGGCTGTTGTCAGACAAAAACAGTTAGGTGAGTAAATTACCACCATCCACATGTGATGAAAAGGTGAGTTCCTGAATGCCAGGGACATTGGAGGATGGTCTGAGCCATGAACTTCTATTATTCCTCCTTTAAAGTAAAATTTCATGGGGCGTCTAGGTGGCTCAGTGTGGTTAAGCCTCTGCCTTCGGCTCAGGTCATGATCTCAGGGAGCTGGGATCGAGCCCTGCATTGGGCTTTCTGCTCAGCAGGGAGCCTGCTTCCCCCCTCTCTCTGCCTGCCTCTCTGCCTACTTGTGATCTCTCTCTCTCTCTGTCAAATAAATAAATAAAATCTTAAAAAAAAAAAAAAAGTAAAGTAAAATTCAGTAAACATTCCTATCTCTGACTTTGGAGAAGCCCTTAGGGAACACTTGGTACTTTGGCTCAAGGTTCCAGCAGCTTATCATAAAGGGAATGTGGGGAACTAATTAACAAACAACCAAATCAGAGGCAGAAAACATCCAAACGGAAGAATACCAGGTGTGATCCCGGCATGATCAATAGAGCCTATTTTGCCTGTATGCATTTTTTAGGAGCTAGGCACAGATGAAGTTCTAAATTGGAATGAATATTCTGAGTCCAAATTGACGGTTCATACATGAATTAAATTACAAAGGCCTTATTATAAAGGAACCACTTTTAAATGCAGCATTTTAACTGATTTCATGTGAACTAAAGTATCACTTTATGAAATATATTTTTTTAAGATTTCATTTCTTCATTTGAGAGAGAGAGAGAAAGCGCACAACCAGGGGGAAAGGCAGAAAGAGAGAGAGAAGCAGGCTCCCTGCCGTCCTGATGGGGGGCTTGAACCCAGGACCTTGAGATCATGACCTGAGCTGAAGGCAGACGCTTAACCAACTGAGCCACTGAGGTGCCCCCAAATATTTTAATGATAGATAAAATGGCAAACAAAACCCTGTCCATTTCTTCTGGACTAATTTTATCCCCTACTATGTATTTCAGTAGCAGTGTTTTTCATTTTCTTTGACCATACACCTTTTTGAGAATCTGCTAAAAGCTGTGGAGCCCCTCTGTGCCAATTCTACCCGAATTCCCACACACATACCTAATTCTGCAAGTGTCTTCAAGGGATTTCCAGATCTCTTAAAGCCGATGCTTGGAGATGAACAACTCCTTCTGTTGGGTCCATGGTCAAAGGAGCAAGACTGATACAAAGTGAAGGTCAAGCAAAGCTTTATTTCGCGCCAAGCATCGAGAATCAAACTGACCGGCCAGGGCCATCTCTTGCAAAGAGGCGACTAACTTTTATAGAGTAAAGGTCATGTGGTTGAGCCTGGCCACACACATGGCCAACTGAATTACAATTCACCCCATAGTAGCTATTCAAACTAGCCTATATCACTCTGGTCAGAATTGGCACCCAAAAGGCGCCCAAAAGGCAGGGCCCACATTCTTGGGTGGTTAGGGAGGTGCTTTCCTGATTGGATGTCTCCACCAGGCTTGACTCATCCTTGTATTCTGGGCTCTCTTACCTCCCCCTGACCTGACACGTCCTGGTATATGGGCTCTGTTATCAGGGGCTGGTCAGTCATATTTTACTGGTTTCCCAAACTTGTTTCTAAGTCAGTTCCTTTGGCGGGGCGGGGGCAGGATCAATCCAAGTTTACCGCATAAACAACAAAATGGCTTGCTCTGGCTAAGTAGGGCCTTACACTTCTTCCATAGTAAGTTCTAAAGTTCCTACTGGCTTGAGTCTTTGTATCTGAGTGCTGATCTGAATCCAAGGCTCCACAGAATTCACAAAATGACCAGTGAATTTGAAGTGGAACATAATGACCCACAGCCTACCGGGTGATTTAGTTAACACCAGGAATAATTAGGTGATCAGTTTTCCGGTTGGCTGTCTGGCTCAGGTGCTGGAACATGCAACTCTTGATCTTGGGGTCCTGAGTTCGAGCCCCATGTTGGGTGTAGAGACTACTTAAGAAAAAAAAAAAATTTTAAGATTATCATTGTGCTTTCAGATCCCAGATGATTTGGCTAAAGAATAAAGCTGTGATCTGACTGTCCCCTGCATGGGGAAGTGTGGACACTTCCAAGTGGTTCTAAGGCCCTCCTAATCCTCTTCCGCTTGCCTTCTCCTAAAGCAGTCAATTTTGGCTCACATACCCTTTGTGGCTTCCTACCTCCAGCTCGGTTTGAGGGTCTCCCTTCCATGCTCTCACTTGTCTGGAACAGTGTTTACCATTTGGTGCTGAAATTATCTGCCTTCCTAACCAGGTAGGAACACCCCTTCTCCACCTCCAGGATCAGCCTTTTTTTGGACAATAGTAACCACAGCTGTCATGTACTGAGGGCCTCCTGTGTGCTAGATACTCTACTAAGCACTTTGTAAATGTCTACACATCTGAGAAAAATGAGTAAGTTGTGGGGTTCTTCTTACTAGCTCCCTAGCTACGGCAGGAGCCAACCTTATAGCTGATCCCAGTTATGCCCGGGTCTCCCAGCCTGTCTTCCTGGTTCCTCTCTGTGTGGATCTATTCATAGTTTGAGTCAGATGCTGTCACTCCTTTGGCTCAAGCCTTCCAATGGCCCCCAATCAGATTAGAGTAAGGTCTAGTGTACTTACTGGGGTCTATATAGTCCTATAGATCTTGCTCCTGGCTACCTCTGACTCTATCTCCTATGAATTTCCCTCTTGTTCTGCCTAGCCTTCCTAGATGTTCCTCAGCCAAGCAAACTCTTACCTCAGGGCCTTTGCATTTACTGTTCCTCTTCTCAGTGGTGTGCTGGTGAATATTTACCAAATGGTTCTCTGGAGGAAACAATTCTTGGAGCAGTAGCTCACTTCTGTGTGTAAATGCCCCCATCAAGGCTAACTGCGAACTGTAGAGATGCGTGCAATCAGAACACGAGTAAGTCAGTGTCAGCACACCTTTGCCTGCAACTCTATTCCTACATACAACCTCCTGGCTGGCTGCCTCACTCCCTTCATGTCTCGCCGCCAGTCTCATCTCGGAAGAGACAGATTTTCTAGTCCCCACATTCATACCTCATCTGCCCTATTATTTATTCTTATCCAGCATTATTTTCATAGCATTTATCACAATCTGGCATATTTATTGTCAGTCTCTCCTCATCAGAATATACAGGTGCTTCTTTTGTTCAGTGCTGCATCTGCAATGCCTAATACATACAAGGAGCTCAAGAAATGCTTGCTTTCAAACAAAGAGGTTAAGCAACCTGCCCAAATCATGTATCTGTTAAGTAGCAGAAGAGGCACCCTTGGCAAAGAAGCTGGTGATCTTAACCAAGCTGGTGGCCTTTTACTGCCGGTGCCTAACTCAGGGCCTGCATGGTGAGCAGCAGGACACACTGAACATCTGTCATTGTCTTCAGAAGCTGTTGTGCAAATGGCTAGAGACAGGGTGAGAAGCCAAACTCGTTCCCCCATACCTGCTCCAGGAAAGTCAGACTGTAGAGAGGAACTGGGCCGAGGGAGATTCTCGGATATGAGACTTGGTGGATGGGGTGATTATCACCGCGGTTACACAAATAATACCCAAGTGGATTTTTTAAATGGTTCAATAAGACCTAATTATGTGAAAACACATAAAACCGGAAGGTAAGATTCAGCTATAAACTCTCCACACAGGGGACGCCTGGGTGGCTCAGTTGGTTAAGCAGCTGCCTTTGGCTCAGATCATGATCCCAGCGTCCTGGGATTGAGTCCCACATTGGGCTCCTTGCTCAGCAGGGAGCCTGCTTCTCCCTCTGCCTCTGCCTGCCATTCTGTCTGCCTGTGCTTGCTCTCTCCCCCTCTCTCTCTCTGATAAATAAATAAAATCTTTAAAAAAAAAAAAAAAACTCTCCACACAGAAAGAACCAGACATTTGAGAGTGTTCCAGACTTTTCCTTTGAATGTGTATTTTACAGAATTACTATAATACTGTACATTAACTTTGTTACCTGCTTTTTGCAATTAACAATATACAAGCATCTTTCTGTGTCAATAAACATACTTCTTCATATGTTCAGTGGTTAACTTGTTCTCTGTTGGTGCGTGTTTACACACATGCTGGACATAGTTGGTTTCTGCTATTTTAAACTTGGCAATAAATCTTATATAGAAATCTGTGGACAGAGCTGTTAACTAGGAGAAATTCCTAGAACCTATAATCTTACTAAGTTTCCCCCCAAATTCTTGCCACCCCGGCGCATTATTCCTGTAGCATACCTCACATTTGCTGAGCACTGCTCTAAACATGTGCTGTGTTTCAACTTATCCATTTCTTACCAAAACCACATGAGGGAGATGGTTACCCCCATTTTGCAGTTGGGGAAACTGAGATAAACGGCCAGGCCGGGGTCTGGTCCAGACAGCTTTGGGGTCCGGGCTGCTGGCAGAGCAACTGGTGGGCCCATAGTGGCTGGCTGTGACCAGCTGGGCGACACCTGGTTCCACCACTTACCTGTTGTGAGGCCTTAGGAAAGGTACTTAGAAGCCCCAGGCCACTTTTATCATCTGTGAAGTGGATCTAAGCAGAATTTTCTCTTAAGGTGGTGGTTTTTTATTTTGTTGCTGTTGTTTTTTTAAAACAATTAGGACACTTACTACGTCACAGAACAGTCCAGTGATTCCATCTGCTTCTTTATGCAGTGACTTCATGGTGCCCCTGCTTTACTTTGCTGTCCCTGGGGCACAGACTCAAGAGTTGGCTCCATTTACAACCACTAGACAGGATTCCCGGGAATCCTATCCAGTCATGAAATAGTCAATCCTTTCTTCTAAAAGAAGAAAGGAACCACCTCTTCTGTGCCTTTCTAAAAATGAAGAATCCTTTCCTTTCCCAGAGTCCAAGAACGAGGCTTTGCTTACGCCTCACTGGGAAAGTTGGTGTCACGTGTTCATTCCCACTCCAGTCACTGGCAGGTTTCCCGTGACCAGGTGGTGGGGAGTCAAAGATCCCAGCATTCAACTCTTTGGAAGTTTACTAATCGTAATTACCCCATCTTATTTCTTCAGGATCAAGAATCACTGACATTTAAAATGAATTACTTTGGGGCCCCTGGGTGGCTCAGTGGGTTAAGGCCTCTGCCTTTGGCTTGGGTCATGATCCCAGGGTCCTGAGAACTAGCCCCGTATCAGGGTCTCTGCTCGGCAGGGAGCCTGCTTCCCCCCCCTCTCTCTGCCTACTTGTGATCTCTGTCAAATAAATAAATAGATAAAAATCTTAAAAATAATAATAATGAAATAAAATGAATTACTTTACTGATTAAAAAAAGTGTAGTTTAATGAACATTTATTGTACATTTCAACCAAGGGAAAGGCCCTCTACTAGGCACCTTGGGAAATACAAGTGAAAATAAGCTCAGCCTCTCCCCTTGCCTTTCCTACCAGACTAGGGAATACAGATACAATAATACAAGCTACTTTGTAAGGAAGAGATTTTTTTTTAAATAATTACCATATTTAATGCACAATTAAAATGTTATGGGAATCGACAAGAGATTCATTCAGAATGAAAATTTTGCTTCAAACACCATTACACCAGATTTTCGGATTTATAACTCTCACAGAGCCTCAGAAGGATGGGACCCCCACGAGCATGGTACCCTTCAACAACCTTAGCAGGAAAAGAACTGCTGGCCAAAGGGCTGCCCCATTTCACACCCCAGCACCAGACAGAAAAAGCACGGGTCAGACTAACCAAAGCACAATGGTGATTTACTTTCCAGCAGCCTGAAGGGCCAAATGCTGACAAACATCTTTCTAATAAAGGTGCGATGGCAAAGTGCACAAACGTTAAATGTGCAACTCAATATATTTTTATGTACTACTGAGTGGTGGTGACTCAAAATGTTAGACACTGACATAATGGGTGACACAGGAAGGGCTTGGCAAGTACTAGCCATGCTTTCATCTGCCAATCTGCTAATTCAAGAATACTTTCATCTGCACTTTTTTTTTTTGATACGTGGGGTTAAACTTTTTTTTTCTGTGAATTCTTTGTCTTACAGCCTTTTCATTATTAAGATATTAGTCCTTTTTGTAATCTGTAGAGTCCTTTATATACTGATACTCAATCTTATGTTGCAAATATTTTTCCCAATTTGTCCCTTGCCTTTAAAATTTCTTTGCTATGCACATAGTTTTGAATATTTATACAGATGAGTTTTCTGCTCTTTTCCTTTGTGATTTCAGCCTTTGCCATTCTGGTTTTAAAAAACAAATTTTTTTTTTTGACTCCTACTTCCTGAAAAAAGAAAAAAAACTTTCCCCCAATTTCGCTATTAAACGTTCACCCATATTTTAATATGAAACTCTTATGTTTTTTTTATATTTAAGTCTTTAATCCACACAAAATTTATCTTAGCACATGGTATGACGCTAAGGTCTAATCTTGCTTGAAACAGCCAGTTCTGACATTGTACACTGAATAATTCATCCATTTTACACTTAAAATGACAACGCTATCATAAATTGTTTTCATGTTTTTCTTTTTTCTATTGTCGTAAGAATGTCCAAAGGACATGAATTTAGTTGACTTCTTTCACTGTACAGGGAGGCTCACTGTAGCACATGAACTAGCCACAGCAGAAGGAAACTATTAAAATTCTACATACTAGTATATACTTCTAGACTGACTGGTCTCTCACTGATCATTCAGATTATTTCCACCAGGATGTGTATTTCCTGTGAAGTTACACCTTCATACCCCCCGCCTGGAACAGCGTACCATGGCTTGAAATTTCCTATTTACCCTCATTATATCCATTATCCTGCGCCTACTCGGTACCATCCGCCATGCTAGGTCATGAACCAGACAAATGCAACTCTTCCCCCAATGCAGCAGAAGATATGAGCTGCTGGGAAGAGGTCTTTAACTATTTACACCAATAATTCATCCCAGCTATGTTCGGTGCCACTAAATATAGCACAATAACCTTTCTAACTGAGTCGTCTCATTTCCAGCTCTGTGCATTTCTTCGTACGTTTAGTGAAGCACAGCCCAGAAGAGTTGGTTCCAATTTCCAATGGGAAATACCAGAAAGAAACTTGAGAATTATCTTCAGAGTATTTACAAGATGTCTTGAGCTAACGTGAGGAGTTGGGAAAAAGGGTTAAAAGAGAGCCCCCAGCTCAACCCATTTGGAGATGATCTTTTAAATTCTCAGGCCTATATCCTGAGCAAAGCCAGTCCCTTGGCAGATGAGATCTGAAACAAATTTAATAAGGTCAAGAATGAGGCAAACAGATGACTCCAGCAGAGGATCATTTTGACCCTTGAAAGGGAAAAAAGACTGGTTACACTCGTTTTGTACCACACCCTATTTTTTCTGTGAGGTCCCTTATGTTCTACATTTGATAGGTTTCAAACTGTGGGCAACTGTGTACAATAGTTTTAATGACTGAAACAAAAAATCTGCCTTATGAAAGAAAAGGACAAACAAAAACAAAAAACCCAGGAATTTTTCCAGCCCGTGATTTCTATCTGCAGAGCGGCTGACTGCAGAGTCCCCAGAGCTGATGAAACCACAGACTGCCAGATTTCCAGCTCAAACTAGAAAGGACTTTCTTCCTCTTCTTTTAATGAAAGTAGCAACGCCCGAGGGCAGCTGAATATAAGTTATTCTTTCCTTTGTAAAAAAAATTTCTCTTAACTGGGGCGCCTGGGTGGCTCAGTGGGTTAAGCCGCTGCCTTCGGCTCAGGTCATGGTCTCAGGGTCCTGGGATCGAGTCCCGCATCAGGCTCTCTGCTCAGCGGGGGGCCTGCTTCCCTCTCTCTCTCTCTGCTGGCCTCTCTGCCTACTTGTGATCTCTGTCTGTCAAATAAATAAATAAAATCTTTAAAAAAAAAAAAAAATTTCTCTTAAAAAAATTCTCCCCCATTGAACCTGCTATGATGTTAACAAATGTGACTTTCTAATGACCTAAAAAAAAAAAAAAAAACCCAGATTTTTTTATTCGAGAGAATAAATTTAAAACAAACAGATGATTTGTATTTGTACTTTAAAATAAGTGTGCTATTTCTGGGGCGCCTGGGTGGCTCAGTGGGTTGATGCCTCTGCCTTCAGCTCAGGTCATGATCCCAGTGTTCTGGGATGGAACCCTGCATCGGGCTCTCTGCTCGGCGGGGAGCCTGCTTCCTCCTCTCTCTGCCTGCCTCTCTGCCTACTTGTGATCTCTGTCTGTCCAATAAATAAATAAAATCTTTAAAAAAATAAAATAAGTGTGCTATTACTGAAGTCTATGCGTAAGAAGATGCCAACAAATTCACTCGTGACCACACATAAACTTAAGCTTTCTAAGTGAAATCTCTTTAGCATGAGATCAAAGACAGTATGATCTTAGAGGATCCCCAAATGCGACCTAGTCCAGCTCTTTAAAAGGTAGCTTTTGTTTCTCTGAGAAACAAAATACATCTAAAAATACATAAAAGCACCACAGATACCTGAAATGCAAAATAACCAGCAAGCCATACTCTTTTTCTGCAGAATTAGCAGGCGTGTATCACCTGTTCCGGAGATCATTTATTTTACTATTTCTTTTTTTTACTGGCAGGACTGTCCAAAACCTCGATCTTGCCTTTTCCACCTTCTGAATGAGGAAGCTTAATATTATCTATGGTGACTTCAGAAGCGCCATCATCTTCCCCCTCAGAGCTGTCCTCCGAGCTATCTTGCGAACTCTCTTCTGAACTGTCCTCTTCTTTTGAATCATCTTGGTTCATCTCAAACAAGGCCACGTCCTGCCAAAAGCACCATGTGAGAAATTCATTTCAGGGCAGATCCCTAGAAAGTTGTAATAACACCCTTGCAAACAACCAACAACACTGAACACAAATCCTGAAACACAGGACAAGAAATGTTTTTAATACAATATGGTACTTTTTCCTTTCAGTTGCCATAGTCCCCCATGATGGTTTACAGGTGTAAGAAGTCCCCCGAAACCCGATTCTATATATCCTGAACATATTCAACAATATGTGTCCAACAAATATTAACAAACACTAACATGAACCAGGCACCACACTAGGTCCTAGAAACTCCACAAGAACAGCAATAAAATCTTTGCCTTTCTGAAACTCAGGTTTTTGAGAGGGATTGGCAAACTACAGCTTGAAGGCCAAACCCAGCCCGCTACCTGTTTTTGTTTGGCTCCTGAGCTAAGAATGTTTTTTTTAATTTTTAAGTAGTAGAAGTAAAAAATCAAAAGGGTAATATTTCACGAAACATGAGAATTATATGATATTCAAATTTCGGTGTTGATAAAACCTGCCTATTCATACACATGATCTACAGCTGCTTTCATGCTAAAATGGCAGAAATAAGCAGTCATAACGGACACAGCAGCGTCCACAAACCTGAGTATTTACTAGCTGGCCCCATACACAAAATACTTGCTGACCTCGGTTCTAGTTGGGAAGGAAACGCAATGATCAACTACTGTAAGGCTTAGTGTGAGGCTGTGAAAATGAAGAAAAGTAAAGAAGGACAGGATAAGCTTCTAACAGGGACATCGGGGAAGCCTCTTACTGAGTGACTAGTGATGAGAGCTGGAGGGAGTGACAATGCAGAAATCTCAGAGGAGCCTTGTACAAAGAGAGAAAAAAAAACCTGGAGCAGGGAGACTGAATGGGACTGGAGAAAAGAGAGGGCACGATGGGAGGTAAGTTAGATGGAGAGCTGGAGGCAGGATCATACGGGCCCTCGAAGGATTCCAAACTCATCAGAGATGTGATGGGAATGTGGGCCACACACGCTGTAGAGAACAGATTCTAGGAAAGCCAAGGCAGAAGCCGGAGAGTCTGCTGAGGAATCACGGCAAGAGTCCACAGGGAGACCACGATGACATGGACCAAGGGTGGCAGCAGGGGACATCGTGCAGAGTGGCTGGATCGGAGACATAGTCTAGAGAAGGAGCTGCCTAGAGCTGCCAATAATGAGATTACTATCTACAGTGGTGTCAGCTCAGTCTAGATACAAGTGTTCTAAAGGGAACTCCACTGTAGAAAGAAGATATGGGGCCATGTGGAGAAGATTTATCATGTAGGTTAGGTTAGTGGTCCGTTAAATGCATCCTTTATTTTTACATATTTAATGAAACAGGTTATGATTACTTTTTTCAGGCCTTCTTTTAGGAAAAAACAATCCACTTGGGACACTTAGTAAATTAATGCTTCAAGATAACAAACGTAATATTTGACTTGAAAAAGCCCTCCTCTTCTCTCCTGCTAACTTCCTAAACTCCATTCAAAGAAGCTACCTGATCTGTAAGATCCCTAATCATGAAATAACCACGTTCCCATGTAATATTGGGCACATCTGTAGAGTCTGCAAGAAGGAAAATAACACTTGAATTAAAACGGGAAAAGTCCTCTCCTTTGTAGATGATGCAACATACTGGTAATTTTACTTTAGGAAATGAAAACAATGCATCATTACCATTTGTATAACTTTTCCAAGAGCCCCATCAATATCTTCAATATTGAAACGACCAGGTGGTGCAGCTGCCATTTCTTCTCTTAGCTTTTCATTTGCCTGAGCCATCTGTGGTAGAAAGGTCTGTACTTGGTCCAACACTAAGGAGAGAAAATACAGTTTATCAATCTTTATGTGACTCTTTGGCCAAAATTCAACTTTTTTTTTTTTTTAAGATTTTACTTATTTATTTGACAGAGAGATAGAGAGCACAAATAGACAGAGGCAGGCAGAGAAAAGAGGGAGAAGCAGGCTCCCTGCTGAGCAGGGAGCCAGATGTGGGACTTGATCCCAGGACCCTGGTATCATGACCTGAGCTGAAGGCAGCCACTTAACCGACTGAGCCACCCAGGCGCCCCAAAACTTCAACTTTTAAAATCCAGAATTTATTGTAAAACACTCCTGAATTCAACAGTAACAGAAGTTTAAAAAAAAAAAAAAAAACACTTGCAAATTTCTTCCATTTTAAAAACCTCCACCCTCTTCTGAGTCCTTAAAAAGGACTACACAAGTTAGTATTTCTCAATGTTTATTTGTGTTTTCATAGATCCTCAGAACTGTACATTCCTAGACGGCTGGCATCCAACCAATAGTAACTGAATAAGGAGAACATATGACTTAATAGTTAGCTGCATCAGGCTCTGAGGCTTTGGGGTCAGGCTGACAAGATTATTAACAGAACCCCAGTTCTACCCCTTACTCCCTCATTTACCTTAGGCAAGTTAACTAAGTAGCAGGTGTTTTTACCTGTCCAGTATCTGTTCCCCTGTCTTCTGATAACATAATCCTGACTTTCCTTTTAAGCTCTGTCACTCTTAGTCACTCTGGTGCCTTGCCCTTCTCACATCTGTATGTTCCATAACCTTGGTCAACATGATTTGGGTCAGTGACATATTCAGTGACATTGTGATCTGGTCAGGCCAGTAAGAGACCACCCTGGGACTCTGGCTGGAACTGCGTAAGAGATCCCTTCCTTCTGAGTGAGGAAATGACTGGCTGGGCTGTTGATAAACTGGCCAACCTGCCACATGGTGAGAAGGGCCCACTCTAGATTTAGTCAACACCTAAAAGGAGAGCTAAGAGATATGGAGCAGCAGACCTCTAGGACCCCAAGCACCCGGATGCAGATATACCTGGAGTCACCATGCCTCCCCCCTCCTCAATAAAACTGGCCAACATAATTTATTTTTTGGCTTAAGGCAATCAGAGCTGGATTTTAGTCATTTGCAACCACAGATGTCCTAAATAATAAATTTAATTTAACCATTCAAAACCTCAGTGTACTCATCTGTAAAAATGGGAGTGAGGACTATACAGGGGAATCAATAAACAAGGTAGGTCTAATTTCTTTAGCTCTCAAAAGAGGCCCAGCAGATAACCGTGCACTAATGAGTTCTCAAGACTTGTTAAGTCTGACACAGCCACACAGTACGTGACTGAACCGTCCAGAGTACAGAAGAAGAAAAGAAAAAGGTGGTAAAGGTCAAGAGATGGCCTTTCATGATAAAATAGGACTGCTGGAAGTTATGCAGTGAGGTCCTAGAATACAAGCCCCCCACAATGGCGATCACAGTAAGGAAAGAAATGAAAGATCTAAGAAAGACTCCGATGAAACTCCACAAATGAAAACACTGTCAGCAGCTCCTAAGACACCGACACCCCTGAGCGGTCCCAGGGTGAGCAATGAACAGCTCCAGCTGGACTGAGGTTCACTGTGGATTTCTACTGCTTCACTGGGCACAACTGAATATCAGAGAAAGTTCTTAAGAGAGGAGGGGAGTGAAGAAAGGGAAAAATACTTACGGGGACTCCTTTCTATCCGAACTGTCTGAAGAGTGGACTTTTTTCTGCAGTTAGGCTTGGGGCTGATGAGTAACCTGTCCCATATACCTGAAAGCACACACACACTTAGTTTACTACAGCATGAAGAAATGGGGGCCCGTCAGCAAACTTCCTCCGACCGCTCTCAAGTCTTGAACGTTCCATGTTCCCCCAGGCATCTGTAGAAAGAGAGGCTCACCAAGTCCCACGACAACATTTTACTTCTTTACGGCCACCACCTCCCCTTCCGTAGGCCTGTCTCATACATCTGTATGTGCCACCGGCGCTGAGGAGTAATAAGGAACTAACCTGCACCCTCTTGGATCAGAAACCCCCCAGGGACAAATGAGTGTCTGCAAGGAAGGGACAGAGGAAGCAGCACAGAGTACAATGAGGGTTAAGTGAAGCCAGAAATGGTTACTCACTTCATTATATTGGGCAAATTACTCACCCTCTTGGAGCACTTGTTTGTTCATAAAGCACACCTGCCTTGTTACTGGACCTTCACTTAAGGATGTCCAACCTGGACAAAGGAGCCCTCTGGAGAACTGTCTGTCCCCCACTCCCACGCACCTTTTCAGCCCCATCACTCACTACTCCTCAAATCAAGAAACTCTTCAGCCCATCAGAGCCCAGAGGACAGGACTTGTCTTTCAAACTCAAAGCTTTGATCACCCTGTTTCCAAAGCCTGGAAAACCTCTTCACTCAAGTACAAAAACCCTATTCACTCCCCTCAAAGCAGAGCTCAACAAATACTCTTTGATTAGTACTTTAGGTCTAGCAATTGGATTAACATAAGAAATCCAACAGGTTCTGTCTGATTCCCAATTTTGTCACTTTTCAGCCACATGATCTCCAGCAAGTTATCTGTATGATACACTGTGACTCAGTTTCCTCACCTACAAATCAGAGATAACAGAACCTCCTGCACAACGTTTTTGTGAGAATTAAATGAGTTAATTAAGTCCTGGGTCCCAGTAGGCACTACATAAACTCTGGCTATTACTATAACTCCTCCGGATGCTCTGGGTTCTCACAGAACGTCCTCTTCAAGGTAATATTCACCAAGAACATGCCCAAGACCTTAAACACATTTTCCTTCTCCTTAAAAAAAAAAAAAAAAAAATCAACAGGTACTATTACGTCCATTTTCCAAATGTGAACACTGAGCGTTGAGAATGTAAACAACTCTGCTGTAGTCCCAAAGCTAATCCATCGTGGAGTTGGGATTCGAATCGATGCTTTTGAACTCCCTACTACAGTGTCTGAAATCCTATGTGGGCTTCCTAGACCCAAGTGTCCCTCTAGAAGAGAGAGGCAAGGCATTAAAGGGTGGTCCTGTGAGCACTGAGGGTAGGGGTGGGGGGTTAGTCCGTAACAGTGGCCTGCGTCCCCCACCAGCCCGAAGCCGGACCGCGACAGTCGACCCAAGGCCCTCCCCAGGCCCTGCCCTTAGGGGAGGTGTCCTGCTGCTGCACTTCACGGAGTGGGCGCCCACAACTGTGCGGAACAGAACCATCCCGGGCCCGAGGCTGGGTGCCTGCCCGGAGGCCCCCGAGCCCCACCCCCGCCGCGGCGGTCTTGCCGAGACCCGCGGCCACCCTGGGCGTCCCCTTGGCCGCGCGTGCTGGGCCCAGACACGGAGCCGCCGACCGGCCCCCGCCGCTGCCCCGGCCACACGCCCCCTGCCGCACGTGCACGCTCCACGCTGCGGCCACCCGCCCGTCACCTCCGCGGCCGCCGCTCCCGGCTGTCAGCAGCTCCTTGGACACCGGGACCGCTGAGCAGTCCCGGGGGGACGACGAACAGCTCGCGCCAGACTGCTGCTCGGCGCGGACCTCCATGCCCCTCGCTAGACTTGAGAGTCAGCCCGCCTAGCCCCGGATGCAGGAAAGAGGTTCGGTTAGGGGGCGGGGCCAGGGCCGCGATTGGACGAAACTTGGCGGTAGGCGGGGCGAGCGCGGCCGCGGCTATGGCGACACCTGGCGGAGCCGGGAGGCCATTCCTGTGGCGGGAAAAGGCAGGTTGGGGCTTAGGGTCCTGTCGCTGGATGAAAGAGCAGACAAAACTCAGTTTTGGCCAAACAGTTCCGAAAACATTGCACCCTGGAGCTCCCTTCCTCCTCATTTAAATGTTGTGGGTTTTTTTTTAATGTTTAGGTCGTGTTTAAAAAAATACACAATATAAAATCTACCATCTTAACCATTTTCAAGTGTACAGTTCAGAAGTGTTAACTTCATTTACATTGTTATGTACCAGAGCTCTAGAATTTTTTCACCTTGCAAAGCTGAAACTATCCATCGAGCAACCCTCCCATAGTGTTACCGTAATAACGACTTGCCATTGTTTTTCAACCAAGTTATAAAAAAGAGGGCACAAGGAATTATGGGAGAAGTGAGAGTAGGCATTGAGGAGGAACACCTGAGGAATGCATGTTAGAAGCCGATTTCACTCTCTATTTAAAACCTACTCTGGAGATCCTTCCATGAAAGGACAGCATCTTTTTTTTCTTGTGCCTCCCTTAGAGTCAGGCCCATTTTTTTTTTTTTTTTTCTTTTTTTTTTTTTTTAATGTTTTAAATTTATTTTCAGCCTAACAGTATTCATTGTTTTTGCACCACACCCAGTGCTCCATGCAATCCGGGCCTTCTCCAATACCCACCACCTGGTTCCCCCAACCTCCCTCCCCCCGCCCCTTCAAAACCCTCAGATTGTTTTTCAGAGTCCATAGTCTCTCATGGTTCACCTCTCCTTCCAATTTCCCCCAACTCCCTTCTCCTGTCTAACTCCCCTTGTCCTCCATGCTATTTGTTATGCTCCACAAATAAGTGAAGTCATATGATAATTGACTCTCTCTACTTGGCTTATTTCACTCAGCATAATCTCTTCCAGTCCTGTCCATGTTGCTACAAAAGTTGAGTATTCATCCTTTCTGATGGAGGCATAATACTCCATAGTGTATATGGACCACATCTTCTTTATCCATTAGTCCGTTGAAGGGCATCTTGGTTCTTTCCACAGTTTGGTGACCGTGGCCATTGCTGCTATAAACATTGGGGTACAGATGGCCCTTCTTCTTACTACATCTGTATCTTGGGGGTAAATACCCAGTAGTGCAATTGCGAGGTCATAGGGAAGATCTATTTTTAATTTCTTGAGGAATCTCCACACTGTTCTCCAAAGTGGCTGCACCAACTTGCATTCCCACCAACAGTGTAAGAGGGTTCCCCTTTCTCCACATCCCCTCCAACACATGTTGTTTCCTGTCTTGCTTATTTTGGCCATTCTAAGTGGTGTAAGGTGGTATCTCAATGTGGTTTTAATTTGAATCTCCCTGATGATGAACATTTTTTCATTTGTCTGATAGCCATTTGTATGTCTTCATTGGAGAAGTGTCTGTTCATATCTTCTGCCCATTTTTTTATATGATTGTCTGTTTTGTGTGTGTTAAGCTTGAGGAGTTCTTTATAGATCCTGGATATCAACCTTTTGTCTGTACTGTCATTTGCAAATATCTTCTCCCATTCCGTGGGTTGCCTCTTTGTTTTGTTGACTGTTTCCTTTGCTGTGTAGAAGCTTTTGATTTTGATGAAGTCCCCAAAGTTCATTTTTGCTTTTGTTTCCTTTGCCTTTGGAGACATATCTTGAAAGAAGTTGCTGTGGCTGATATCGAAGAGGTTACTGCCTATATTCTCCTCTAGAATTCTGATGGATTCCTGTCTCACGTTGAGATCTTGGATCAGAAGAATAAACATTGTTAAAAGGTCTGTACTTCCTAGAGCAATCTATACTTTTAATGCCATTCCGATCAAAATTCCAGTAGTATTTTTCAAAGAGCTGGAGCAAATAATCCAAAAATTTGTATGGAATCAGAAGAGACCCCGAATCGCTAAGGAAATATTGAAAAACAAAAATAAAACTGGGGGCATCACGTTACCTGATTTCAAGCTTAACTACGAAGCTGTGATCACCAAGACAGCATGGTACTGGCATAAAAACAGACACATAGACCAGTGGAACAGAGAAGAGAGCCCAGATAGGGACCCTCAACTCTATGGTCAAATAATCTTTGACAAAACAGGAAAAAATATACAGTGGAAAAAAGACGGTCTCTTCAATAAGTGGTGCTGGAAAAACTGGACAGCTATATGTAGAAGAATGAAACTCGACCATTCTCTTACACCATACACAAAGATAAACTCAAATGGATAAAAGAGTCAGGCACATCTTTAATGATTAATCTGTGTTTAACTATTAACTGAACAGAGAAAAGTTGAACAAATGAATAATTTTGAATTGTTTCACTGATTGATAGACCACCCCTGTACAACAGGATTGTAGCCTTTAGAAATGTCCTCAAATCTCTGTTGTGAATTGTTGATGAGATCAGAAGCACTCCATAGGTGCAAAACTAATGGAGCTATTTGTAACAATAACTTAGAAATTAAGACATTCATATTTAGCCAAGATAGAGTAGAAGATGCACTGGCAGAATTCAGTCTCCCCCTGGAAGTGACATTGTTAACCAGAAAAGCGATTTTATAAAATATGAAAATAAATGTAAAACATAGTTTTTCTCACTTTTAATCTTTTAAAAATAATTGATTGTTTATTTTTTTAATTACAGGGTTTACAACAAATGTAGAAGTAAAGTAAATACGAGAATAGCATAGAAGGTGGAGGTAGTAAATTTGTTGTAGGGATCTTATATTTTATGTGAAGTATATTTATGTGAAGGATTTTAAAATAGTGATAAGTTAAAGATGTATATTATAAATACTAGAGCAACTAAAAAAAAAAAAAAAACCTAAAGAAGAGAAATAGCTGCTCAGCCAATAGTGGAGATAGAACCTGAGCTGTGAAGTATAATCAATTAATCCAAAAGAAAACAGGATAAAAGATAATGAGGAGCAAAAAACAGATGGGATAAACAGAAAACCAAAAAAAGATGGTAAACTTAAGCTAAACCCATATCAGTAATTAGACTAGATGTACATTTGTCTAAGACTTAAAAGGAAAAAATTGTTATACTGGATAAAACAAGACCCAACTGCATGCTGTCCACAATAAGTTCCCTTTGACTATAACAACATACATAGGTTAAAGGTCAAGTGATGGAAAAGATAAACCATGCAAATATGAAACAAAAATCAAGCTAGAGTAGCTACATTACTATCAGACAAAGTGATTTCAAAACAAAGAATATTACCAAGTGTTACAGAGTGAATGTTTGTATCCTCCCAAAATCTATATGTTGATACAGCCCTGACTGTGGCTGTATCTGGAAATGGGGACTCTAAGGAAGTAATAATGATTAAATGAGGTTGTAAGTGTGGGGTCCTGATCCAATAGGATTAGTTCCCTTATATAAACACCAGAGTACTACTTTCTGTCCCTATATGCACACAACCAAGGAAAGGCCATTTGAATACATGGTAAGAAGACAGCCTTGTAGCCCACAAGGGGAGACCTCTCAGCAGTTACCAACCCTGCTAGAAACTTGATTTGGAATTTCCATCCTCCAGAACCATGAGAAAATTAATTTTTCTTGTTTAAGCCACCAACTTTGTGGTACTTTGTCATAGCAACCTGAGCAGATGAAGGCACCAAGAATAAAGAGACACATTTCATAATGATAAGAAGATAAATTCATCATGACAAGATAACAATAATAATTGTGAATGAATCTCATAGCCACACTTTAAAGCACAAGAAGAAAAATCTAATAGAAATAAAAGTAGAAATAGACAATCCTAATATGATTGTTCCAGATTTTGACACTCTTTTTTTTTTTAAGTTTTTTTTTATTTCTTTATGTAACAGAGAGAGAGATCACAAGTAGGCAGAGAGGCAGGCAGAAAGAGGCAGGTTCCCCACTGAGCAGAGAGCCCAATGGGGGGCTTGATCCCAGGACCCTGAGATCATGACCTGAGCGGAAGGCAGAGGCTTACCCCACTGAGCCACCCAGGTGCCCTTGACACTCCTTTCTCATAATTGGTAGAATAAGTATACCTAAAGAAGCCTTGGGCAAAACCAACAACCAACTTAACTGACATGCAAAATACCTGACCTTACAACAGCAGAATATATATTGTTTCAATAGCAACAGAAAAATCAATAAGATTGATCATATATATGCAAGACCATAAAACAAGTCACAAAAAAACTTCAAAGAATGAAGTCATCCCATGTTTTTTCTCTGTTGTCAACAAAACTAAAAACCTTATCTAGGTTATCAAAAGTAAAAATCAAAAAAAGAAATATATCTGGAAAATCTCCAAATATTTGGAAATTTAAAAATTCAGTTCTTAAAGCCAGACCCATATGATCAGCCTTCAATTTGAAATTGGTAAAATAAATTAATTAATTAATTTAAAAAAAAATGGAAAAAAAATTTCAGTTCTTTTTTTTAAAAAAATTCAGTT
Organism: Mustela nigripes; assembly: GCF_022355385.1. Lineage (NCBI taxonomy): Eukaryota > Metazoa > Chordata > Mammalia > Carnivora > Mustelidae > Mustela > Mustela nigripes. The sequence goes on from NC_081562.1 coordinate 16,780,528, forward strand.
CTAAATAACCCATGAGTCAAATAAAAAATATAAAATAAGTTATAAAGTATTTTGAACTGAACTAAAATAAACACAGAAAATATCAAAATGTAGGCAATGTAGCTAGTGCAGTACAAGGAGGGAAATTTATAGCATTAAGTGCTTATATTTGAAAAGATATAAGGTCTCATTTATCTAAGCTTCCACATTAACTAGGAAAAAAGGAGCAAATTATGCTAAAAGCAAGCAGAAGAAAGAAAATGATAATGGAAATCAATAAAATAAAAAAAAATAAACACAATTTTAAAAGTCAATAAAACCAAGCTGATTACTTGCAAAAATCAGTAACATTGATGACTCTATCCAAACTAATCAGAAAATAACTGGAGAACACACAGATTATTAATCTCAGAAATGAAAGAGGAGCATTACCACAGATTCTATATACATCAAATGGATAAGGGAAATATTCTAAGCAATTATGCCAATAAATTTTCTAATTTAGATGAAATAGACAGATTTAATGAAAAACACAAACTACTACTATGTCTCAGTCACATAGAAATTTCACAAAATTGACCTATCAGCGTGTCAGTTCTTATTTTTGACAAATGTACCATGGTATGTACAATAGTAACAAAGGATGGAAACCAGATTAAAGACACATGAGAACTCTCTGTCTCTACACAGAAACCTATAGAACACTCATGAAAGAAATTGAGGAAGACACAAATAAATGGAAAAACATTCCATGTTCATGGATTAGAAGAACAAATATTGTTAAAATGCTATGCTACCCAGAGCAATCGACACATTCAATGCAATCCCTATAAAATACCATCTATTTTTCATAGAGCTGGAAAAATAATCCTAAAATTTGTATGGAATCGAAAAAGACCCCAACAGGCCAGAATAATGTTGAAAAAGAAAACCAGAGCTGGTGGCACCACAATTCCAGACTTCCAGCTCTATTACAAAGCTATAATCATCAAGACAGTATGGTTCTGGCACAAAAACAGACACATAAATCAGTGGAATGGAATAGAGAACCCAGAAATGGATCCTCAACTTTTGGTCAACTAATCTTTGACAAAGTAGGAAAGAATATCCAATGGAAAAAAGATAGTCTTTTCAACAAATGATGCTGGGAAAATTGGACAGCCACATGCAGAAGAATGAAACTGGACCCTTTACTTATACTACACACAATGGTAAACTCAAGACAGATGAAAGACCAAAATGTGAGATAGGAATCCATCAAAATTCTAGAGGAGAACACAGGCAGCAACCTCTGTGACCTCTGCCACAGCAACTTCTTTCTAGACCTGTCTCCAAAAACAAGGGAAAACAAAAGCAAAAATGAACTATCAGGACTTCATCAAGATAAAAAGCTTTGCACAACAAAGGAAATAGTTGACAAAACCAAAAGATAACCGACAGAATGGGAGAAGATATTTGCAACTGTCTTATCAGATAAAGGGCCAATATCTGAGATCTACAAAGAACCTATCAAATTCAACACCCAAAAAACAAATAATCCAGTCAAGAGATGGACAGAAGACATTACCTGTTTTTCAGGTATAAAAGTTTTAAAGATGTAGACAGTTATGAACATGTTAAGGACACAGGAAATATTGCTCCCAGCCTTCTTGAGGTATCTACCAGAGAACAAGGTTCAGAAAATGATTGGACAAATTCAATTTCAGTTTTGCAGGTGAGCATTTTACAGTGGAATTCAGGATAGAATGATGAGAATGAGGTTCACAGAATAGTATGTGTTTTTTTATAGTTTTGATAATATGAATGAAATATAAATATCAAAAATGGGGAGAAAGCAGAGATGATAAATGCAGAGAAAATCTTGCTTTTTGAAACCTGGAATAAAATATAATACTTTATTTATTTTAGCTGTTTTTAATTTTTAAGTAATCTCCAACCTAACTTGGGGCTTGAACCCACAACCCTGAGATTAAGAGTCACATACTCCACTGCCTGAGCCAGACAAAGTATAATACTTTAAATTAGGTATTAGGGATAAAGTAGGAAAGAGAAAGAGGAGATGACCAGCTAATTATAAGTGTTCATAGTAGAAAGACAATATCAAAATAAGAGGGGACTGAATCCTAATAATACAAATTAAACCTGAGTGACATAGAAATTTCACAAAATTGACATATCAGCATCTGTGAAGAAAATTTCAATGCATTCGAAAAATGCAAATGATATAAATGGCCTTCTGTGATCATACTCGATTCAATATAACTAGAAAATAATGACATTTTTAAAAGTCTCTTCCACCTAAAACTATAAAAACATGCTTGCATCAAGAGGAAGCCCTCAAAGCTAAGATTTTAAAAGTCAGGAAAGTAAACATACTGTAGCTTACCTAAACCAGAAGAGGGGAGGGGCGAAAGGTTTAAAGGTATAAATATATAAAATAAACGATAATGCAATATTGATTATAAAAGCAGAGAAAATATAGAAAAACGTATTAAGACTACTTTGTACAACTCTATGCAAACAAATTTGAAGGCCTATAGGAAACCGTTTGAAATGGATAATGTTCCAGAAATCTGTGAAAACATATACCAGTAAGAGAAACAATCCATGAATTTGACTACATCAAAATTCAAAAAGAAGTTTTACCTAAGAAAAGTCACCATAAGCAATGTAAAAAGGCAAATAAACTTTAAAACAAGGTTTCCAACTTATGCTTTTGGGTCCATGGTCAAAGGAGCAAGACTGATACAAAGTGAAGGTCAAGCAAAGCTTTATTTCGCACCAAGCATTGAGAATCAAACTGACCAGCCAGGGACATCTCTTGCTAAGAGGAGACTCCCCTCTGCCTTACAGACTAGCTTTTAAGGGCAAACAAAGGCCATGTGATTGGGCCTGGCTATGCAGAGGTGGCCAATGAGATTGTAACACGGAGAAAGCTGCACAGTCCTGCTAGGTCACACATAAGTGACCAATTGAACTACAATTTACCCTATAGTAGATATTTGAACTAGCCTTCACCTTGGTCAGAATGGGCGCCCAAAAGGTACCCAAAGTGGGGGGGCCCATACTCCTTGGTAGCTAGGAGACCGTATGCTGCCCCCACTGATTGAATACCTCCACCTGGCCTGACCCATCCTTGTATTTGGGCTTTGTTACCTGGGACTAGTTTCCGGGATTTGTTTTAAGTAAGTCTCCTGGAGAAAGGGGGTGGGGGGGACAGTTTAAGTTTTACTGTATAAACAACAAAGTCATCATTTAACCAGATGGCATCGCTCGGGCTAAATTGGCCCTTATAATACTTCTGGAAACTTTCAATACCCATAACATAAAGAGCTTCTAAAAACTTAGTAGAACACAACTAAATAATGTCATGAAAACAGTTTAGAGAAATGAACAGATCATTCACAGAAATAGAAATAAAAATGGTGCTTAAACATATAAAGATGTTGTAGCTCGTTCATATTTTAAAAATGTGTGCAAAAGAAAATGACTCTCATTTTCAACTATTTCTCATATACCAAATTGGTACTAATAAAAAATTACAACATACCTGTTGGGAAAGTTGTGGGGAACCAGGCACTGTCGTGCGTTAATGTTGGGAATGCAAAATGGTAATATTGTTATGGAAAGGAATTGTCATTATCAAATAAAATTACCTATACATTTACTTTTATAAAAAAAAGATGAATTATTTATATTAGAGAGAGAGAATGCATGCATGGGCAAGGGGGGGGGTGTAGGGCAGAGGGAAAGAGAGAGGGGAAGCAGAATCCCCACTGAGTGGGGAGCCTGCTTAGGGGCTTGCTCTCCGGAGCCTCAGATCATGACCCGATCCAAAACCAAGAGTCGGATGTTTAACCAACTGAGCCACCCAGGAACCCCTGTGCATTTACCCCTTTACTCAGAAATTTCTAACAATATTCAGAGGTGGGGGCGAGTGGAAGATCACTTTTTTTTAAGGGGCATGTTTTATTTTATTTTTTTATAGATTTGTTTTATTTGAGAGAGAGAGAGAGAGAGAGAGAGTGCAAGCAAGAGCACACAAACAGGGGGAACAGCAGAGGGAGAGCGAGAAGCAGACTTCCCAGTGAGCAGGGAGCCCGATGTAGGACTCAATCTCAGGAACCTGAGACCATGACCTGAGCCTAAGGGAGCTGCTTAACCAGCTGAGCTACCCAGGCGCCCCTGTGGATACACTATTTGTAATGGTGAGAAAGTGAAATAGCCTAGACATCCATCAGTGGGGATCTGGTTGAATGAACACACAGCGGAGTACCACGCAGTGTGAAAGGCAATGAGGGAGATCTACATACCCTCATATGGAGTGGCCTTCTGGATATATCGTTAAATTAATAAAGCAGTTTGAAAAACAGCTTTATTGTATGCTGCCTTTTGTGTGATAAAGAGAGGAAAATACCTGTGTATGTGTGTACACACATACATTCACACATACATACACATATACATACACACATACATGTGTGTACGCACATGTTCATGCACATATGCTTCTACTTTCAACAACAGACAATGGAGGATAAGTCAAAATTGAATAAAAATAGTTACCTGGAAAGGAAAAGAAGGAAAAGAAAAGGACATTAAACTTCACAGAATATATTGGGTTTTATAGTTTGACTTTGGAGTCATGTGAATACCTTGTCTACTTGAAAACAAAAATAAAGACAAAAATCCCCTCCAAAACAAACTGCAATAACTGAATTCAACTATGTATGTCAAGTTTATGTAACAACACAGAAAAGAACCGATTGAGGTGACTTTAAAACACAATATTTGGATGGTACATCCTTAGTAAGATATAGCTTCAGAGCAATGACAATGACTACACACCCACATAGAAATTTTTAAGTGTATCCAATCCTCTTAATTTTTAGTAGCACTGTTAGTACAGTCATTCTGAAGATGCTATAAGTATAATCTTGGATAAGGCAAATTAGGACTTATATTAATATCATTTGCAGAGGCACCTGGGTGGCTCAGTGGATTCAGCCTCTGCCCTCAACTCAGGTCATGGTATCAGGATCCTGGGATTCAGCCCCACATCGGGCTCTCTGCTCATGGGTGATCCTGCTTCCCCCTCTCTCTCTGCCTGCCTCTCTGCCTACTTGTGATCTCTCTCTCTTTCTCTCTCTCTGTCAAATAAATAAATAAAATCTTTAAAAATATATATCATTTGCAGCTCAGATTTTTTGTTCCAAGAAAAGAAATAAAGGTAAAGTCCTCCTGTAATTTTAAATTTGAATTGGTAATATCTGTATAAATTCATGATTTCTTTTCCTCTTTCTGAAAAACTGCTTATCCCTGAGCTTGGTTCACTGGAAGGTCTGGAAATGATAACAAGGCCCCATAACCAGCATCCCTGAGCTGGATCCTGCCTGATAACTACCTTTCCTCACTAAAAGCAACAGAGCATCTTCTACAAATAGTTGATGTCAAGTCTGGGTCAGGGAGTATAAACTTGGGAAGTGGGGCCAGAAAGCAAGGAGGCTTTCAAAGACAATTGGGGTCATAGCAAAAGGAATCTGGAACTAACTCGGAGATTCCCACTAGGCAAAGCTGCCGAAATCTGGCTCTGTCCCTCATTCTGACATCTCTCAAAGTATGACCAACCAGATTTTGTGTGCCCCTAATTCGATGCGTTAGGGAGTGCACACTGGCGCCTAATAAGTTTTCATGTAAACAAAACAAGACAAAAGAAAAAAAAAAAAAAGGAAAGTAAGAAAGAAAACTTTCCTAAATCAAGCCCCGAGTTCTAACTACTGTTTTACAGCAACTGTGAGGAATAGAAGGATAAGGGAAACCACTCAAGGGGGCAATCAGCCAAATCTAGAAGGTGGGAAATCCAACAGGATAAATATCTGTTTTATTCAACAGAAAAAAGACACGAAAAGAAGGTGAACTGTTTTCAATTTTAAGACGCTTAGAAGGCATATAAATACAAGAAACTCTGGTTGACTTCCATATATGTTATGGTTGCCCCCTATAACTGATTGGGTGTTACAATGTAACTCCCCCAAGAAGTTGGAACTAAGATTGTGAACCCAAAGTTAAAATGTAAATAAAGCTAATGAACTTGGGCGCCTGGGTGGCTCAGTGGGTTAAGCCGCTGCCTTCGGCTCAGGTCATGATCTCAGGGTCCTGGGATCGAGTCCCACATCGGGCTCTCTGCTCAGCAGGGAGCCTGTTTCCTCCTCTCTCTCTCTCTGCCTGCCTCTCTGCCTACTTGTGATCTCTCTCTGTCAAATAAATAAATAAAATCTTTAAAAAAAAAAAAAAAAAAAAGATGCTATGTTTCTATAAAAAAAAAAAAAAAAAAAAAGCTAATGAACTTGGGTCTTGGGCCCTCTTTTGGACTAGCTGAAACAAAGGGCATGGGATTATCCTGATTGCTTGAGGCCAGTCAGGGTCAGTCTTCTAGCTGGGGCGGGGTGTGTGTGTGTGTGTGTGTGTGTGTGTGAATATCATCCAGATGACAGAGCTTCTGTGGTAGGGAGAGGCAGCCAAGAAAATGAGGGGGACACCCACACTGTCTACTACAGTCAATAATACTTGGGATATATTATTTGGAGGTTTTTCTAAAGGTAATTTTGATTTCAGGCTTACTTTTTATCTTCAGCAGACTAATCAAACTGATGATTGCTGCTAGTAACTTACCAAATTGCTATTACCTGGTTCCCAGGCCCTTAGGTAATTAAATTATCTACTTAATTTAATTACCCAGTTTGGTAAATCAAAACTATTTTATCTCTAGAGGCATACACATTTAGTGCTGAAAATTGTGGTGTAATTATATTGCAAATAATTTATTTTGGTTAGGCTCTTAATCTATTTTAATCCTATGGCTACAATTAAATGTGTCAAAGAAATGCTTTATTTTCTAGCAGCGTAAAATTTTTACTCGGGGGTTGGGGGCAAGGGGAGAATAGAATTTTATTTCTAGCAGACTGGTATCCCAAAGAGTAGCCACCTTAAACTGGTGTTCACTTGATTCTCTGCCTCATCTGTTGGAATTTTTAAATTATGTTTTTAGGGGTTAAATTTTGTATGCAGTATAAGGCATCATTTCTCCTTCAAAATTCCATCCATTAATGGCATGGCAAAAAATAAGACCTGTGCTAAATTCTGCTAAATATCAATAAATCAGGAGTAACATCATAGTATTTTAATAAAGGGTGAAAATGTACATACAGGTGGATGGAGGTGGGGAGACATTTTATTTGACATAATTCATTAGTTTTTGGTGAAAAGTATTTTTACATTTTAACCAGGTTTTTAAGAAATTTAATTTAATTTAATTCTTTTTCAGTGTTACAGAATGCATTGTTTATGCACCACACCCAGTGCTCCATGCAATCCGTTCCCTCCTTAATACCCACCACCAGGACCACTCCACCCTCCACTCCCTCCAAAACCTTCAGTTTGTTTCTCAGAGTCCACAGTCCTTCATGGTTTGTCTCCCCCTCCAATTTTAACCAATTTTAAGTTATTTTATAACTAAATTCTTTTAATTTATTAAATCTTTTCATTCTAAAAAATTAATTTATTTTAATTCTTTTAATTAATTCATTAATTCTTTCATTCATGTTTCTAGGATCTTGGTAACATGGATCTTGCTCTAGCAAAAGTGTCTTGCACTAGGCTGCTGGCATCTCCCCTAAAGTATTTAGAATGAGGTCAATAACTAAGCATTCTTCTTTTTTTTTTTTTAATATTTTTATTTATTTATTTATTTGACAGAGAGAAATCACAAGTAGTTGGAGAGGCAGGCAGAGAGAGAGAGAGAGGAGGAAGCAGGCTCCCTGCCGAGCAGAGAGCCCGATGCGGGACTCGATCCCAGGACCCTGAGATCATGACCTGAGCCGAAGGCAGCGGCTTAACCCACTGAGCCACCCAGGCGCCCCAATAACTAAGCATTTTAATGATACTATTTCATACAATAATAGGTACACAAGCTCGTAGATACAATCAGAAGAGGGACTATGTACAAGCAAGAGTTAAATCATGGGAGAGAACTTGAAGGAAAGTTTTTTTTTTTAACATTCGTAAATTCTGTATAGTTTGCACTGTTTCCCTTTTCTCATCCTATACTACCTTTTTTTTTTTTTAATCTATCTCATGTTAAGAACGTTTAGCAAGTTTACACATTCTGATTACAAATTGTTACAGGGCTCCAAAGTGTTATTCGGAACAGAGAAGTCTCTATTAATTTACAATGAATACTTTCAAGTTCACAAAAACTGTCTTCCTTTGAATCTTCTAAACTGACCACCTATGCACCGGCTATAAATCCTTTATTTCCTTTGCAGAGAATATACAGAAGAGAGGTGACTACAGAAAATCAAAGCAAAACCAGCATATTTTTGTAGGGCCTTTCCCTCTGTATTGATGGGGTGCTGCCAACGTAGCTTCCTATGTCTCCCATCTCCATCTTTTGTCACTTTTTATTTTGATAGAATTTCAGATTTATGGACAAGTGGCAACAGTAGTACAGCTCCTATATGCCTTTTATCCAGATTAAAAAATGGATACATTTTGCTCTGTTTTCTCTTTGGCTTTATCTTAGTCCTTTCCCTTTCCCCACACCACACACCCACTTGATTCTTTTTTAATAATTTGAGGGCAAATTGCAGCCTTTGTGTCTGTTTATCCTTCAATACTTGAGTGTATACATCCTAAGTACAAAAATATTTTTTGACCTAACTGGAGAGCAATGAACAAAATCAGAAAACTTGATAAGAATATAGTACTATTATGTCATCTACTGTTTGTATTCAAATCTTAACTGTCTCAGGACTGTCCTTTATAATTTTTCCTTCCAGTCCAGGACCTCAAAAAGGATCGTGTTCTGCATTCAGTCCTCTCCAAACAATGTGTGACAATTTCTCTGTCATCGTTTGTCTTTCATGACTTTGACTCCTTTGAAGAAGGTAGACCAGAGAGATTTTGTAGAATGGCCCTCAGTTTGGGTCTACCTTCTGGTTCCCCATGATTTAGATTTAGATAATAAATTTTCATTAGATTTAGATAATATATTTTTGGCAAATATACCACAGAAGTGATATTAGGTCCTGTTTAGTGACATCTGGAGGCACGTGATGTGGATTTGTCTCACTACTGGTAATGTTAACTTTGATCACTCGGTGAAGGCAGTATCTGTCAAACCTCCTCACTGTAAAATTACTAGTTATGTCTTCAGTTAACTAGGATTTAGGGGGAGATGTGTAAACATACTGTCTCATTAAACTTACACTCCTTGATTTTCTCATTCTTTCATTCGTATCTTATGATGAGTTGGTATTGTACTTTGAGAAAGAGCTTTTTCTTCTCCCATTGGCTTACTTATGTCAGTTTTGACTCACAGATTTTTATGCTGTTTAATGGGCTCTAATCCATTACTGTATCACTTATTTTGATACTAACATGGTCCCTAGTGGGAGCCTTTTCAATCTGCAAACCTCTCCTTTTTGTATGTTACCATCATTCCTTGAATACTTCTGTAATTTTTGGTCCAGCCATTTCAGGCTCCTTTTGTACTTTTTCTGCCCCAGCCTGAGAATTAACCTTTTCCCCAAGGAACATTGGTTCCTGTTAACGCTCAGAAGGATATTTAGAGAGTAAGATCCAGACGTTAGGTGTGCTAATTGCTACAGATGTGCTCTAACTTTTAGGCTCTGTCATGGTAGAGGGCAAGGAAACCCACATGTATACATTCAGATCCTCATATGTGAATATTTATTTCTATATTTGTATTTTAAAACTTCAAGAATGAGAAACTTGCAGCAATATTCTGGAATCACATTGAACCAGCTCACAAGGGCTGTTTACTAAATAATCGTAATTTTGTGAGGGGATGTTAGCTTGAAATCAGCCATCAGAGTATTTATACCATTGCAATCAGCAGATGCCACGGATCAAGTTTGTTCACCCCACCCCACCCCAAGGCAGTTTAGCAGTGCACCACTGGAAATCTGCCTTCCATTATCCTCAATTTTTTATTCAGAATACTTAGGTTATATGGCAAAAGGGAATTAAGGTGGTTAATTGGCTGACTTTAAAATAGGGACATTATCCTGTATTATCTGGGTGGGCCCAAGGTACTCACAAGGGTCCTTGGAGTGGCAGAGGGAGGCAGGAGAAGAAAGTCGGAGAGACATAAGGATGGAAGGAGGCTCAGAGATGCCGCGTGGCCACCTTCGGAGACAGAGGAAGGGGGCCACAAGCCAAAGGGTGTGGTCGGGTTCTAGAAGCTAGAAAAGCATTTTCCCGTAAAGCCCCCAGAAGGAGCATAGCTCTCAGACACCTTAATCTTAGTTCAACTCATATTGGGCTTCTGACCTACAGCACTGTAAGATAACCAAAGTTCTGTTTCCCTCACCGTGTTTGTGCTAATTTGTTCCAGCAGCAATGCAAAGCAAATCCTCATAGTGTGTATGTTTCTCTTGTCACGGAGTTTTCTTTCAGCGTAACGTTAGTGAGATTCACCCCCTTTGTTGAGTCCATAATCTGTTTCATTCTATTGCGGAGTAGTGTTCGATCATATGAAATCCCAAAATTAGTTTTGCCATCCTCATGTTGATGAATTTCTGCTTATTTCCCGTTATTAGAAGACTATGATAAAGCTGCTATGAACAGGTTTGTTGTTGTTGTTGTTTGCCTCAAAATGTGGCATTTATTCAAAGAAAAAGAATAGAAAAAGAAAAAAAAGACAAGATGCCCATCCCTTGGCTCCCTTCTCTCCCCTCTCCTGATCCTCTTCTGGACCCTGGCTTCGGCTAGGTAACAGGACAGTCCCACTCAGATGAGGTCAGCGACACCGAGGGGCACCTTCTCCATGGAGGGGTTGAGGAAGGTCTCAGTGTTTCAAAGAGTCCTTTTGTCTTCTTCTGTCACCCTGTTAAAAGCCACACCCTTACAGCCAAATCATCCTCCAGGACCAATTACCAGTTCTACAGGTATAGTTTTCCCTGTTGGCGGGAAGGTCCTCACTGCTGACTACAGACACCTGCTGCACATCAGCACCCCAGGCCAGCAGGTCAGTGGTAACCAACACTCTGCTAGAGCCAGAGTGAAACTGAAATGAAATTACATTTCATTCCTCAGGCTCCACATCACCATGCATGGCAGACATAGTGATGTCTCAGGCATGCATCTTCTCAGTGAGCCAACCAACCTTCCAGTGTTGACTATGACTGCCTGTGTGATGGTCAGGGTATCACACAAGCCACAGGGTGTGTCCAGCTTCCACTCCTCTCACACGGATGCAGAACGGGTGGACAGTGTCCTCCAGGGTCAAGTCCTCCTTCTCGACCAGAATCTGAATGGGGTCCCTCATGAACTTCTTGGTTACCTCAAGCACATTGGAAGGCACTGCAGCTGACAGCGAACCCCCCTGGGTATTGCTGTGGACCTTTTCAAATACGTCCCTGAATCCATGGCTTAACATTTCATCAGCTTCATCCAATACAAACATTTTGATGTATTTGAAAGACAGGTTTTTCCAGTTAAGCATATCAGACACGTGACCTGATGTCCCCACGATGATATGGGTGACTTTCACTTCCAGCTTTTGGACCTCAGCATGCACGTTGGTCCCACCAGTGCAGGTGTGTCAGGGGACACCCTTGTAATGTCCTAATGTCAAGAATACCCTTTGCATCTGCTGAGTCAAGTGGGTGTCAGGACTAAGTCTCACATAGTCTTTAGATCTAATTCAATCTGCTGCATAATCCATAGGCAAACGTGACTGTTCTCCCAGTCCTAGACTGGGCTTGAGCAATCACATAAAAACCCTTGATAAGGAAGACTGGCTTGTTTCTGGATGGCAGAAGGCTTCTCAAAAACATTTGTGTAGATGCCACAAAGGGACTTAGAAAGGTTCATGTCACCAAGGCTGTCAATAACCTCATTCTAGTTACTCCGGATGACACTGTTGGGCTCCATCCCACCAGGGCCATTGTCTCTGGATTAGAAATCCTGGCTCTCAGATATGATCCTTAGAAACGAGGCTATGAACAGTGTTCTATACTCTTGTTTTGAGGCAGATATACAAGCATCCATTCAAGATAATGGCTGCAAATACTGAGTTTTGCATGGTTCTTAAACCAGACAGTATCAGCAGGACCACACCTTCATCCCTAGAAGAGTAATCAATGTGCAGATGTCCCCGAAAAAGAGCTCAGCCACCAGCGTCCCAGTATTGCGCAAAGCCTGTCTACCAGCAAAAACCCAAACAAGGTCAAGTTAAAGAAGCTAGAACAATGCTATATGTAACTAAAATTTTAAAATAAATTAATAATTCTGTTGCAAGTGGAACCAGAACAGATCATCAAAAAGCCAGTAGCAGCACCACTAAAAGTAAAGGAGGGTAAATCAAAATGTATCCATTCATTCATTTCAAGAAGAAAACAATCACGATTCCATTCAGGGCTGACAACATTGTGCCAGCCTAGTTGTAAAGACTCTGCTGACAAACTAGTAGGGGCATGGGCAGATAAGAAAAACAGTTATCTGTCTATCACTTATGTTTTAAGTTCTGTGATCATGCTTTTCACTGGGGGTCATGGAAGCAGAGAGAGTGTTCCTGGGTGTGGACCCAGGAAGGTGTGCGGGAGACTGGAGTGTTCTCGTTAATGAGAACAGGTAGTTCAAAGTCCACAGGCAGGAACTTGTGGGCACAGTTGAGGAACAACAAGAACCTGATGAATGGTCAAGGACAGCAGGACCTCTGCTCCCTCAGGGGTATGTTCTAAAGAAACCAGGGATAGGGAACCCTTGAAACATTACCCTGTTTGTGGAGAGAAACTCCCAATAGGGACCAATGAACAAGGTAGTCTAAAAGAAATAGAAACATCATACTGAACTTCTTTAACTTCTTCAAAATCCCCTCCTCGCCTTTTTGGTAAAAGTGCTTAGGACTAACCTCTACCGGACTACTCTTTTTTCTATCCCTGCTCCTAAAATTTTCATTGGCATGGCTAGTGATCCTTTGGACTGGAGCTTAAAATCACTTCCTCTTACAAGTCTTTCCCAACCCCCGCCTGTCTCCCTGACCCCCAAACTTTGGAAGATGCTTTTTTTTTTTTTTTTTTTTAAGATTTCATTTATTTATTTGGCAGAGAGAGAGAGCACAAGTAGGCAGAGGCAGGTGGGGGTGGGGGAAGCAGGCTCCCTGCTGAGCAGAGAGCCCGATGTGGGGCTCAATCCCAGGACCCTGAGACAAGGACCTGAGCCAAAGGCAGAGGCTTAACCCACTGAGCCACCCAGGTGCCTCCTGCAAGATGCTTCTGCTTTGTACAGCTGCGGCATCTTCATACTTTCCCATTGTAGCTCTAGGTTTTGTTGTCCTTGTATATATAGTCGTCTGCCTTCCCGGAGGGACAATGCAGTGGTAACCTCTGGAGTATTATCACCATTCACAGCAGTGGAATCTGAAGTACCCTATTGAGCAATATCTCAATCCCTCCACAATAAAATAGGCATAACAACAGGATGTACCTTAGAGAGTTGTTGTGAGCACTGAATTTGTTCCCACAGACCAGGCGCTTAGAAGAGTAGACCCTCTTCTAAGTAGCGTGAGTAGGTTCTCATGCCAGCTCTTGACTTTTCTTCTCATCCGCCATTTTGGCAAATGGCAACTCCAATCTTCCAACTGCTTGAGCCAAAACCTTTGGAGACATCCTTAACGGCCTTTCTCTTTCTTTTTTTTCTCTTACCCATCACTCAATCCATTAGCAAATCTTGCCTATGAGCTCTCCTGTCAAATGACCCAGAGTGCTGTACCTTCCTACCACTTCCTCTTTGACCACCCTGGTCTGTGCTGCCATCTGTCTCACCTGGATTTTTTTTTTTTTTTAAGATTTCATTTATTTATTTGTGTATGTGAGAGACAGAGCACAAGCAGGGGGAGCGACAGGCAGAGGGAGAAGCAGGCTCCCTACTGAGCAAGGAGCCCAATGTAGGACTCAAACTCAGGACCCTGGGGGTCAAGACCTGAGCCACAAGCAGATGCTTAATTGACTGAGTCTCCCAGCTACCCCCGGGTTATTGGAACAGCATCCTTACTGGTCATCTTGCTTCCACCCTTGCCTCCTCACTCAGCTCTCCATAGTCATCCCTTTGAAACTGTCAGAGTGGGCCATTTCTCTGCCCAGCCCCTTTCAGTGGTTCCTGTCTCTCTCACAGTGAAACCCAAAGATCTTACCTGCAATGGCCTACAAGCCTCATGACCTGCTTCTAGCTACTTCTCATTCCAGCCGCACAGGACTCCTTGCTGTATCTTGAACACCTCACACACACTTCTGCCTCAGGACCTTTGTGATTGCTGTACCTTCTCAAGATAGCATAGTTGCTCCCTCACTCCTTTCTGCTCAAACCAGCAAGACCTCTATGGATTGCCCTGTATAAAACTGTCTCCCCTCCTCTCTATACCCTGAACTCTCCAACTTTTTCTCCTGTTTTATTTGTATTTATTGTAGTTATTGCCGTGTGGGATATATACATCTTTCTACATATATACCTGTATACAGATACCTGTATTCATATGCACATACATGTCTGTCTTTCCCCACCTGAATGTAAACTCTGTAGGGCAGGCATCTGTTTATTTTGTTCACTGATATATTCCCAGAGCATGAAACAGCATGGTGTTTAGTAAGTGCTCAATAAATATTTATGAATAAGTGAATGACTGTTGTTATTTGGGACACAGTAGTAGGTTCACCATAACTTCTTACTGCATGAATATACAAATGAACATTCCAGAGTTTCCCAGGAAGGGCACTGATAATGGGGGGAGGGGTGCTTAGGTGAAAGAAACAGGGACATGTATCCACAAACATTTGCTGCATTGGCTATATGTTCTTGGAATCATGGTTTCTTATTTTATTTTATTTTATCTTATTTTAATCTTTGTTTAAAATAGGTGTTTTATATGGTTTGTGTGACCACTTTCAAGCAGTCTGCACTTTTAAGTTTCTAAACCTCAGTGATCATCAGAATTACCAACAGAGATTCTTATTCAATTGGTCTTATTTAATTGAGAATTCAAGTAAATTAGACCAAAGATTTAACCCTTAGTGTCCTTATATGAAAAATGCGATTATAATACCATCCACATAGGGTGTAAAGGATAAAATAAAAATATTGTCTGTGGATTGTCTCACACATAGTATTAGGTACCCTTCGCTTCTATTCATTTTTTCTAAAGTTTAGATGTTAAGTTCTTACAAGCAAGTCATATTCCTTGCTCTCTAAACATTTAGGTTTGATTTCATCTTCCGTCCAGATCTCTACTTTGTGTATATATTTTGTAAATATATACTCAGCATCTTCACTTGGATGTCTCATAGAGACAGCAAACTCAACATATTTAAAGCAACTCAAACTTGTCCCCTTGAGACCTCCCCCTCCAGACTCCCCATCCTCGGGAATGGGATGAACTCACGCTAGAAACCTGGGAGTCATTTTGGGACATTTTTCTTTCTTTCTTTCTTTTTTTAATGATTTTATTTATTTGAGAGATAGAGTGTGTGTGTGTATGAGAGAGAGAGAGAGAGCGCACGCATGAGAAAGGGAAGGATCCGAGGGAGAAGCAGACTCCCTGCCAAACAGCTTGATGCAGGACTCGATCCTGGGACTCCAGGATCATGACCTAAGCGGAAGGCAGTCTCTTAACCAACTGAGCCACCCAGGCACCCTTTTGGGCACTTTTCATTCCCCCACCTTTCACATGCAGGCAATGATTAGGCACTTATAGATCTAATTCTGATTGATGTCCTTGATCCACCATCTTCTACTCTCCCATACCTGCGGACTGATTGTCACACACCCTCTGCTGCTCCCTTCTTCCTCAGTTCCCACACTGCAGCCAGAAATGTCATTTGCAAACACGAATTGGATCCAGCACAGATGGAGTCTCTCCAACTCCTTAGTGGCTTCCTTTTGTCTTTTGGATTAGGTCCAAAATTTTCACCATGGCCCTCAAGCCACGTAGCCACAGCTCCTTCAACACTAGCCGCCTCATTCTAGCCACAGGTGGAGTCCCTTCCTATTCAAGAGCCTTCAAACCTGCGGTTTCCACAGCAACAAGTGCACTCCCCACCCCTTTCCTTTTGTTGTCAGACCTACTCTTCCTTATTCTTCAAGGGTCCGATTAAATGTCACTTCCTCAAAGAGATCTTTTTTACCCCTAGAGAGAACAGACAAGTCCCATTGTTACACACTCTAACTCCCAGGTTTTCTTATAGCAATCATCGCAGCAGTGATTAATGCAGATCTTCAATTCTAAGCCACTTGCTTCACAATTTAACTTGCCAGCTGTCAGGCAGAAGAGGAAGTAGTGATGTGAGCATTGTTGCCGGCACACATTAGGATCTAATTTTTCAGAAAGGGGTGTCTTTTGACCCAATTCTACCCTGAGCTATTTCCAGAGTTGAAATTTGGTTTGGATTTGGATTCCAACTTAGAGCTTAAAATATCTAAAAAATACTCACTATATTGTGGTACACAGAATGACAGCACCCTGTAAGAAGAAGGCTTCCCACCTAATGAAATTTAGGACAGCTGAAACCACCCACTCAGAATCAGTGAGGAAAAAAAAAATGGTGGTAGATTTTCAAAACTGGGAGAGGGCGGTTTCTCTGATTAAAACTTAGCGCAGAAGTCTCCAAAGACGGCACACTTCTGGGGAGGTACACTTACCTGGTTGGAGTTTTACTACAAGCAAACTTCTAAGAACAGCTATTTACCTGCAAGTGATAATATGGTTCAGAACAGTGAGAACAAAACCCACTTCAAAATACAGTCAGAGCCCTGTTTTTCCGTATTCTTTGCAATTATCCTTTCATTCCTAACGGTGTTTAGATTGTGAAGAACAGCCGCTTTCGCCATTGTAAAAGGCATTACTGCAGATGGTCAAGACGGGTCCATGAACACACTTCACCCAGAAGGTTAAGGTCAAAACTCAAGCTGATTGCAAAGCACAAAAACAAAAAAGAAAAATAAAAAACTGGATAAATGTACGCTCTGGTGTCCCTTAGCATCTGAAAAGCTGGTACTAAGTCACTGTTGGACAGTGGGAGCTCTGCTCTGAGGAAAAGAGGGCCACTAGCTGTGTCATTTTTAAAATGACAGCCTTTGGGAATAAGTGCCTGAGGACAGTCCCTGGAGTATCCCGCCCACATAGGCCATTACCTGAGTCATACCTAAGGGGCTCAATAGTTAGGTAAGAGGTCTGGGATGGGGGAGGGAGGTGGTTACGGTGCAAACTTTGGTCAATTTCACCTGGACTGTGGCGAGCTTGGAAAAGTATTGGCATCCCGGTCATCTCCACTGCGCCCATGCACTTGGCCTCTACACCTCGCTGCCCATGCAGATGGCGTCTACACCTCGCTGCCCTGGGATGGTGCTGGGAGCGGCCCACAATCCCATCCGCTACTGGTGCACCCCCTCGTCTCTCCGTCCTCGGCGAGGCACCGCGCCTTCAGCGAGGCTCTGCGCAAAGGCCAGCACAAAGTTACAGCCGCCTTGGTTTTCATTCCAGTCTGCGAGAAGGAAACACGAACGCAGCCACCAGGAGGCCCCTGGTCTGAGCACAGAAATCATGAGTCATAGATTTGGGGGTTCGGACCTAGGAGCAGCTGGCGATGTGGATGGGCGTGGGTCTGCGGGGATGACAGGGCGCTGCCGAAAGGCCACAGTCCTTCTCTCCGGGGTACGGTTCCCTAAAGACTCCCCCGTCCTGTCCTCCAACCCGCCCCCCCGGGCGGTGGCTTTCAGGGTGCGGCCGGGGGTCGGGGAGGGGCGGTGCTCGCGCTCCCGGTCGCCGCCCCCGCGGCCACATCACCAGGCGCTCGCTTCCCCTCGGGCGGCGGCGGGGCTGCGCGTGCGCGGGGCGGCCGCGCGGGGGCGGGGAGCGAGCGGGCCGCGGGCGCCGGCTCCCGGGCTGTCAGCGCGGGGCCGCGAGGGCGCGAGGAGGCGCGCCAGCAGGAAGGAGCCGCGGCCGGGGGCAGCCGCCGCGCCGCCGCGGGGGCACTAGGTGAACGCTCCTTCCACCCCCCGCCCCGGGAGCCGAGGTCGCGTCTGAGGAGGCGGGGTCCCCTCTGCTCACACCGGCCGGCGCGGCCGCGCTCCGGGGCAGGTGATAATGGAGGGGAAGTCTGGGCTGTGGCCGCGGCGCGGGGTTCGGGCGCATCCCAGGTACTGGAGGGAGGTGGGTGGGCCCGGGCTGGGACCCTGCGGCCGGGGCGCGGGAGGGCCCGGGCTGTGCGGGGCGGCTGCGCGCCCCTCGGGAGCCGCCGGGCCCCCTCCCCCGGGGTCCCCGCGCCTGCCGCACCTCGGCTGGCCCTGGGCGCGGACGGTGGAGCCGGGCAGCTGCGGGTGGGCGGGTGGCCCGGGACGCTGAGCCCGGCAGCGGGGGTGGGGGGGGTGGGGGGTTGGCTGCGGGACCGGTGGAAGGTGAGCTCGGATGGAGACGCCGCCCCGCGGGCTCGGGCACACCCCAGCTCCACCGCTTCGGGGCTCGGCAGTTGCTCCGTCTCACCGCCTGCTCTCGTTCTTTTATGTAAGTGAAATGTATTTCAGTTAAAACAAAAAACAAAAAACAAAAACATTCATCTGCATTAGGCGATTACGTTTTTGTACACAATTATGTATATTATCTTTACGAATCTGTTACACATATATGTCATCTTTCTGTAAATGAACACTTGTTTTTTTTTTTTTTTTTTAACTGAGATACACTGCCCATACCATAAAATTCATCTTTTTAAAGTGTGGGTTTTACTCTAGTCACAAAGTTTTGCAACTATCACCATTATCCTGAACATTTTCATCACCTCAGAGTGAAACCCCGTACCCATTAGCAGTCATTTCTCATTTCTCCTTTACCCCACCCTCTGGCAGTTGCTAATCTACTTTTTTTCTCTATGGATGTGCCTAGTCTGGAAATTTCATATAAAAGGAATCCTACAATATGTGGCTTTTGGTGTCTGGCTTCTTTGACGTAGCAAAATGTTTCCAACGTCCGTTCATGTTGTAGGGTGTATCAGAACTTTATTCTTTTTTTATGGCTGGATAATATTCCATTGCATCAGTGTACCATAATATCACATACTGTTTGTCCATTCATGGACATTCAGGATGTTTCCACGTTTTGGCTCTTGTGAATAACACTGCTGCCATAAACATTTGTGTGCAGGTTTTTATGTGAGCATATGCTTTCATTTCTCTTGGGTGTCTGCGTGTTTAACTCCTTGTGAAACTGCCAAACTTTTGTATAGTAGAAGGCATCCTTTTACATTCCGGCCAAACGCTGTATGAAGGTTCCAGTTTCTCCTGGTATTCACCGACACTTGTGATGATCTGTTGGCTAGTTCTTGTTACAGCCATTCTAGTGGGTGTGAAGTGATACTGATTTGCATTTACCTCGGAGCTAATCGTATTGAGGGTCTTCTCACATGCTTACTTGCTCTTCATATAGCTTCTTTGGAGAAATGTCTATTCAAATCCTTTGTACATATTTTGATGTGATTATCTGTTTTCTTTCTTCCTTTCATGTTGGGTATTTTTTTTTTAATTGTTGTATTATGTTATTTATGGAAAAAAATTTAGGTCTGGGGGCTAATACTGACAAAAAAAAAAAAAAAAAAAAAAACACCAACCAACCTGATAGCAGGCAACATAATGCTTCTACTTGGGGAAAGTGGAGTAAGGGCCATTGATATTTTCCAGAATACCTTACCTGTCAATTCTTGATCATCTTTCCTCCTGTTTCCCTTTCTATTCTCTTGAGAAAAGCCACAAAAGGTATGCTATGACCAGATTCAAGAGAGACCACACACAGCTGGTGTTTTCATATATTCATTGCTTGGTTTGAAAACAGTCCCAGTTATCACTTGAATTACAAAGAATTTATTTTGATGGCTGGCTAAACAAAATACTAAAGAATGGCAAACACCAATTATTCAGTTAAAATTTCATTTGCTTAACTTCTCAGGCAAAGTGGAAGATCTTGTTTTCCGAAGTTTTTGTCGTCTTTTACACAGTTAGACCCATCTGGTGGTGGCAAATAAATATTTTTGGTGGCACTGAAGTTAAGAGCCACTTACAGCTAAATGAACGCAGCTAGGCTGCTTTTGTGGTTAATTTCTGAGTGCACACAAATTCATTGTTAGCCTTCACTCTTTTATAGCAAAAACCACTGAAAAAGACATGGCACCTGCCTCTCAGGAGTTCAAGCTCATTTTCCTATTGTTTTAATGTAACTGTTCAAAAAAATTTTACTTCCAAATTTCAGAAGTGTTATAGAAAATAAAACTAAAGATTGCCAAGTGGAATTATGGATAAGCAACTGATTAAAAGTATGAAGGTCAGTCCAATCCTGCTTCTCAACTACTAAATTATAAAACAATGGAAATGTTATTTAACCCTTTTATGCCTCACTGACTTTCTTAGTAGAATGAATAATTTCAGTATGTAACCTGAGTGTATGTTTTTCTTTTAGCTAATGGAATGATTATTAGAATATTGGAGATAACTTGTTCACCCTAATAGTGATTGTTACTAACTCACCCAATGGATATAAAAGTCTCCCAGAGCTACAGATGTTTTCCAAGCTGGCCTTCTTCACACCCTGGAGTTTTTATGACTTACTGAGGACTGAATGTCGAGGGCAGTGTAAAATGGGAACAATTTTGGGGACAGGATCCCTGGGAAATGCTGGTCAGAGCAGACCTGCCTCCTTCATCGTGAGCATCTAGGCACCTCACATCTTTTCTCTGAGATTACTATAATTACATTTCTATAGCTTAAGAATAATGTATGTGTGTATGTGTGTTTTAAAATATATATGAAAATAAAACCTATATCTCCAGTAGGGATCAAGGGCTAGGACTGTCCATCAGTTATTCTATTGTAATGTGAATGGATTTAATCAGATTGCTTACCCCCTGATCAGCTACACTGAGGAAATGGGAATTTTGACCTGAGTAAAGATAGGAGAGGTAAGTAGTAGCGATCATATTACATTTCGGAGGTTTGACAAATTTTGCAGTATTTCTAAAAGTGGGTGTTGAAAATGGAGATCTTTGGATAGCATAAAGGCTCTGGAAGAAGAGAAAAGAAAAACAAGAATGAGAATTTGGAAGGAAAGGTTGTGAGATATTAAAATAGATTCAACCTATGTAGACGTTTTTTGCCCAAGGGAAATTCTAAATGGGAATAGGTAGAGGAACCTTCTTTATTTCACTCCTCTTCCCCTTTCCCCCACCTTGCTTCTCCATGGTACTCTTCTCCTAGGACCCAGAAGTCAGACTGCAATGAATACTGTTCATGTGTAAGCTTTTCAGTATGTTAATTATACTCCCCCTGTCTCCACATTCTGGTCAAGTTGAGATCAGGGTCAAGAAACCAGATGAAGATTAAAATGCTGTTAAAATACAGTTTCATTGTTACTTCTGGTAAAGCTGAATTGGAGAATTTAGTTTAGATCTGTGCTTAATCTTTTCCTTCTTAATTTACCTACCCAGAGGAAACTGTAGCACTTAAAAAGCTGTGGGTCAGGTCTCCCCTGCAGGGAGGGAAAGTTCTTGATCAGGAAGTTGCCCTCCTAGGAGTTGGAATGGAAAGGAAAACTTGCCTTGAAGGCATCCAAGTGGGAGAGAGCCAGTGAGAGTTCGGGGGAGGGGCCTGTCTGGAATATTGACCTTTATCTCAGTCTTAGCGCTTAGGTCAGTCACTTTCTCCAGGAATTGCTGATGGGGTAAAGAGAAAGAAAAGCACCCCTTTAATCCCGTATTCTTCTACTTAGGGGAGTGAAAGTCCTGTTGTCTTTGTAGAGAGGGAAATACGGAGGTCCTCTTATCAGTTAACTGTGTTGTGTGTGTTTTGTGGGCTAGCCTTGGAACTTAATTCTTTACAAAATAGGAACTGAGAATTTATTTTCCTTGGAAGTAGCTAGACCTCTGAACAGTTTTTAAGTGGCTGATCTTTTCATTGTGTGGTTAAATACATAGATTATTAAGTCTATATCCTAACTTTTTTATTCCTCGAATATTTACGGACTGTCGAATATGTAATAGGCACTAGTCTAGGCCCTTGGGGTTCGGCAGTGAAGAGGAATGAGTCCTTACTTTCATGGAGTTTGCAGCCTGCAAAGACAACTAGTGCAGAACAGTTACAGTAAAGTATAATAAGTGTTAGAAAGTTTGGGGTACTTTGGGACCACAGAGAAGGGAGACCTTATCTAGGAGGGTTGGGGAAGTGATGGTTAAGAGCTAATGTCACAGGGACACCTGTGGCTCAGTCAGTTAAGCTTCTGCCTTTGCCTCAGGTCTGGTTCCCAGAGTTCTGGGATCACGTCCTGGATCAGGCTCCTTGCTCAGCGGGGAGCCTGATTCTCCCTCCACCTGCTGCTCCCCCTGCTTGTGCTCCCTCCCGCTCTCTGACAAATAAATAAAATCTTAACAAAACAAAACAAAACAAAACAACCTAAGGTCACAAAGTAGAATAGGACGTAGCCACGTAAAAGCAAGAGTTTTCAGGAAAAAAGAACGTAATGCAAAAGTCAATAAGAAAGAGGGTGGTAGACTAAAGTATTTTTCAAACTGCAGACAGCTAGGCACTCACGAGTAGATTGTCAGTTCAGTGGAGTGGGTTGTGACCTGCATTTTATTTTATTTTTATTTTTTAAAGATTTTATTTATTTATTTGACAGACAGAGATCACAAGTAGGCAGAGAGAGAGAGAGAGGAAGAAGCAGGCTCCCTGCCGAGCAGAGAGCCTGATGCGGGGCTCGATCCCAGGACCCCGAGATCATGACCTGAGCTGAAGGCAGAGGCTTAACCCACTGAGCCACCCAGGCACCCCGTGACCTGCATTTTAAAAAAAGAAATCACATAGAAGCACGTGTCACACATAGTTACTAGATTGTGATACGTAAACTTTGAAAATCTGCAACAAGGCAAACAGAGAAAAAGCCCTGTGTGACGACAGCCAGAGGTCTTGGGTGGGTGGGGATGATAATAAAGCAGGATTTAGTTAGGCTTATTAAAGAATTGGCATTTATCTTAGAGGAAGTGAGAAGCCACTGAAAGTTTCAAGAAGGGCCTAAATAGATGACTATTTTCTGAAGATCCCTTTGAGTGCCCAGGCTTTCTCTATTTGAATATAAAATACAAATTCTTTGGCTCCATGTTGCAGGTATCCCAAAGTTAGTTCTAATCTATTTTTTCTAAAGAATCCTTCCACTATTTTTGGTACTGGAACCTCCCATTTCATAAAGATTTATAGTCTGCCTAAGTGTCTTTGCACTGATGGAAAGGTCTGTAAGAGTCGATCTTGCTTATGTTTTACTCATGTTGAACCGCTGGTATTTAGCTTAATGCTTGGTACCCAGTGGGGACTAAGCAAATCTTTGTTGATAGAGTCTAAAGAGTCTTAATTTTAAAACTGTTACATAGTAGTAGAAGTGACCTTGGCATTTCTATTAACACTTGCTTTTGGAAAAAGGAAAAAGTTTCATTGGAAATTCTTCTTTTCTCCGTTGGAATCATGTTAGCGATCGAACCATACTGATTTACTTAAAAGGTAATTTAACAAAAAGCACTCTTATATTAAAACAGGAGCAGAGAGATGAAAAAGAACAACAGACTCTCTGATCTGGGAGATTTTCTTCCCAGGGAGTGCAGAGCAGTGACAGATTATTGACGAGAGGTTGTTTGTATTTTGTTTGGATCGGCATTTTTCTGAGCACTCACCAAAAGACAGTTTTATAAAGATGGCTAGGAGGAAAGAGAATAAATTAGATTAAAATGTATCAATCTTATGAGCTTAATGGAGAGGCAATAGAAAATAAATTTTGGTCTTAAAAGAAGTAAAAATAGAACATCCATATACCCCAAAGAACCAACAAATAAGGATCTTAATGATGTCAGTTTGTTGCCAGAGAATGATTGTACTGTCACAGTACTGTGACTTCACAGAATTAGATTGTGAAACCCAACTGTGAAGGAAAAATTCTTTTAAGTGTATGTTTTCGATAAGTGGCAAGAGAAGTTATGAAAAATTCATGAAAGGTAGAGAGATTCAAGTTCTGATTCAGATTTCTCTTTAATATACTTTTGAGATGTGGAAACTTGGCTAATTAGTTTTGTAAATTAGATTTTATGTAGCTTAAACATGAGTTCTGGAATCTAATTTTGCTAATATGGAATGGCTTTTTAAAGATACTTACTGCATTTTATATTTTTATGTTCTACAGAGTCCTATTTTAAACAGTGCATCGTAGAACCTCAATTGAAACTGCCAACTTGTATAAATTTATGCTAAGGAAATAATTCTAAATATGGGAAATTATTATGCACAAAGATGTTCATTTTCATTACAGTGTAATTTAGCTAAGAAAATGTTCCACTATAGGGAAATGATTCATTAAAATGTGGCAATGCCCTTGAAGTTTAACCATTAAAAGTGCTATTTCAGAGCAATGGTCTCTTATTTATTACTTCTTAAATTAAAAAATAAAAAGTGCTCAATGTGAGGAGAAATTCAAATAATACAAACATATGCAAGATTTAAAAAGGGAAAAGGGTATTTCAAGTCCTTCCTTACGATACACCCCACCCCCAACATAGGCCAACCTAGTTCTTTAGAAGTAAATACTCTGAGCACTTTGGTATCTGTCCTTCCAGACTTTTCTCTAACCCAGTAGTTTTTGAGATTTGCTCCCATGAGGGGTCTCCTGGTTCTTCTGAAGTTGGGTAGCTGAAGACCAAGTGGGTGGGAACCAAGTTGCAAAACCCTATACCTCTTCGTTTGTTCAATTTTATATGTAGGGATTTCATATAGGGTTTAATTTAAACAAATAATTGCTCTGCATTAAAACTAAGTGTTTAAATACTATGGGCCTAATTTAGAAAATGAAGTCCTAAGTCCCCTAGGGGATTCCAGATCAGGAATTCCAGATCTTACCCAGTCTACCATTTTGCTGCACGGGGACGGGAATGTTCCATACAGACCTGTTTACTTATTTCTCCAGTACTCTTCTCGCTGCTAACCGGTCACCTTGTCCTCCCCCCCCCCCACCCCTGCCTTTTTCTCGCCCATCTCTCTAAATCTTAGTTGTCCTTTAAGGTTCTGCTCACCATTTGTTTTGCTCATTCCTTCTTTCAACATACTTTTAGTGAACACCCACATTTTGAGTAATACTGACTGGGAAATATGTAGAATTTTGTATCAAAACCTCATAAACTAGTAAAGGATGACCTTCATGTAGATAAAGGCAATAATGTTTTTAGCAAAGTAAGGGCATCGAGGGGTGGGCAGGTACTAAAAAAAGAAGTGGTCTCTTCCTTCTGCAGTTTTATGAGGCACTTATTTAGAAAGGCACTTTATGATACAGCTACATTTCTGGGTGTTCAGTAAATACTTGCTCATTTATTAGTTGAGTAATTAAAGAAAATGCAGAGTTCACCTGTGTATTCAGAATGAACTTTAAGAAGGAGTGATTTTCATTCTTGAGCAATCAGCTGTGTCAAATAACTTGAATCCAGTTTGCTGGATTAAGATCTCTTTTTAAAATGGTAGATGAAAATGAAAAAATCCATCAGAGATGATATGTAAACCTAACAATGGTATTACAGCTACTTCCTATTCCAGTTTTCATTTTCTTTTTTTTTTTTTTCTTTTAAAACACTGGTTTCCTAAAGACCTGTCTTGTCTTGGGATATATAAGTACTGTGTAGTGTATGTGTACATAGTGGTCAGTATATATACACAACACTTTATAGCTTGCTGGCAGTTTAATTAATTAAATTAAAAGTAGGATGGGCTAGAGGCACCTGGATGACGCAGTCAGTTAAGTGTCCAGCTCTTGGTTTCAGTTCAGGTCATAATCTCAGGGTTGTGAGACCAAAACCTGCTTTGGGCTCTGTGCTGAACAGAAGTCTGCAGAAAAGTTTCTCTCTCCCTCTTCCCATCCCCGCCTTGCTGGCTGTCTGTCTCTCAAATAAATAAATAAATCTTTTTAAAAAAAAAAAGGCTGTGATAAATTATATAAAAGGTAAATATTAAACCTCAGTTGATTTTTTTAAAGACAATTGGAACAGAACAGTGGACCTGCAGATTACAAGCCGGGGGTTCAATACAGCGATGTATAATATTTTTGTGATCATATGGCATTGTATATTCCTTAATAAGGGGCAAAAGGGATGGAAAATTAGGTTTTGAATGTTTTATAAAAGTATAGAAAGAATTATGACTAATGATGCTGATAATTAACATTTTTGAGGGCTTAATACACTGATCTACGTACTTTACGTGTATTAAGTCACTTAATCTTCAGAAAAACCCAATGAGGGAGGTTTTTTTTTCACGAGGAAACTGAGGTGTAGAGGCATAGTCCCACAGCTAATGAAAGTCAGAATTTAAGCCAAAGCAGTTTGACTTTGGAGCCCAAACTCTTAACTACTGTCATTATCATTAGTGTGTTGATACTTTTTGAACATTGGATTTTTTGAAAGAAAATCATCTCTCTCAGTTGAAGTGTGGAGATCTGCTGTATAAGTCACTTGGAATTCCCCCCTAAAATCACTCAATGCAAGTCCTGTTGTTGATTAATTCATTTAATGAAAGGGTAGCAAATAGCTCAGGAAGCTTTGTACAGTTTCAAATACAACATAAAGCATTTGCCAGTGATTCCACATCGCATACTTGCCTGAAATCTGTATACTCAGGTATGGGAGTCTGTGCATAGATTTTATAATCTGAATTTAAAATCATCTTACTCTTGAATCATTAAGTTCTCTACCTGAAACTAATACTGCACTGTATTAGTGTAATTGCACTCACTGAAATTTAAATAAAAACTAGGAAAGAAAATTAAATCATACTACTCTTTAGGACATAAGCTACCCCTTTCTCAATCCTATATAGGCAGTCCAAGCATGCGTTTCAGCATTAGCAAAGAAGCACCAAAAGAGAGAAAAACATTGATGTTCTGTAATTTTTAAAGAAAAAATGAGGTAGCTTTTCTGGGAAAAATCATACCTTTTTGTGACTCTTAATGTGTTTGGAGTTACTATCATTTTGAAATATATATGGTGGATTGTGGGGGAGACACACCATAGACTCGGTGGTAATCTGGCCTTGCTTTGGAGTGTCCTGGGACAGATGCAGTAACTTACTCACAATTATCTAACAAATATAAATGAAATGGCTATAAAAAATGGAAAAATGAATACAGAATGTCAGCTATCTGGCAGTGTTTAGGATGTGTTCATTAAATGAAGGCCTTTTAGTTGTGATGTTCATACTGGGAAATGAGTGGAGAGAGAGAGGTAGCAAAGAAAGTGGCAATTTTGGAGCTCCTAGGATTTTTAGAAGGAGGAAATTGCAATAACCATCAAAAGTAACTTTGTAGAATATTATTGATAAGGCAATTTGGGGAATGTTTTATGAAATGCAAGAAATGGGATATAAAATAATACGTACAATATGAGCCTATTTTGTTTTATACATATATAGAGAAAAAGTATTGTAAAAAAAAGAGTTATATATACTAATATGTCATCAGGGATTATCTCTGAATAATGGGTTTCCAGAATAAACAATTTTTATGTATCCTTGTTTTTTTTTCTTTTTTTTACTAAAGACCTATTGCTTCTGTGAGAAAAAGCAAAGTAATTAAAAAAAAAACCCACAACCTCTGTGCTAGTGGATATCAGAAGCACAATTTCAAATGAGTTGGGAAAGAAGGAATGGTAGTCAGGACATTTTTGAGCAAAGACCATCACGACGACGCAGTTGGTTTTTAGGTGGCTTTGAGGGTAGTTAGCTTGAACTTGGAAGTTGAACTTCGAGCTTTTCCCCTCCCATTTTTTAAAAAAACTGATATTTGAAAAAAAGGTGCACAGCCCTGGCCAAAGGGTAGAGGAGAGACTTGATTGCAGGGAGTAAAGATACTGAGGCCATTGTTTCAGTTCGCTGCCAAGATAATTGAGTAACATAACACTCTGTACTTGCCATGTACCTAATCTGCGTAGTCCCTTGAACTGACTCGGTGCACTTGAACTCCACAGCACTCTGGGAAGACTCTTAAGGGAAAGTGCAGTTTGGGAAGGTAGAAGATCAGCTTCATCTCCCTGGGTGGTGCCCTTGTGAGGGTGTCCTACCTAGGGACGGTGATGTTAGGCTCCCACCTGAGGAACACCGCAGGGAAGGTGCTGACCTATTTCCTAGTTCTGGAAGGTAATGTAATTTAGTGGGGTCGGTGCGTGAGTGTTCCGCTTTACGTCTGAGCTAGGGGAGAGTATGGGGAGGTAGACAGATAGATGTGCTCTGAGTAGTACATAGTTGAAATGAGATACCATGAAAATTATGGGACACTCCAGGTCTTAAAATGTAGAAGGAAAATGCCAACTTTACATGGGGAAAACCACGTTTTCCTTTCACTTTTCTTAAAAACAAGTTTTCTTTTTCTTTTAAATGTTGGCATGTTAGCTTCCTTTCTTCCTTTCTCTGTTCTTAAAAATAGGATTTTCTTTCTCTTTTAAACTTTGGCACTTTGGCATCCCTTCTGCACCTTAAAATTCTGGAAGCTTGCATTTTCAGTTTTCAGTTTAACTATACAAAGAGCTAAGTGTATATTTTATGTTGGTCCAGAAGTAGGTTTGCATTTTTAGAATTGAATTCTCTCTAAGAATATAAGCATGTGTTATAGGGAAAAGTATGAAAGTATACTTTTATATGAATTCTGAATAATAATTTTTACTCATTTGAAATGCTGATGAACTTAAAACTTTCTTTCTCAATTTAAGTATTTCAGATTCAGAAGAGCCAGAGAAAACTGGATCGGAAATATATTTATGTTTTATTCTTATGTACACTGTTTTACACAGAAACGTTGAATCAGTTTGTAAAAAACAACACCTACAAGAAATGTTGGTTTAAAAAAAAAAAGAATTACAAAACTGGGACCAGAGAAAATAAAACTAGGAGTTTAACATTAAGATGAATAAACTGATCATAGATTTGAATTTCTGATGTACCTGTAAGTTTCCTCACTGCTGAAGTAAAAAAGAAAAAAAAAAGTGGCTCAATATTTATTAAAGAAAAGTAAACATACCAGTTTTCAGTAGCAAGGCTATCTGCGAATTGTGTTTTAGTTTTATTCATTAGCTTGTTTTGGCATAGCCTTCTAAATAAAGTCTCATATGACTTTATACATGAATGACTGATGAGAAGGGGATGTTCTCAGCAGTAGTTCTCAGGAAATTAATGAATGTCGATTGTTTATCATTTAAAGGAGAGAGTCATTAAGTGGCAGTTTTTTAATAAGATACATGTAAGAAATGTTTAACAGAGTAAGAGAAATATACTTCATTTTATTATTGAAAAGCAGTTTCTCTCTGGGGCGCCTGAGTGGCTCAGTGGGTTAAGCCACTGCCTTCGGCTCAGGTCATGATCTCAGGGTCCTGGGATCGAGTCCCGCATCGGGCTCTCTGCTCGGCAGGGAGCCTGCTTCCCTCTCTCTCTCTCTCTGCCTGCCTCTCCATCTACTTGTGATTTCTCTCTGTCAAATAAATAAATAAAATCTTAAAAAAAAAAGAAAAGCAGTTTCTCAACTTCAAAACAGGGTTCTCTGATTGAACTCCTCACTATCCAACTATTCCTCAAGTTTTTTCAAATCATAGCTCTAGCGGATATTTCTGGTAATAGTTGGCTTCCTGTGTTATAAAAAGAATTTGTAAATGCCGTGAATTTAATCAGAATGTCTAGTTAAATGATTGAATCCCCCTCCCATTTTTTAGTTGGTGGGTTTGATAGGGACTAGATACAATCTAACCGATGGCACTTGGTAGGATAAATTGTACTTTGTTTATGCAGTACCCTTAGTTCTTTGGACACACACGTATTTATTCTGTCAACATTTTCTCAGTAAGTAGAAATGGTTTAACTGTGGACTGTGTTTTAGTTGATTCTGTAGCTTGTTTTGGCATATCTTTCTTAATCATTCTTCCAAATAATAATTAAATTAACTAACTAGTGACATTGAGGTTGTGATTCTGAAAACAAAGTCAGTTGCTCTGAGTCTGGTTTTCATTGAAAAACTATTTGAGATGTGTGGTGGATTTATTATACAGAAGATTTATTATACCCATTGATTATTTCTCTGGGTGTAAAACAAATTCTTTACAACTGTTTGGTTGTCTTCTAGGCATATAGAAAGAATAAATTTTATGGCATTACTCTTTTCTCTCAGTGGACAGTCTTGGAAGTGAGTGAGTGTTTTATGCATTTAGCTAGTTTTTGGATATCAGTAGCTGAATCATGTCCAAGGCTGCTCAAGCTTTTGTGTTTGTTAGGGAATTATCAGGACCACCAATTTTACGGCAATTCAGTGCTACTAAAATGGCAGTTAATTGTCCTTTTGCTTCTCCCAGTTTTTCCTAACTTGCCAAGAAAGTTTGGTATCACTCCCTCCTACCTAAATGAAACTTCTGTGAGTGCTTACATTCAGTTTAAATCAAAGAACTCAAGATTTTTAAAAGAAGCTAGTTAAGTATTTTAGCCAAAAAAGGAGGGGAGGAAGCAGGAGATACTTTCATGGTACTTTAGAGGTGAGCCTTTTAACCAGGCAGGGCAGTATTTGTGAAGTAGTGTGTCTTAAATTTCAGTTTATAAGTATTAAAATATTTATTTATTTATTTATTTATTTTAGAGAGTGAAAGACTGTGTGTGCATGGGTGTGGGGGGAAGGGCAGAGGGAGAAGGAGAGAGAATCCTAAGCCTATGTGGCTCCCAGCACAGAGCCGGACATGGGGCTTGATCCCAGGACCCTGAGATCATGACCTGAGCCAAAAGCAAGAGTTGGGTGCTTAACCAACTGAAACACCAGACACCTCTCAGTTTCTAAGCACTTTTATTTATTTTTATTTTTTTTTTAAGATTTTTATTTATTTATTTGACACACAGAGAGTGAGAGATCACAGTAGGCAGAGAGGCAAGCAGAGAGAGAGAGAGAGGAAGCAGGCTCCCTGGTGAGCAGAGAACCCGATATGGGGCTCGATCCCAAGACTCTGAGATCATGACCTGAGCTGAAGGCAGAGGCTTTAACCCACTGAGCCACCGAGGTGGCCCTTCTAAGCACTTTTAAAGGAGCTGAACAATGATAAAATTTTTTAAGATACATAAATTACTATAACTCAGCTGTTGTTTGGACCAGTTTGAGACCTACACTTAATGAAGTCTGTGGGATAGTTATTGAATGGGTTCACCTGCATTCCTTAGAATTGTTACCATGGGCAGTTCCTATTCCTTGTTTAGCTGAAGGACATGAGCAGAAGACATTTGTATACTTTTTTTCTAGCTATCTGTTCTTAACTGGATACAATGAATTATATAACTCTGCCAAACAGCAATAGTGCATTTGGAATTCTTGAGATTTCTTTTGCATCACCATACCGATTTCTGTTGAGGGCCAGGTGGTCTATTAAAATACCACAGGAAATGCAACCTGTCCTTTCTGTCATGTGGGAATGGGCTTTAGACAACCAAATGGATACCTTTCATTTAAAAAAAAATTATCTTTTTTAAACTTCTAAGTGATAGGAAAATTGCTAACTATACTTTTGACATTTAATTTGACTACTCTTTCCTCTCTGTACCCTTAGTCTTACATTAATTTGGGTAGATTTCTTTGTGGTTGGATACTTTTATCATTGCCTTTTGAATGAGATGGAAGTTCCTGGGTGTTAGGAACATTTGGGTAGAAAGTAGAGAAGTGGAAAAGTTGAATAAAGGAAATTGTATTGAATAAAGGAAGCAGAGAAGAGAGAATAATTTACCTGACTTAGGTAATCTAGTAGAAGGTACTGAGTCTATGTGAAATTTTAGGAACCCCAAATAAGCAATGTAGGAAATAATCCATTTCACTGAATGAAAATGATGAAATCAAAGGGCTAAAAATGGGAAATGATTTTAGTAATAGATGTAGGGCTAGCTTGAATGGAGAAGGGAGTTTTTCAGTATGAACTCAGTAGTTGAGCTGTCAAGGTCTCTGATCTCCATAAGTGGAATTAGAGTGTCCTCTGGGTTCTGATGAGCACCGAAGGGAGGCAGGTTTGGCATGAGGTCACAACAGAGTGACAGAGAGTGGTGTCGAGGTGAACATGGGACAGCCAGAGGGATATGTTTAGGAGCTGTGGGGGATATGTGCTGATTTGATGGTAAATTCTTTGGGAAAAGGGAATTGTAGATAAGAAATGGAGAAGCTGAGGTTCAGGTAATGCAACTGATACTTAAAAGTCTATTTATTAAACATCATTTTTGCTTAAATGGAAGGAGTTAATCATTGATAGAGGTTGGTGAACATTTAAGTTTACACAGATTTAGAGCTTAAAGTGAAAATAGTTAAAGAAAAAAAAAGAAAATAGTTAAAGAAAACTGAAGAGCCATAAAGTCAACCTGCTATTTGGGTCCTGCACAAAGCAACTTAAATAATTTGACATAATCCTTCTTTATGAACCGATTCTACAATTAGACAGTTAATTACTTAATTGAGTATTATTCAAAAGAATGAACAAATTTTTTAAAAGATTTTATTCATTTATTTGAGAGGGAGAGTGAGAGAGAGAATGAGAGGGGAGGAGGTCAGAGCAGACTCCCCATGGAGCTGGGAGCCCAATGTGGGACTCGATCCCAGGACTCCGGGATCATGACCTGAGCCGAAGGCAGGTCATGAACCACCCAGGTGGCCCCTGAACAAGTATTTTTTGTGAAACAAGGAAACAGTTTATCAGCTGAGCTCTGGTTTTGTTTGCCATAACCTTCTCGAAAGCTAATTTAACTGACCACCTAATACATCCTGTTTGGTTACTACCCGCTTTTGAATAACAAAACACAGAAGAGATATACTCAAAGAGAAAATGAAAGAAGCAGAGTGCACACAATTTATACAAATATATACAGTTTATGTAAATATATTTGTACAAATAGAAAATACCCACCTGATGGACAGGTTTTGAGATTTTTGATTAAATGTTATAATACCAGTAACAGGAACTCAAAACATTTTTGTTGTGGGAAGATAACAAAGTATTAAGCTCTCATTTAATGCCTTTCTTAGTAAGGAGGCATGACAGGTCTGCCTCACAGCTCTGCCAGATTTTTCGAGTGTATCATTTAACCTTTGCAATGCAACAGGATGCTTCCTCTAGCACAAGGAGCAGATTTTCTCTGAGATAATGGTTTAGTAAATCAACATACATATAATACTCTGGATTTTCCCAATTTTTAAAAACAAGCAATTTGAACATTAATATTTTTCATTTTTGTAACTGAAGTTTAGTTCATAAGGGGTGTCTGGTGTTTCTATTCTTTTAAATCAATCGGTCCCTGATGTGTCTCTGTAGACCAGGGCTGTCCCATGACAAAACTGTGATGGGGATCATGGAGTGAGTTCTTTATAAATCTCAGTGTATTCAGTGGAAGGGCTGTCTTTTAGTCTGAGATTTTGCCCCTTCTGCATTCTTTTATTTTATTTTTTAAGTTTTAATTTATTCATTCATTTTAAGTAATTTCTTCCTCAAATGTGGTGCTCGAACTCACAACCTCAAGATCAAGAGTCGCATGCTCTTCCAACCCAGCCAGCCAGGCACCCTTTCTCCTTCTACATTCTTGGTGTTAAAATGTACACTTATTTTTAGAAAAAGATCATTTAAAATATTCTAGATTTTGGGGGCGCCTGGGTGGCTCAGTGGGTTAAGCCTCTGCCTTCAGCTTGGGTCATGATCCGGGGGTCCTGGGATCGAGCCCTGCATCAGGCTCTCTGCTCAGCGGGGAGCCTGCCTCCTCCTCTCTCTTTGCCTGCCTCTCTGCCTACTTGTGATCTCTCTTTGTCAAATAAATGAATAAAATCTTTTAAAAAAATTTTAGATTTTGTGTATATATTTAATTTTTTCCGGTTTTATTGATATATAATTGACATACATCACTGTGTGAGTTTCAGGTTTACAGCATTAAGGTTTGACTTATGAATATTGTGAAATAATTACCACAGTAAGTTTAGTTAACATCTAACATGCCGTATAGGTAGACTAAAAAGAAATGAGGGAGGAAAAAACCCTTTTTTCTCTTTGTGGGGGAAACTGCTAAGATTTACTTTCTCAGCAAATTCTATATATCCTACAGCAGTGGTAACAGTAGTCATCGTGTTGCAGATTATGTCGCTAGTACTTGTGTATCTTAGAACAGGAAGTCTGTACTCTTTGCCGTCTTTCCTCAAATTCCCCCAGCTGCTGCCCACCCCGCTCCCATCTCTGGTAACCACGAGTCTGATCTTTTTGTGTGTGAGTTGGGTTTTTTTTTTTTCCTTTCTTGTCTTTTCTTTCTTTCTTTCTCTCTCTCTCTTTCTCTTTCAAGATTGTACATATAAATTAGATCATACAGTATGTCTGTTTCCCTTTTTGATTTATTTCACTTCATTTCATAATGCCCTCAGGGCCCATCCGTATTGTCGCAAATGTCAGGATTTCCTTGATGTTGTTGTTGTCGTTTTTAATGGCCGAATAATCTATTACGTGTTTATGTACTACATACATCACAGCTTCTTTGTCCACTTGCCTGTCAGTGGACATTTAGGTGGTTTCCATATTTTGGCTCTTGTAAATAATGGTGCTCTGGACACAGGAGTGCAGATATCTTTTCAAGTTAGTGTCTTTGTTTCCTTTGGATATGTTCCCAGAAGTGGAATGGCTAGGTCGTATAGTAGTTCTGTTTTTTCATGTTTTGAGGTTCCTCCATGTTGTTTTCCATAATGGCTGTACCAATTTACAGCCCTGCCAGCAGTGCATAACTCCCTTTTTGTCACATTCTAGTCAGCAGTTGCTTTCTTTTCTTCTTGATGATGGCCGTTCTAATCATGAGGTGGGAATGATTGTTTTTCAAGATTTTTATTTATTTATTTGAGAGAGAGCAGGAGCATGTGCAGGGGTGGGTGGGGCAGGGAGGGGAAGCAGGGGGAGGGGCAGGGGGAGAGAGAGAATCTCCAGCGGACTCCTTGCTGAGCACCAAGCCCCACAGCCCCACACGGTGCTCATTCACACTATGCTTAGATCATGACTGACCCGAAACCAAGAGTTGTCTCTAAACCAACTGATCCACCCAAGGTGCCCCTTGGGAAAGATTGTTTTGAACTTGGTAAAATTCGAGGGGAAGTTTGGTTAATAAGATCTAAATGTTTGCAAACCACTGTTTTAAAACTCTAACCGTAGTTGGAACCCGTAAGTGCTCAGTATATCTGAGATTCACCTAAACTGAAGTAGGCAGGCATCTGTAGGCCAGAGTCCTTTTCTAAATATATATACTATTAGGATGCTGTTGTTAGATCATGCTGTGGTAATCATTCCGAATTCTTGGCGGCTTTGAACTATAAGCCTTTCTTTCTTTCTCACGTTACATGTTGCCTGTGAGTTACCGTGGATTGGCTGCCGTAGCTGGGACTCTGCGCGTGTCTTTGTCCCAGGATCCAGTCTGAAGAAGCAGCACTAACCTAGGATGTGCCAGTCTCATGACCGAGGGAAAGGAGACAGAGCTGAACCTCTTTCTGCTTGTAGGTGTTGCCACTGCTCTCATTCCATTGGCCAATGCAAGTCACGTGGCTAAATCTGATGTCAGTGGAGATGAGGAAGTGTAACCCTCTCATGTGCCTTCAAGTAAGGTGGCGACAGGTGGAGATAATTCTCTTACTGGAGGGTGGCAATAATGGGAGTAAGATAAAATCTACAGTATCACGCATACTGAAACGCTCATGTAGTGTATATATGAATAAAGGAGCGTAATTAACAGGTATTCAGTCAAGCTGAAAAAATGGCAGCCAATACCTTTGAAGCCCCCGTCTGCTTTTATACTATTAGCCAAATATAACCATTCTCTTCAAATTTGTGTCTGTCATGACTTTCATGTATTCCAGTCTATGAATATCCCACAATTTAGGTTTTGGGCCTTGAGTTAATTCCATTTTTTTTGCCAGTATGAAAATGCTGCTGAGGACATTTTTTGTGTGTCTTCTGGTATACCATTCAAGAGTCTCTTCAGGGCATGAACTTAGGGTGGAATTGCTGGCATGTGGGACATATGCATCTTTAATTTTAGTAGATAATGCCCATTGTTTTCCAAAACAGTATAATAACGTTTACTGTCCCACTAGTATTACCAGTGCTCATGTCCTTGTTCACATTTCAAAGTCTGACAACATCTTTTTGGTAAAGGGAATATAAATCAGATTTTTTTTTTTAAGATTTTATTTATTTATTTGAGAGAGAGAGAGCATGAGCTGGGGAGAAGGTCAGAGGGAGAAGCAGACTCCCTGTGGAGCTGGGGGCCCTATGCGGGACTTGATCCCAGTACTCCAGGATCATGACCTGAGCCAAAGGCAGTTGCTTAACCAACTGAGCCACCCAGGCGCCCTATAAATCACATTCTTTTTTTTTTTTTTTTTAATGTACAGGGAGGTGCTCCTCCAGCTTTCATGTGTACACAAATCACTTGGGGATGTATTAACATGGCAGGTTTTGATTCATAGATTGGAGTAGGGCTTGGAACTGAGACCCTGCATTTCTAACAAGCTCCTGGGTGATGCCAGTGCTGCTGGACCACAAACTTTACTCTGAGCAACAAGGATCCAAGGCACTAAAATAAAGTTGCCCCTGTGTTGGCTGTGCATAGCACCTAAAGAGTCTTTGGAACACAGCTGCTAAGTAATAGTATTTGATAACAGCCACTCAGTCGAGGATTTTTGAATCATGCTTCATATTTGCAACTTCTGTTTTGTGCAAATATTGGCCATTAACGAGTAGAGTAGCAGATTCTTTGCTTTTAGAGATTTGCTTCTTTGTAACTGACACACAGAAGTTCTAAAGATGCTGTTTCTTCTCAACTAGGTTAGATTAATATAACCTACTAAGTAGCTGAGGAGTGACCCACAAGTATCTCCACTGACATTCTTTTTTTTTTTTTTTTTTTTAAGATTTTATTTATTTGTCAGAGAGAGAGAGAGGGAGAGAGAGCGAGCACAGGCAGACAGAATGGCAGGCAGAGACAGAGGGAGAAGCAGGCTCCCTGCCGAGCAAGGAGCCGGATGTGGGACTGATCCCAGGATACTGGGATCATGACCTGAGCCAAAGGCAGCTGCCCAACCAACTGAGCCACCCAGGCGTCCCTCCACTGACATTCTTTAAGTACCTTAAAGCTAGGGAAGACTTTGCCAAATTCCGTTTAATTATTTTTAAAATTATTGCCTGTTTTTAGTCATACATGGGCAAATCGTATAGAGCAATGATTTTTATTTGGTGGTATATATGTACATTACTCATCTTACATCCATCACAAAGTATTTTGATTATAACCCATTATTCAGTAAGTTCCCAAGTGCTTTCTTTAAAAGAAAGTTTAAGGAGTCTTTAAGGGAGGTAATGGAACTTGTCAGTAAGCAAGCATTAGGCTGATGATCACTCAGTAACTGGATGAAGTGAAGGATAAAGTAAAAATAAACACATTTCTCAGTGCAAAATAGTGATATGTAGTCTAGGGCATGCACCTGTAACAAGATAATCCCTACTAATTCCAAATTGCATTATTTAAAAAAAAAAAAAAAAGCTGTTAGGATAGAAACACCACTCAGACTAGCTTTCTCACTGTAGAGTTATTGGTCCAAATAATTGGGAACAACAGGGCCGGAATGAGCTTTACATAAATGAAATAGAGGTTCTAATTGTTACGAGACTCTCTCATCTCCTGGCTTTGATTCTCTCTTTCTGTGGATCCTCTTTTAATGTGGATGGGTTTCACTTCAAGTGGTAGTGATGGTGGTGGTGGTGGTGGTAGAGGGGACTTTTTGAGCTGGAAAATAAAATGGTAGCTTCAGGATGATGTCACTTCGAAGAGAAGTGAGAAAACTTTTCCAGAGGCCTTCCACTCTAACCTTGTAACTTACTCACTCTTCATTAAATCAGCTGTTTCCTTTATAGCCCTTATCACAGATTCCACAAATTATCTCATTTGTTTGCTCACCTGGTGGTTTGTCCTCCCCACTACAAGTTAAAATCCATTAGAAGCAGGAGTGGTGACTTTTGTTAATTTGGTGTAACTCCAGCATCTCATAGTCACTCAGGAAATAGTAAGAAAACAGGAAGGACTTGGGTCCTGCTTGAGCCACTTGTCATTGTGTGGTCTGGTGGGTAGGATACTGCCTCCCAGAAAAAGGCATCCCCATGAATGGAGCCTAGGACTGGATTTCAGCCCCCTTCATGGTCTCTCTGCACAGAGGCCCTGGTTGAGTATCCATCTTCCATTTCCGAATTACTTATGCTGACGTGAGGATACTAGGAGCGGAAGTATGAGCTGGACGTATCTTTGCATCTGGATCCTGCTTGGCCCACTCTGTGTTGACTATGTGCCTAGCCATGCCCTGTAAATATTCTAACAGCGATGACTTGTCTTGGGAAATTCCTCCTTTTTATGCCCCTTCCCTCCCCTTCATTTTTCTCTCTAGTGTTAGTTGGTCACGTTTCCCCAGCTCTCTGCATTTCCGTTTTGATCAACTGTATAATTCTACTTCAAAAGGAGGAAGAAACTGCCTGTATCTATCACAGGCCCTTCCGTAGTATAAACTTGTCTTAAAGTTCAGTCCCTTTGAGGCTTGTTTTATATTTCATTTCATTAAAGATCTCCCTGAGGCCGTGAAATGCTTGCCCTTAAAAAAGACACAAATGGGGAGGGGAGGCTGAGTGGCTCCGCCCGTTAAGCATCTACCTTTGGCTCAGGTCATGGGGTCCCAGAGTCCTGGAATCAAGCCCCACGGCTGGCTCCCTGCTTGGCAGAGAGCCTGCTTCTCCTTCTCTTCCCTGCTTGTGTTCTCTCTCACTACCTCTGTCTCTGTCTCTCTCAAATAGATTTTTAAAAAAAATCTTAAAAAAAAAGACACTATTGGTTGAAGAACAGAACCCTCTCAATCTAGTCATCTAAGGATTCTGGGAATCTCATTAGTTCCAGAAGTACAGCTGAGCCTCTCCACCCATGGGAGGTTCTCAGGCAGCTGTTCTGGTCATCTCTGTCTTCCTGGGACTACTTGGTTTCTCCTCGGCTTTACTCTGGACATTTCCATTCATCTGATTTTCTTCAAACACCACTGTTTTCTGTATACCGATCACCCCGCAAGTGGCAGGAAAGGGCAGCTGGTCCTTCATCTACTCATTGGATTCTCAGGGCAAGTTCACAAGAAGTCTGCACCATAATTTGCTTGGGAAATTTAAAAAGAAAGATGTACAGATATTCCAAGTCCGTAGGTCTGGGGTCCTAGAATCTATTTTAAGATATTTCCCGGTAGGAATTCCAAGACTTCTCCACAATCACAAGAGGGAAGGAAGGAAAGCGAGTAAATGATGAAGTGGATGAGACAGGCCTTATTAGCACCTGCTACATAGCTCTGTTTGCCCTTCCTTGCTGTTGATCTTCCTATCCAAGGAGTGGGGATGGACAGTCTAAGGAACTGGCAATAAACACTGAAGGATATAATAATTTTCATCAAAAGCAGCAATACTGACAGCAATTAACTCTTAGTCTCGCTGGGTGGGTGGGCAGTGCAGTTGGGTGGTGGGATCATGTACCCATTATCAAATAAGTGCCAATTTCGTGATCTCGGATGCTCTTGGACATACAAGGCAGGCCTAGGTGTTCTTGACCTGAGATCTTTAGACCCACTGCAGTAGACATCTTTGAAAGCCTCTGTGTCTATGGCAGCAGCTGTCCAAATATTCAGGCTCTCTACCTGGGTGCATGGTGTATGACCTCCAGCCTCAGTGTCCATCGCTATCGAACTAGCTACAGTGTGTGTCTGTGTCTCTTAGTTTCAAGTCTTTAGAGAGAATGTGGTCACTGGCCAGCCACTCAGGGGCATACTCTAGGATTGAAGGTCAGAGCAGACTTTGAGAAGAGCGTTAAGTAGTAAGTGCATTATAAGCTTTCTTTTGGTTGGCTTGCAAAGTAGAGCATTTAGTGAATATCTGTAATCTCTTTTCATTTTGGTTATTTGGTACATAACAGAGATTGTATTCCTCAATCAATTATAATGAATTGTGCAAATATGACTCCAACCTACTTTCATATGTGAAATAAATGCCCTGATGAGTATTCAGAATATTTACCAAGTATTTTTATAGCACATCCTGTCATTGTCTCATATTTTAATAAAAATAACATTTTGATAAAATACATATTACATTAAGTCGTAAATAAAGTAACCGTTTAATATTTAAAATATAATGCCATATACTTTATCTCTTATTATGTACTGACATATGTGAAGAGTTGTAACAGTTTGATTCTGAGACCTCTCTACAGTAATAGAAGCCATCATTTAAAATACTTGAGAGTCAGCATGCTTCTGGCAAGAAGCTTCAAGCCAGCTCTGTGCTGAGCGCAGAGTCCCTACAAGGGCTTGATCTTTCCACCCTTGAAATCATGACCTGAGCCTAAACCGCAAAGTCAGTCATTTGACCACTGAGCCACCGAGGTGCCCCAGAAGACATCACTTTATTTAATAAATTTGTCCACTGTAAAACTTCAGCGACTTGATGGTTTTACATAGGAATCAATTAGGTAAAGTGTGCAACAATGAAAGACACTTTAAATAAAGACTGAGCACGATTTCTCTGTATTATGTTTCTGTTTACAGAATAGCTGTGTGGCTCCAAACAGTTATGTGTTTGAGCCCACAAAGTATAGTGTCATCACCTTCGGGTTGGTTTAAGAACATGTGTTTTATATGACAATCTTAAGTATCAAGATCGCTAATCTGATTTTTAAAAATTATTTTATTTTCTTCTTTTCAGATCCAGTCCCTCTGTGGAACTTCTAAACACCTTTTATTAGTAGAAACATTATTTCCTACAAAATGAAGTCAACATCTTAATTTAAACCAGCATTTGTTTGGTTCTGATTTACCTACAATGGTTCATAAAGCTTGAGATCTCAGGAGTACAGGGTCTTTTGCGATGACAATATGACTAATAGCAAAGGAAGATCTATTACTAATAACACAAGTAGTGGTCCAAGTAGTGGAGGAGGTTTAGTAGACTGGACTTTACGCTTAAATACAATTCAATCTGATAAGTTTTTAAACTTGTTGTTGAGTATGGTTCCAGTAATTTATCAGAAAACCCAGGAAGATAGGCATAAGAAAGCAAATGGCGTTTGGCAAGATGGATTATCAACAGCAGCACAGACTTTTAGCAATCGATCTGAGCAGCACATGGAGTTCCACAGTTTCTCAGAGCAGCCTTTTCATGGCAATAATGGGCACACACCTGCAAGCTGTAGCCCCAAGTATGAGGACTATGCCGACTACAATTACTGTGATGGAAGGGGCACTGCAGAAGCTGCTGCCATGTTGCAGAATGAAGATGCATCTAGTGATGGGGATGAAGATGCCATTGTAGAGGCAAACCAGAAATCACCCAAGGAATCCAGTGGTGTCATGGCGCTGCAAATACTGGTACCATTTCTGCTAGCTGGCTTTGGAACAGTGTCAGCCGGCATGGTTTTGGATATAGTCCAGGTGGGTTTGTCTCTTTGTTTATCTTCAGTGCTTTTGTTGCGGACAGCGCTTTGCATAGGTTACTAATCTCAGACATTTCCTTTAGATGGAATTTATCCCTTAGTGAAATGAAGGGATGCTGACCAGAGCAGAGAATCTGCTGTTTCTGGGTGTTTTTTTGTTTGTTTTCCTTTAGAGGTTCTAAGAGAATAGCCTCATTCTGACTGTCAGGTGACTCTACATAAAGGATTACAATGATAAAGTAATCCCCAAATGGGTACAGTGCAAAACCCAGTAAATGTTACATTTAAGCACTTCTTTATTTTTAAAATAAAAACACATTAAAATAAATTCAAACAGTGCAGAGTATTAAATAAAAGATTAAAAAAAAATCTTTCCTCGTTCTCCTCTTCACATCAAACTCTCTCCCCCTCCAGAGGTTATCATCATTAAGCGTTTGTTGTGTTTAAAAAAAAAAAAAAGTTTGTTGTGTTTACTTGTAGACATTTTTCTCTGCCTACATACATACCTATGTGCAGGGTTTCTTTTTCAGAAAAAAATGAAATGCTGTATATATTTTTCTGTACCTTATTTTCATTGCTTAATAATATGCCTAGACATCTTTCCAAACCAATAGCAAGGATGTTCTGTGTTATAAAGTGAGAACTTCATATTCCATTGTGTGGACATACTAAAATTTACTTATTCACTCTCCCATGCTAAGGCTGTAATGAATACCCTTGTAAATGTATCGTTATGCACGTACACTAATATTTTCATAGGATAGATTTTAAAAATGGGATTACTGGGGGTTAGGGTAGGTGTAGGTGTTTAAAATTTTGTAGATATGGGGAGACCTGGGTGGCTCCGTCATTAAGCATCTGCCTTCAGCTCAGGTCATGATTCCAGGGTCCTGGGATCGAGCCCCACATCAGACTCCCTGCTCAGCAGTAAGCCTGCTTCTCCCTCTTCCACTCCCCCTGCTTGTGTTCCCTCTCTCACTGTCTCTCTGTCAAATAAATAAATAAAATCTTAAAAAATAAAATAATAAAATTTTATAGATAGCATCAGATTAATTTTCAAAAAGATTGCAAAAGTATTTATACTCCTACCATCAATGTAGAAGTACTTTTTTTTTCATGTCCTTATGAGTGTTGAATATTCTTGATCATTTTCATCGTTGGTAATTGATAGGGAAATGTTTCCATATTTTAATCAATATTCTTCAGTTATTATTAATAGTTTAGCATGTTTTCATATGTCTGGTGGCCATTCTTAGTTCTTCTGTGACTATTTCTTATATGAAATGCTTTTCTGTATCTACTGTCCATTTTAAAAATGTATATGCTACTTATTGATTTGTAGGAATTCTTACTGTGGTATGGTTAATAGAATTACACATTATATAATTATCTTTCTAAAGTAGTAAGTTGTTAAAGTGTGGCATTCTGTTACTACAAGTTTTCATTCATCAGTCAGAGAAAGATTGGCTTTGGGAAAGTGTTAGATAACATTTATTGCCCTTGTCTTTCATTGCTTGCTCCCTGAAAGAGATCTCATCATTTGTGACACCAAAAAACTTCTTGATATAACATCTTTATCTAAATGGAAAACATACATAAATAGAAACAATTTTTCTACCATTAGTTAGAGAAAGGATATTTAAAAAATCATCTTAAGATGTATATTGAATTTTTACAGCAATCAGACAAGAAAAAAAGAAAGAAAGAGCATCCAAATTGGTAAGGAAGAAGTAAGATATTCACTACTTGCAGGAGACATGATACTATATATAGAAAACCCTTAAGACTCCACCAAATGAAATATTGATAAATGAAATCAGTAAAGTCTACTACTAGTTGATAAATGAAATCAGTAAAGTCACAGGATACAGAATTAATAACAATCTGTTGTATTTCTGTACGCTAATAATAGCAGAAAGCAGAATTAAGAAAACAATCCCATTTACAATTGTACCAAAAATAATGAAGTACCTATTATTAAACAACCAAGGAAGCGAAAGACCTGTACTCTGAAAACTATAGAACGCTGGTGAAAGAAATAGAAGATGACACAAACAAATGGAAAGATACCCCGTGCTTAGGGATTAGAAGAACCAGTATTGTTAAAGTGTCCGTAATACCCCAAAGCAATCTACAGATAGAATGCAGTCCTTATCAAAATTCCAGCAGCATTTTCAGAGAACTAGAACAAATAGTACTAAAGTTTATATGGAAACACAAAGACTCTGAGTAGTCAAAGCAACCTTGAAAAAGAAGAACAAAGCTTCTAGGTGTCACAATCCCAGATTTTAAGATATACTACAAAGCTGTAGTCATCAAAGTAGGGGACACCTGGCTGGTTCAGTCAGTAGAGCATGTGACTCTTGATCTCAGGGTCATGAGTTCAAGCCCCCCATTGGGAGTAGGGTTTACTTAAGAAAAAAAGAAGAAGAAGAAGAAGA
Organism: Mustela nigripes; assembly: GCF_022355385.1. Classification (NCBI taxonomy): domain Eukaryota; kingdom Metazoa; phylum Chordata; class Mammalia; order Carnivora; family Mustelidae; genus Mustela; species Mustela nigripes. The sequence goes on from NC_081562.1 coordinate 16,824,576, forward strand.
ATGGTACTGGCATAAAAATAGACATACAGATCACTGGAACAGAATAGAGAGCCCAGAAACAAACCCATGCCTACACGGTCAATTAATCTGTGACAAAGGAGGGAAGAATATACAGTGGGGAAAAGATGGTCTCTTCAGTGAGAGGTGTTGTGAAAACTGGACAGCTATATGCAGAAGAGTGAAACTGGGCCTCCTTCTCACACCGCACTGAAAAATAAACTCAACATGGATCAAAAACCTAAAGGTGAGACCTGAAATCATAGAACTCCTAGAAGAGAGCACAAGCAGTAACTTCTCTGACATTGACTCGAGAAACACTTTTCTAGATGTGTCTCCTCACACAAGGGAAACAAAAGCAAAATTAAACTATTGGGACTACACCAAATAAAGAGCTTTTGCACAGTGAGGGAAACCATCAACAAAACAAAAAGGCGACTGAATGGGAGAAGATAATTTGCAAATGATGTCCAGTATGAGGTTAATATCCAAACTATATGAAGAACACAACTCAACACCAAAAGCATTAAATTAAATTAAATTAAAAATGGGCACTGGACCTGAATATTTTTCTGAAGAAGACCTACAGATGGCCAACAGACACATGAAAACATGTTCAACATCAGTAATCACCAAGGAAATGCAAATCAAAACCACAGTGAGATATCACCTTAGGCCTGGCAGTATGGCTGGAATTAAATACAAGTACTTATGAGAAATAACAAGTACTGGTGAGGATGTGGAGTAAAAGGAACGCTTGTGCCCTACCAGTGGAAATGCAAATTGGTGCAGCCATTTTGGAAAACAGTAATGGTGAGTCCTTGAAAAATTAAAAAATACAAATACTGTAAGATCCAGTAATTCCATTATGGTATTTACCTAAAGAAAAATAAAAACACTAATTTGAAAAGCTATATGCCCCCCTATGGTTATTGTACTACTATTTACAATAGCCGAGATGTGGAAACAACCCAAGTGTCCATCGAGGGGTGAATGGTTAAAGAAAAAATGGTGTATATATATATATAGTGGAATCTTACTCAACCATGAAAAAGAATGAGATTTTGCCATTTGCAACAACACTGATGAACCTAGAAGGTATAATGCTAAGTGAAATAAGTCAGAGCAAGACAAATACTATATGATTTCACTTGTATATTGAATTTAAGAAACAAAATGTACAAAAAAAGGAGACAACAGACTCTTAAATATAGAGAACAAACTGATGGTTCCCAGACAGAAGGTGGGTGGGGAGATTGGGTTAAATAGGTAAAGGGGGTTAAGAGTGCACTTATCTTGATGAGCACTGAGTAATGTATAGAATTGTGGAATCATATCGTACCCCTGTAACTAATATAATTATATGTTAATTATCCATCAGTAAAAAAAAAAAAATGTTGGGGAAAATAGAAACTTTGCAGATGTAATTAATGTAAAAATATTGAGATGAGGAGATTTTGTTTATTTTCCAGGTGGTCTTAATAAGAGGGAGACAGGAGGTCAGAATAAGGGGAATGGAAAGTATATTGGATTTTTGAATGGACTGTAAACCAACAGAGGACCAGATCTACCTGTTCACTTGAAATATAATTGTTTCAAGTTATTACAATAGTATCACAACTGTTAAAATGAATGAACTATTTCTGGTTGACATTTTTTTTCTTAATATACCAATTATTCTGAAGAAACACTCAACATATAATCTAGAATGATAATAACATCTTTAAGATGTTACACCTTCCTCTGGTGTAATGGTTACTTACTTCTTGATACTATTTGAGGTAACACATGTACAATTGATTTATAATATTAAACCCTAGTGTTAAAAATGACAAAAACGTGTTTTGAAAATTTTCATTTAAATATGCTTTAAAAACTTGTAATTATGAAAATTAGCACATAGAGAATATAAAAACCAAAAATGTACAGCTCAGTGAATTTTCATGATACAAATAACCAAATAACTATCAGGTCAAGCAACAGAATCTTAGCAGTTTTCATTAGTCGTCTTTATGCTCCCTTGTGATTGCTACCCTTTATTCCCCATCACCAGTGGTAATCAATAATCTGATTTTATCTTTGTCTTTATAAATGTTAATCATTAAACCATTGTTTGGTTTTACTTAATTTTTCTAAAACTTTATATAATGAAGCGTAGAATATATATTCTTCTGTGTCTTTTTTAAAAAAATGATTATTTATTTATTTATTTGACAGAGATCACAAGTAGGCAGAGAGCTAGACAGAGAGAGAGAGAGGGAAGCAGGCTCCCTGCTGAGCAGAGAGTCCGATGCAGGGCTTGATCCCACGACCCTGAGATCATGACCTGAGCAGAAGGCAGAGGCTTTAATCCACTGACCCACCCAGGCGCCCCTGTGTCTGGTTTTTTTTGTTGTTGTTGTTGTTCAGCATTATGTAAGTTTTATGAAATTGTAGTCCATTTATTTATTTTTTTTTTAAATTTTATTTATTTGACAGAGAAAGATCACAAGTAGGCAGAGAGGCAGGCAGAGAGAGAGAGGAGGAAGCAGGCTCCCTGCTAAGCAGAGAGCCCGACGGGGGACTCAATCCCAGGACCCTGAGATCATGACCCGAGCCAAAGGCAGCGGCCTAACCCACTGAGCCACCCAGGCGCCCCATTTATTTTTATTTCTATATATTAATCCAATTATGAATAGATCACAATGTATTCTGGACATAGAACTCATTGGTGTTTCCAGATTTGGGGTGCACGTGTACATGTATCTTTGTTGTATATACATGTATCTTTGTTGTATATACATGGAGAAATGGAATTTCTGGGTCTTAGGATGTACAGGTATTTAAAGTTAGTATATGTCAAATAGTTGTACCAATTTACAGGTTAACCAGCTGTGTTTGAGAGGTCTTACTGCTCTGTATTCTTATTTATACAAGGTATCAGCAGTCTTTGTAAGTTGAGAAATTCTGGCATGTGTGTTGGTTTTAATGGGGATTTCCCTCATGACTAATGATGTTTACTGACCATTTATTTGGACGTTAACTGGTAAAGGTTTTTTTGCTCATTTTCTTACTTGTTAGATTTTTTTCTTACTGATTTGTAAGAGTTGTTTGTGTATTCTGGATACAAATTCTTTAGTTATATGTATTAAAAATATCTTTCCTCTGTGGCTTACCTTTTCCCTCTCTCAGTGAGTCTTAATCAGCAGGAATTCTTAATTTTGATAATAGTGCCTTTTCCTACTTTTCCATTGTTTGTACTTTTTGCTTCCTGCTTAAGAAACCTTTCCATACTTTTCTGGTAATTAAGATGTTCTCTTAAATTACCTTCTTAAAGTTTTGTTGTTTTGCCTTTTACATTTAGATAATCCTCTCCCTGGAATACTTTTTTATAGAGAGTTTGATGTAGGATTGTGTATTGTTTTGTTTTGTTTCTTTCCACATGGATTTCCAGGTGTGTCTGCACTATTATATAACCAAACTCTTTGTTAGAAATCAAGTACCCATTTATGTGCAGACGTGTTTCTGGGCTTTCTATTCTCCTCCTTTGGTGTATTTATGTTGCTTGGCATGAGTACCACAGTATCTGAATATCGAGTAGAGCATGTTCTCTCCATGTTCTTCCTCAAAGCACTTTGGCTATTCTTTTTCCTTTGTACTTTCATGCATATTTTAGTATAAAAGCTTGTCAGTTTCCGCAAAAGAAAGTTGTTGTAATTGTGATTCAGATTGCATTGAATCTACAGATAATTAGGAGGAGAATATACTCCTTACAATGCTGACTCTCCATTTATTAGGTTATCTTTGATTTCCTTCTCTGATGTTTTCTAGTTTCTGAGCACAGGTTTTTTACATTTTTTTGTTAGACTTATTCTTAGTTATTTGATACTTTTTATGCTATTGTAAATGGTACAGTTCTTTTAAAATTTCACTTTCTGTGTGTGTGTGTGTGTGTGTGTGTGTATGTGTATGTTGACCCTGTATCTAGCAAATTTGCTAAATTCACTAACATAATAATTGATATGTAAATTCTTTTAGAATTACTTCATTGTAACCATATTATCTGTGAATAATGACAGTATTTACTTCTTTCTAAAACTCATATTATTTATTTATTTATTCATTTTTGTGGCATTCTGTACTGGCTAGGACCTCCAAAGCACTATAAAATAGGACTAATGAGGACACCTAGATGGCTCAGTGAATTAAGCCTCTGCCTTCGGCTTGGGTCACAATCTCAGGGTCCTGGAATCAAGCCCCGCATCTGGCTCTCTGCTCAACGGGGAGCCTGCTTCCCCTCTCTCTTTCTGCCTGCCTCTCTGGCTACTTGTGGTCTCTTTCTGTCAAATAAATAAAATCTTTTTAAAAAAGATTTAAAATAGGACTGATGAAAGCAGACTTACCTTGTCCTAGATCTCTAAGAGAAAGCTTTCAACAGTTCTTCATGAAGTCTGGGGTTTGCTATTGACATTTTTAATATTCTTTATGATATTAAGGATGTTTCTTTTTTTTAATTTACTAAGCTTTGTGTTAAAAATCATGAATGGAATTTTATCAAATACTTTCTATTTATTGTTAACATCTATGATTTTCTTTCCTTTGTTGCTATGTTGAATTATATTAATTAAATCAATCTTTTATTTCTGGGATAAGTATAACCTGTTCATGATTTGTTTTCTTTTTATACAGTTCTGATTAATTTTGCTAATATTTTGGTGATATTTTTTGCATCTATATCCATATGTAAGATTAGCCCATAATTCTCCTCCTCCTCATAATGTCATTAGCAGTTTTCATTAAGGTAGTACTAGTCTCATGAGTGAATTTGAAAATGTTTTCTTTATTTTTTTTCCTCCTATTCTTTGTTAAGGTTTATTTCACTTTGTCATTATTTCTTCCCTAAGTATTTGGTATAATTCCCTGATGAAGGTATCTGGTCCCACCATTTTCTGTGGAGGGATGCAGTTTTTGTTTTTGTTTTTGTGGGGGAATGTTTTTATTTATAGTTTGAGTTTCTATAGAAGTCACAGAGCTAATCAAATTTTTCTATTTCTTTTTGTGTTTATTTTGGTAAGTCTTAAAAAAAAATTTTCACCATTACATCCCTATCAGGTTGAGTAGATTTTTAGTAAATGTTTGTTGAAACATGACACCATTTATTGAAAGTTTGCTGTAGGCACTGCCCTAAGCTCTTTACATACATGATCTATTTTAATCCTTACAAGAAAACTGTAGGAAAGGTGCCATTGTCTTTGCTTTACAAAATTAAAAAAAAACAAAAATAACAACTTTGTCATCAGGTGACAGAGCTGAGGATTGGATCTGGGTCCAAACTCAATATCTGTTCTCTTAACCACTACACATTATATAAATTTAATGCATGTGAAAGCTTTTGTAATCCTTTAAGGGCTACATACCTCTTTTTTTTTTTAAGATTTTATTTATTTATTTGTCAGCGAGGGAGCACAAGCCTGCAGAGCAGCAGGCAGAGGGAGAGGGAGAGGGAGAAGCAGGCTCCCCACTGAGCAGGGAACCCCATGCAGGGCTCCATCCCAGTACCCTGGGATCATGACCTGAGCTGAAGGCAAACCCCTAATGACTAAGCCACCCACACCTCCAAGGGCTACGGTCCTCTAACATGATAGAGGTCAGGGCCAGTTTTAAACAACTAAAAAACTGAAGTTTGTCTTTGGTACTCTCTTAGTCTGCTTGGACTGCTGTAATGAAATACTATAGACTGGGTGGCTTAAATATTAAACGCTTATTTCTCATAGTTCTAGAGGCTGGAAAGTCCAAGACCCCAACCTGCCCTGTTCCTGGTGAGAGTTCCTTTTCTGGTTTTCGGAGAGCTGCCTTTTCTCTGCATCCTCATGCTGGAGAGAGCAGGGGCTGTTGCCTCTTACTCTTCTTATAAAGGCACCAGCCCTGTCAGATTCAGGTCCTCCCCTTATGACTTCCTGTAACTTTCATCACCATCTCATAAGCCTGATCTCCAAATACAGTCACATTGGGGGTTAGGGCTTCAACATAGGAATTATGAAGGTGACACCATTCAGTCCTTAGCAGGTGCTGTTATATGTGCTGCTCCAACTGGATTATCAAATGCAGGATAAGGAGTTAAATGGCTGTTAGTGTCTTAAGGCAGTACTTCAATATGTGGCTGATGGCAAATTAGGGTAGATTGCTTGGCCACTGTCTGCTTTCTGTGTAGGAGGACATCTGCTCCCTGTTTTATGTAAGACCCGCTCTAGCCTCGCTTCTCTGCTTTTTACTTTTATTCTTATTCACTTACTGCAGCTTGGAGTGGTCCGTCGATGTTTGCTGAGAAAATCTGCTGAGATGACCTGTATTGAGTGGGAGTCATAATCCAAAGATTGAGTTTTTAACCTCACTTTAAAATGAGGCATTTGAGTGAGGCTCAGAGAGCTCCCTCAGCAAGCAAATATAGGCTAGGAATTCAGATTTGGAGCTTTTACCCCAAAGTTGATGCCTTTTCATGGTAATGGGAAATACATACTTAACTAAAATGTGTGACTGAACACATAGAAGAGTGCTATAGGAATTCTACTGAAGTACCAAAAAGACCTATAGGGATATGAAATGTTCTTTTTACATGTTCAGACTTACCCCAAGGGGTAAGCTTTTGTCCCAGTCAAAACTACCTTTGTGTGCTTGTGCCTTACAACATCGCTTTATTCACCCTGTGCCCTGAATTAAAGAACTTAGTAAAAGAGCTTGTGAAGCACAATAAATAGTACCCGGGAGATCAATGTTCAGTAAATGATGTGATAGTAACAGGCATCATTCATCGAATGTTCTTTGTCAGTACCTAGTGCACGAGTTCTCACCTTATGTATATGAGGACTCAGGTGGGCGATGTACCAGGGTTAGATACTAAGTTATTTGCCCAAGGTCACACAACTGATAACTGGCTGAATTAAACCCAGGTTGTCTTTTAACTACTTACTTACTATCTCCTTGTTTATGGGGGACATATCTTATTTTTGGATCCCCTTCTATGCGCCAGAACTTCTCTGTTGTAAGAAATTGAAACCCAACTAACCAGATAATTTAAATAATAATAATAATAATAATAATAAAGAATGCGTTATCTTTTGTAAGTAGGAAGAATAGTTGTACCGCCTTACCTCAGATATAACGAGATCAAGGACTTAATTTTATGATGATCTTCTCTCTGTCTCTCCTCTCTTTTTTTTTTTTTTTTAAGATTTTTTTTAATTTATTTGACAGACAGAGATCACAAGTAGGCAGAGAGGCAGGCAGAGAGAGAGGAGGAAGCAGGCTCCCTGCCGAGAAGAGAGCCCGACCTGGGGCTTGATCCCAGGACCCTGGGATCATGACATTAGCCTAAGGTAGTGGCTTAACCCACTGAGCCACCCAGTGGCTCCTTATAAGTTCCATTTTGTTTGTTGCCCACATTCTCTCCTATGGCACATAGCTCCTGACAGTTGTGGGGTCATATCCTTTCAGTTTGTTTTACAAAGGGAAAGGATGAGTGAGCTATCCTCTGTCTTCAGTTTGGAAGATCCTAAGGAAGAACTCTTCAGTTGGGTTGTCTTTGGTCCCATGCTTACCCCTGGGGGAACAGTCAATGTGATTAGGGAGATGGGATAACATGAGCCCTGTTTGAGTTACACTTCTGTCTCGGACAGATGGCCACTCAGAACAGCAATTTTACTAGAAGCACGAAGATTAAGAATTTAACTGCTTCTTAAGTGAAGGGGAGTAGATACTGCTTCAAGGAAAATGGAGATGGAGAAGTATGCACAGGAGGCAAGAACAGCACCTTGAGGGTAGTGACCCTGCCCATACAGAACCTGGCTCCTCCGTGGTTTTTTTATTTATTTATCTGAGCCCGTGGTTCTCAAAGTGGGCTCCCTCACCCAGTATCATCAGCATCATCTGGGAACTTAGATACATGAATTCTCAGACTATCCTGCCGCTACTGAATCAGAAACCTGGGGCGGGTCCAGCAAACTCTTTTTATGAGCTTTATTATTTCTGGTGATTTTGATGTGGGTTCCAGCTTGAGAACCATGAATCTAAAGTCATGTAAATTCCCTTACTACTGGTAAATGGAGTTGGGTGGGATAGTTCATCCACATAGTCTTCGGCCCCACTTAAGGAGGGCCCCATCCGAAAAACTAGCCTAATGCCTTACATAGACCAGACACTCAGTATGAATGAATGAAATGAAATAAACTCTACTTTGTTACAAATATTGCTGAATATTGATAATCAAATTCTTTTTTTTTTTAAGATTTTATTTATTTGTCAGAGAGAGAGAGGGAGAGCGAGCGAGCACAGGCAGAGACAGAGGGAGAGAAGCAGGCTCCCCGCTGAGCAAGGAGCCCGATGTGGGACTCGATCCCAGGACGCTGCGATCATGACCCGAGCCAAAGGCAGCTGCCCAACCAACTGAGCCACCCAGGCGTCCCTAAATATTGATAATCAGATTGAGTTTTTAATTGTAGGATTCAGTTGGAAATATCCTAGTCCAAGTTCTTTGTCTTCCCTTGCCTCACTAAAAATAAGCAAATCGTTAAATGATTTGTCCAAGAATGTGCAGCTTGTCAATGGCAGAGGCTTGTCTTGAGGATAAATCCTGTTCTCGGTACAATATGCTACGTGTGTATCTTGGATGGTCCGTTGACTTAATCTATTATAAGATTCTGTAAAATGAGATTACTATTAGTTACCTATCCATCTAGAAGAAATGTGTATGTAAACTGAACTAATACCTTTGGAACTTCCAGTAATTTCTAGGTAAGTTTATCCTGATCATTAGAATATTATTGAAACCTGATGTCTGCCAAACCCTGAGATCCTGTTATGTTTTATGAAGATAGAATTGTTGCAATGCTGAAAATATTCCTTTGAAATAGAGGATAGTATAGCTCTCAAATAGTCCTTTATTACTATCCTGCTGTGTGTGTTTTGGAATTCAGATGGAATGATGCAGTGCCGAAGCCGCATTTCTAACCGTGGAACTCTGAGTCAGGGCTAGTTTGCTGATAAGGAAAGTAGAGCGTTCAGGGAGAAAACAGATACTTTGTTGAAGTTTTGTGGACAAGAAGTCCAGTGTTTTAAAAGTGCAAAGAGAAGGTAGGGGGACAGTATCAATGTTAGACTAATTTTTATCAGTTTCTCAATATACAAAGCTAGGAAGTCATCAGCATGTTTGCGTCCCCTTATAAAGCATAGTGATCATTTTAGAGTTTGTATTAAAGAGAAAATAACTCACATGTTAAAAAACATGTGATCCCAGGAAAGCAGTAGCACGCACTCTGATGTAATGATTCTGGTTTTTATTTAAAAAATAATTCATGCACTTTGACTTCTGGAAAGCTGGAATAAATGTACATTTACCTGTCCTGCCCATTAAGTACAACAACAGAACAAAACAAAACCCTGGAAACTTTATATAGAACAAACATTAAGACTCTGTGAAAGGTGGAGAGAAGAAAGCAGTCTGGTGAGGCCTTTATCGCTTCATGTATCCCAGATCTGGAGCTAAAGAAGCCAGCAACCTGGGAATACCAACAGGTGCAAACAACAAGAAGAAAAGCCTGCTCTCTCCAGCTAACGGACCAGGAAAGGGGCAATCTAGCGAGACAGAAACCTTGTGGCGAAGAATTGTTCTACTCTAGCCAACCATGACAGAAAAGACTGTGGTCTCGCCCACTTACCCAGAGCAGCAAAGGCTTAGTTTGGGGCTGAAATGAACAACATGGATGTATGTGGAGTACATTACGCTAAGTAAAATAGGCCAGATGGAGAAAGACAAATATTGCATAGTATCACTTACATGCGGAATCTAAAAAAAAAAAAAAATCAAACTCATAGAAATAGTAAAATGGTACTGGTGGGGGATGGGGGAAATGGGGAGAGGTTGGTTAAAAGGAATAAACTTTCAGCTATAAGATGAGTAAGTTCTGAGGATTTTTTATTTTTTTATTTTTTTATTAACATATAATGTATTATTAGCCCCAGGGGTACAGGTCTGTGAATCGCCAGGTTTACACACTTCACAGCACTCACCATAGCACATACCCTCCCCAAAGTCCATAACCCAACCACCCTCTCTCTACCCCCCTTCCCCCGGCAACCCTCTGTTTGTTTTGTGAGATTAAGAGTCTCTTATGGTTTGTCTCCCTCCCGATCCCATCTTGTTTCATTTATTCCTTTCCAACCCCCCAAACCCCCCAATTTGCCTCTCAGCTTCCTCATATCAGGGAGATCATATGATAATTGTCTTTCTCTGATTGACTTATCTTGCTTAGCATAATACCCTCTAGCTCCATCCATGTCGTTGCAAATGGCAAGATTTCATTTATTTTGATGGCTGCATAGTATTCCATTGTATGTATGTATGTATGTATGTGTGTGTGTGTATACACACACACACACACACACACACACCCCACATCTTCTTTATCCATTCATCTATTGATGGACATCTAGGTTCTTTCCATAGTTTGGAAAGATTTTGAGGATTTAATGTATAACATGGTGACTGTAGTTGATAATACTCTACTGTATAATTGGTAATTGCTAAATAAGACAGTAGGTCTTAAGCATTTTCATCAAACAAAGAAAAAGGTAACAATGTGAGTTAAAGGGTATGTGAATTAACTCAGTGGTGGGCCTCTTTTTACAATGTGTGCATATCAAATCATCATGTTATACCCTTTACATATATTACACTTTTTTCGGTTACACTTCAATAAATCTGGGGAGGAAGAAGCTGTAGTGAGGTGCCCCAACACTTCATCCAGGATGATATCAGAGGAGGGCATGTATGGTGCCAGAATTTTAATTTTTTTATCTAATAATGAGAGCCCTCAATAGAATTGAAAGGAGGAAATAGAAAAATCCACAATTACGGTTAGAGTCTTCAACACTGTTCTCTCAACAGTTGATAGAACTGATAGAAAATCAGCAAAAATATAGGAGGACTAACACCATCAGCCCAACAAGATCTGACTGACATTTCCAGAACACTTCCTCCCCAAACAGCAGCACACACATGCTGTTCAAAGTGTCACAGATCATATACCAAGGGAGACCATATCCTGGGCCATAAACCAAATCTCAAGTCTGAAATACTGAAATGATTCAGAATATGTTCTCTAGTTACAATGTAATCAAACTAGAAACAGTAACAGAAAGAAAACAGAAAAACTTTCACATACCTGGAAACTAAACAACATACCTTTAGACAATCCATGTTCAAAGGGGGAGTCTCAAAAAAGTCAAAAACAAAACGTTGAACGGAATGAAAATGAGAATGTGACATCCAGATTTGTGAGTCACAGGTAAAGCAATACAGAGATGGACATGTATAGAATTAAATGTGTACATTAGTATGAGGGAAAAAAATCTTAAATCAACGATCAAAGCTCTCATCTCAAATGCAGAAAATGATGAACAAAATAAACCCAAAGCAAGGAGAGGAAAGGATAATAAAGATAAAAGCAAAAATTGCAGTGAAATTGAAAGCAGGACAACAATAGAGAAAACTGATGCAACAAATAATTGTTTCTTTGAAAAGATCAGTAAAATGGATAATCTGTAGCAGTACTGCCAAAAAAAAAAATAAAGACATAAATTACCAATATCAGGATGAAATGGGGGATATCACTATAGATCCTGTAGATATTGGAAGAATAACAAGAGAATACTACAGACAACTGTGTATGCATACATTTTACAACTTACACAAAGTGGACTGCTTCCTTGAATGGCAGAACGACCACGAGGAACCCAAAATGAAATAGATCGTTTGAATAGCTCTATAGCCACTAAGGAAATTGAATGTGTAATTTTAAAAACTCCTAAAAAAGAGATCTTCAGATGCTGATAGCTTCACCTGAAAAGTCTGTCATATATTAAGCAGAATTAATATTAATTCTACATAAGCTCATTCGGAAAGTTGAAGAGGAGGGAATAATTTCCAGTTCGTTTTAAGAGCAAGTTATTACCCAAATACCAAACCCAGAGATAATCGAATTTTCTTTAAGTCTGCAGATTAATCTCCTGTATATAGACCCCCTCCGCAAAAAAATCCTTAACAAAACACTATCTAATAGAATTCAATATGTAAAATAAATTATGTGCCATGAAGAAGTGAGGGAAGCAAGTCTGCCTCAATATTTGAAAATTAAATCAGTGTAATTTACCATATTAACAGGCTAAAGAAGAAAATCACACGATAATATCAACTGATGCAGAAAAAGCATTTGATAAAATTCAACACTCATTCATGTTTAAAAAAAAACTCTCAGAGGGCCCCGGGTGGCTCAGAGGGTTAAGCCTCTGCCTTCAGCTCAGGTCATGGTCTCGGGGTCCTGGAATCAAGCCCTGCATCTGGCTCTCTGCTCAGCAGGGAGCCTGCTTCTCCCTCTCTCCCTCTGCCTGCCTCTCTCCCTACTTGTGATCTCTCTCTCTCTCTCTGTGTCAAATAAATAAATAAAATCTTTTAAAAAACAATTTTAAAAAACTCCCAGATAATTAGGACGAGAATGGAATTTCCTCAACATTGTGCTTAATGGTGAAATATGAATGTCTTTTCCCTAAGACCAGGTACAAGGCAAGGATGACTCATTACCTTTATTGAACACAATGCAATTAGGCAAGGGGGGGAAAAAAAGACACACAAATTGGAAGGGAAAAACTAAAACTGTTGCTATTCGCAGATGGTGTGATTGCCTACTTTGAAAACCCCAAGAAATCTACAAAGAAAGCTCCTAAAACTGGCACATGAATTCAGCGAGGTCACAGGGTACATAATACATAAAAAAATAAATTCTATTTCTGTACACTACAATGAATAGGCGGATGTTGAAATTAAAGATACAGTAACATTTTTCAAAAAATAATTACCTATATATAAATCTAACAAAATATGTACAGGACTTGTATGCTGAAAGCCATAGAACCCTAATAAAATTAACTGAAGATCTAAATAAATGGAGAGTCCTGCCATATTCATGGCTTGGAAGACTCAACATAATAAAGATGTCAATTTTCCCCAAATTGATAAATGGGTTTAACAGAACTTTTAAACTCCATACATTTTGCAGATGATATCCTAAAATTTATATGCAATGGACAAGAAAATAGAATAGCTTTAACAGGCTTGAAAAATAAAAATAAAGGGGAAGGGTCAGTTTACCTGGTGTCAAGCTGATTAGCATGGCTCCAGTAGTCAAGTCTGTGGTGGTGGTGGAGGGATAGACATGTAGATCAGTGCAGCTAAATAGATAGCCCAGAGATGGACCCACACAAATACATTCAGCTAATTTTGGAGACAGGTGCAGTGGAGAAAAAAATAGCCCTTTCAGTAAATGGTGCTGAAGCAATTAGACATCCATAGGCAGAGAAATAAACCTCAACCTAAGTCTTTGTAGAAAAATAAACTCAAAAGAAGAAAAAAAGAAAAAAACTCAACATGGATCACACCTTTAAATATGAAATGTGAAACTATAAAATTTTTAGAAAAATACAGGAGAAAATTCTCAGGATCTAGGGCTAAGCAAAGATTTCTTAGACTTGATATTGAAATCAGGATCCATAAAAGGAATAATGGATAAATTGGACTTCATCAAATAAAATTTTTGTTCTCTGAATGACCTTTTTAAGAGGATAAAATGGCAACCTGCAGAGTGGAAGAAAATACTTGTAAAACACATACCTAGACAAAAGGCTGGACTGTATAAAGGACTCTTCAAAACTCAACAGTTCAAAAAATGTAGGAAATTGACAAAAGACATAGAGACATTTCACCAAAGACTATGTCCAGATGGCAAATAAACATGAGATGTTCAGGTTCTTTGGCTATTAGAGAAATGCAAATGAAAATCACTATGAAGTATCACTTCACACCTATCAGAATGGCCATAATAAAAACAGTAAACTATGAAATGCTGTTAAGCATATAGAGAAATGGCCATATATTGCTGATGGGAATTTAAAACAGAACAGCTACTCTGGAAAGCACCTCGACAGTGTCTTTTTTTTTTTTTTTTTTTTTTTTTTTTAATTTTAGAGAGAGAGAGAAAACTCCATGTAGAGCATGGTGTCTGACTGTGAGGTGGTGGGAGTCCATCCCAGGACCCTAGGATCATGACCAGAGCTGAAACCAAGAGTCTGATGATGCCTAACCGACGGAGCCACCCAGGCATGCCTTGACAGTTTCTTAAAAACAAACACACACACAAAAACTAAAACTGAATGTCAACTATCATAAAACCTAGCAGTTGCATTCCTGGGCACTTATGCCAGAGAATGAAGACTTATGTTCACATAAGTCTGTTTCATGAATGTTTCTAGCGCCTTCATTCATAATAGCCAACCAGGTAATACAATAAAGTGGACTGCTTCCTAATACAACCCAGGTAACCTTCAACAGTTGAATGGTTAAGTAAACTTTGGTAAATCACACAAGTCACACAGTAAAAGCAGGAAGAGTCAGAATTCTAACCTAGGTAATCTGACCCCAAAGTCCTTCTCTAGACTAAAGTACTGTATTACCTCTTGCCACTCTATAGGCCACATGCTGTCTCTTGACCCTTCAGGGTTGCTGTGGGATTTTTAAAAAAAATTTGAGGGAAGCACAGTGATACTTCTTGGACATTCTACAGACTCAGGGTGGTTCAACACTTCCGCATTGCACCACACATTTCTCTTGATGGCTAGATTTTCAGGGGTGCTGTGAAAAAAAGAAAATGTCACAGAAAAACCAATATAGAACAAGAAATGAAGGTGACAGTGTCCAGTTCCAAGGTTTGAGAAATTGTGCAATGACCAACAGGTACACACACCCCATTAATAAGTCATTATGGTGATACGATGTAAAATATTTTTTCAATGTATTTTTATTACTTCTACAAATGGCTATTAAATTGTTAGGAAATAGGGGCGCCTGGGTGGCTCAGTGGGTTATAGCCTCTGTCTTCGGCTCAGGTCATGACCCCAGAGTCCTGGGATCAAGCCCCGCATCATGCTCTCTGCTCAGCAGGGAGCCTGCTTCCCTCTCTCTCTATGCCTGCCTCTCAGCCTACTTGTGATCTCGGTCTGACAAATAAATAAATAAAATCTTTAAAAAAATTGTTAGTAAATAAATATGTGTTAAGTTGTTTGGACCAGCTACATAATAAATAGGACTTTAGGTGTTTCTTTTGCCCTGGTGGGGGTGTTATGAAAACTGGGAAAGTTTGGGAACTTCTAGAAGCATACCCCTGCAGGTGTAGGGAAAAGAATATAGAATTTATTTGGCATGAGATAGGAAATCAGTAATGGAGTGTTCTTATTATAGCAATCTAAGGTGACAGTGACTTCACAGTAATTCTCAGGGGAGTGTTTGATTTGAATCGAACTTGGGAAGGATGGGAGTAACCAAAAGGTGTTCATCCCAGCAGATCCAAAGTGTGATGACATGTGGGAGCTAGACTGATAGAGATACCTGGATATCTCGTGTTTCTAAAATTAAGTCATATAGCTAGATGTCTTAAAATGATGACCTAGGTAAAATATATCCCTGATTTGTTAAAAATGACACCTATCTCATAGTTCTATTGTGAAGCTTAAATGAGTAAAGCTAAAGAAAACAGTGCCTGACACATACCAAGCAATCAGTGGATGTTGAATATTGTTAATAATTATTAAGTTTTTCATCATCATCATCATCATCACCACCACCACCGCTCTTAACCTCTGAAGGAGGCATATCCCACAAGCACAGCAGAATTCTTAACCCACTGTAAAAAATGGGAAGATTATTTCTAAGTTTTTTGGCAGGTTAAGAAGTCTGGGATCAGCTGGGCCTCCAGTGCTTTTTTGTAGGCTCTTCCTTAGTTGACTTGAACCCTGGAAGGATTCCCTCACATATTCTTTGAACCAGGATTTTACAAAACACTGATCTGATAAACATTTCCTAACCTCTTTAGGTCCTAGTTCTATACCTATTTGAAACAACCTCTAGGGCAGCTCTGGGGACAAATTGCATTTTTCCTTGCATTTATCTGATGGATTTAAGTTTTACTTCTCTTACCTGTCTTGGTATTAATGACAAGGCTGCATTTTCTTGATATTTTTTGGCATAAATCAAGATGTTAGTCCATAAATTTTAATCCATAAATTTTACTGGAACAATCACCCCTTAATGGCATTAATAAAGTAGTAAGTTGTGTTATTAAGTGATTTGTTTTAAGTGATTTCTTTCACTTTATAAAGAATTTTAACATTATTTTCATTATCATGGTATTTTCCCAAGGACTAGACAGGGCTCTCAGACAGTATCTTCATTTCATGGATGAAGAAATGGAGATCCGAAAGACATGACTCATCCAGGATTACGCAGCTATGTTGTGACCAATCCATCCCTAGAATCACAAATTTTCTAATTTCCTATTTAGTGCTTTTTTATGGATCCTGTACACTGCAACCTCTTGCCTCACACCCTAAAATGGGGACCAGAACATGGGATGACTCAGAACTCCCAAGGTTTATTCTCGGTCCCATCTTCTTCTTCTTTTTTAAATTTTTTTTTAAAGATTTTATTTATTTATTTGATAGAGCGAGATCACAAGTAGGCAGAGAGGCAGGTGGAGAGAGGGGAGGGGGAAGCAGTCTTCCCACGGAGCAGAGAGCCTGATGTGGAGCTCCTTCCTGGGACCCGGAGATCATGACCTGAGCTAAAGACAGAGGCTTAACCCACTGAGCCACCCAGGCGCCCCTCAGTCCCATCTTCTAGCCTTGGGAAAATCATTTAACTTCACTGAATCTATGTTTCTTCATCTGTGAGATAAAATAATAATATAATATTACTAGACTTTTCCTGGGGGGTTGTTATAATGAGTGTTGGAACCAAGATTCAAATCCAGATGGTCTCGAGTTTGTGCTCTTAACTACTAGTTAAACTGTCTCCTCATTAAGGGATAAAGTAAAATTTAAGGGTATCAGTCGTGTAGCAAGCTAGATGTATTTGGGATGTAGTGACTATATCAGCTATCACTTCCAATTTAACTCAATCTTCTAAAGCAACTCAAGGCTTCAGAGCTGTGGAGAATCGGGTTAAGCTAAATGTTCACTGTTTAAATGACCTGTGTTGTCATTCAAAATGTAGATACAACATTGGAGGAAAAAAGGCTAAGATTTTTTGAAACTTTTTTTTTTTTCTAAAGTATTTTTTCAAGAGTATCAGAAAATTCTGTTTTGTTTTTGTTTTTGTTTTTTCCTTACAGCACTGGGAGGTATTCAGAAAGGTAACAGAAGTTTTCATTTTAGTTCCTGCACTTCTTGGTCTCAAAGGGAACTTGGAAATGACATTGGCATCCAGATTATCCACTGCAGTAAGTTTGTTTTCCCACCTCTAAGTATGTGTATTACCTATACTGTTTCTGAGAAGGAGAACTTGTATCAGGAAAGGTTTTTTTTCCCCCTCTGTCTGATAAATTTCTGGACCTCAGGGATATGCTAAGTAGTAATGGCTGTTAATATCCCAAAAGTTCTCTAGGTTGGCTAATTTGTGAATTATAGGCTCTCCTTTATCCCGAGAAGGAGTATACTTGCCTCATTTTACTCCAGGGCATTCTAGCAGTTATCAGTGCTTAAGACATGGGACAGTTTAGATATTGAGATTCTTTATGGTTCAGTGTTTGGTTGACTGGTATTTAAACCTTTTGTGGTTATAAAAGTAATACATGCTTATAGCAAAAACTGAAGAAAAGAGAAAAAATTATGAAGAAGAAAATTTAAAACCACTCCAAATTCTTCACCTAGATATAATCATATATTAATATTTTTGGTATAGATCTTTCTATCTATATCTATATAGATAGCCATCTGTACTTGGCTATCTATACTTACAGATAGGCATAAGGTAGATAGCATATACCCTCTTAAAATCTGTGATAATCAATTTGAAGATATACCATGATCATCTTTCTATATCAATATAGACCTGTGCCATTATTTTTATTGGCTTTGTACTTTTCCCTTACATAGCTCTCCCATAATTCAGTCTGTAATCTATTATTAGATATAGCCTCATTCTAATGTTTTGCTATATAAACAATATTATAATGAATACTTTTATACATAGAGTTCCGTATTCTTTTATTTCTTTGGGGCATATTCTAGGATTGTAACTGTTCAGGAAAAGAATGCATTCTTTTTTTTTTTTTTAAAGATTTTATTTATTTATTTGAGACAGCATGAGAGAGAGCAAGCATGAGCAGGGGGAGTGGGAGAGGGAGAAGCAGACTCCTTACTGAGCAGGAAGCCGATGTGGAGCTCAATCCCAGGACACTGGGATCATGACCTGAGCTGAAGGCAGCCGCTTAACTGACTGAGCCACCCAGGTGCCCCCCAAAAATGCATTCTTTTAAAGCTTTGCTAGATATGCTAAATTGTCATCTAGGAAGGTTTTTAAAACCAAAGCCTCTACAGGGCTCTGAGTTATTTTTAGAAGCCCAAAGGACATTGTTCGCTCACTCTAGCATTTGTTGGGGGTTCCCCATTGTGAAACCAAATCATGCTGCTACAATGTTCACAATAGCCAGACTGTGGAAAGAACCTAGATGTCCATTAACAGGTGAGTAGATAAAGAAGATGTAGCATATTGGGGCACCTGGGTGGCTTAGTGGGTTGAGCCTCTGCCTTTAGCTCAGGTCATGATCTCAGGGGCCTGGGATCGAGCCCCGCATCAGGCTCTCTGCTCAGCGAGGAGCCTGCTTCCTCCTCTCTCTCTCTGCCTGCCTCTCTGCCTACTTATGATCTCTCTCCTCTCTCTCTGTCAAATGAATAAATAAAATCTTAAAAAAAAAAGAAGATGTGGTGTATATATATACAATGGAATACTATGCAGCCATCAAAAGAAATGAAATCTTGCCTTTTATGATGCTGTGGATGGAACTAGAGGGTATTATGCAGAGCAAAATAAGTCAATCAGAGAAAGATAATTATCATATGATCTCCCTGATAGGAGGAAGTTGAGAGGCAGAGTGGGAGGTTTGGGGGGTAGGGAAGGAAAAAAATGAAATAAGATGTGATCCGGAGGGAGACAAACCATAAGAGACTCTTAATCTCACAAAACAAACTGAGGGTTGCTGGGGGAAGGGGGGTAGGGAGAGCGTGGCTGGGTTATGGACATTGGGGAGGGTATGTGCTATGGTGAGTGTTGTGAAATGTGTAAGCCTGATGATTCACAGACCTGTACCCTAAGTCAAATAATACATTATATGTTAATAAAAAATAAAAATAAAAAATCATGCCGCTAGTGGGGTTAACTTCAGGGAACCATCTACCCAATTAAATGTTAGTCAAAAATTAAGCTGTCAGAGGTTATTACTAATTACAGTGCATTTAGTATGTGAAGTTAAGTTTTTTTGTTTGCTTAAAGGTGCTACAGTGAATGAGTCCGTCTATGGGGGGGGGAATTTGCATATCAAAAGGTAACCAAGAAACTGAACAGCTGTGTTGGTGATAGATACAGATGGAAATTCATTACTTTTTGGTGTCATGGAACCCAGTTACATTGCTCCATTGTTAAACTTTTAGATCCAAGGTTTAAAGACCAGGTTTTCTCAAGCAATCCTATGAAGCCATTAAGTCCATATAAGAATATTTTTTAAAAATATGTTAGGACAGCAATCTTAGACTTACCTGAAAGTATTTAGAAAGCACCATCAAACAATGTACTAAACTTCAGTTTACGGAACTACTTCAATGAAATTTTATTGTCACCATCAACCAAATCTCCAAACCTAAGAATTAAAGAGGAGATTTCAAATTTTCATCAATTATTATGTGAGAGGAAAGAAAGTCCAGTAATTGGGTAACACCATCGTTCTTAGAAGTATCTAAATTGGTAAAACTAGCCCAAACCAATCTTGATTCTCTAACGACTTTGTTTTAAAGTGGGCATCTGTATAGTATTACAGATAGAAAGTATAGTGACTATAGGATCAACCTAGTAACTCTCAGTGCTAAGAAATAATCTCTAAAAAATGTAATACTAAGATGGTAATACAGTTTTTTAAAAATTTGATTAAGTTTCACACTCTAATATCTCAGAAGATATTCATCATATATTCATTATATAATGGTGACATTTGGCGTCACCTGAATATTGATTTTCCCACTTGGTGTTCCACCAGAATGTTTGTCCATTATACCGCTAGCTTTTATCTTTAAAAAAAAAAAAACAAAACACCCTTTTATGTGGCTTTACTGATGTTTTCAGGGTTTGTGAAATCATATACCTGCATTCCATGTACCGTCTTTTTTCCCCAGTGATCTGCATTTGCATTATGCTTTCAGAACTGGTGGGTCAGGAAGGTAAAACTCAATCCAGGAGGTTTATGGCCAGGGAGGGGAATAAGGAAAAGGTCTTGAAAAACAAAACGGGCAACATTTAAAGGAAAAGGAAGTTACTGGAATGAGAATTAAAAGGTAGCTTTAGTGTCATTTTGTTGGAAAATGAACTTTGTCCTGATAAATATAGTTAAGCATACAAGCTTTTAAGCAACTGGATAACTCTGCCCGGAAAACTGAAATTTTGGCTAGCTTATCTCAGAGAAAATATTTCGAAAAGGAACATTCTTGAGCATTCTCCAGTATTTGTTTAGATTCAAATAAGAAATGGAACAGACCACTCCATTTTGAAATAGGCTCTGCTGTAGGGAAGCCAGGTAGTAAGGGATATGCTACAAATTAATTTGCTTATATTACCATTAACACTGAATAAAGGTGAATTTAATCTTAATGTTTTAATTTGAACTTTATGTGTTGTGGCATTTATATTTTATGGTAGATATTTCCATCAAATGTCTGGTTACCTTTATTTGTTCATATTTAAGAGAGGGCAGCTCCAAAGCTGATTAGAAGCAAAGCTCACAAGAGGATAGGATAACCAAGGTCGTGACTGCAGAGTGAGCTAGCTGGGCCTCTCTTTGGGAGGTGGAGGTGGAGTTGATGTCTTCGATAGATCGAGAATTTCCTCCCTGATAATAAGATATGTGAGTCACACACTGAAGAAATTACCTAGATCTCTAAGCAATGAAGACACCATAAACTAGATGAATATACTATGTTTTCATGGCTTGATGCCAAGATTTATTACTTTTCTATCTACTAATTTGTTTCCTTTTTATTTTTTGAGGCTATTTAAGATGGGCACAGCTCACTCAATGTCAAAGGCCAGAGGCAGGAATGCTGTTGATTTGATAGATCAATGATTCTCAACAAGCGGTCTCTGATAAGCACTTGTTAGAATGCAAATTCTCAGCTCCACCCCAAAGCTACTGAATCTGAAACTCTGGGCGTGTGGCTCAGCAATCTGTAATTTAACCGACTGTTCTTATGTACGTCAGAGCTTGAGACCCACTGTGTTAAATGAACAACCTGGAGGCCCCTGGAGGGGGGACCCAGTGAGAGAAAGGGAAAAGAACAGGGCGCGAGATCACATGGTGAACCTTTGTAAGGACTTTGTCTGTTGTGGGAAATGGAAAGCCATTGGAAGATTTTGAACAGAGGAGTGCTGTGATCTGATAGATATCTTTTAACAGATTATTTTGACTGTTGTGTTGAGACAGAGGTACAGAGGGCCAAAGACTAAAGCAGAGAGACAAGTCTGTTGCAGTAATACAGGCTAGAGGTGATGCTAGCTTGGGTCAAGGTGGTAGCAGTGGATATAGTGAGACATAATTGGGATCTTCAGATCTTCACATCATCTTCAGAAAGAGATGACGTGATTGCCTGATGGATTAGGAGTAGTCATTTGAAACTTTCTCAAGATTCGAGAGAGATCAAAGTAAACAAATTAGTAGATGGAAAACTAGTAACTCGTGGTATTAAGCTATGATAACCTACTATATTCACCTAGTGTATGATATTTTCATGCTTAGACAATTTGATCTCAAGTTTGCTAGGTGAAGTACTACCATAATGCTTACAGAGTGCTAGGGAATCATAGCCAGCTATTTTCTAATTCTGATACTGTATCAACTATTAAAGCAACTCGAGGTTAAAGACTTCTTTTTTTTTTTAGAGGAGGGGAAAGAAACCAGAGAGAGGAAGAGAGGGGTCAGAGAGGGGCAGAGGAAGAGGTTTGAAAAAGACAGACTCTCAAGCAAACTCCCTGCTGAGTGCAGAGCCCGACTTTGGGCTCAATCCCACAATCCTGAGATCCTGAGATCATGACGTGAGCTGAAATCAAAACGGATGCTTAACTACCAACTGAGCCAGGCAGGCAGCCCCTAGGTTAGCAACTTCTTCCTAGCAAAGCCCCCAGAGCCTCCCCTTCCTTATACTCTTCACTGACTGTCTCTGCTTGAGATTTTTTTGTTACCCTCGACGTTGAGACTGCATGCTGTCTTCCTTCCACTCTTCTATGACTTCCTCTTAGTCGATTCTTTTGGTTTCTTTTTCTTTGCTTATCTTGATCTGAGGTTTGCCTGAACCATTAGTACCTTATTTTCATGTTCTCTGTCAATAATTTCATATAGCTCACTACTGCTTGCACGTTGCTAATTGCTAACTCTTAGATATACTCTACCTGTGCTTTTGTATTTCTTACCAATCATCCCCTCCCTTCTATCAGGTTAATGTCTAGATTGTCAGTTTAACCTATGAAATCCCTCTCCCCTTCCTCTTATGCCCCACCTGCCACTACCTTAATTTAGTTGTCTGTGTCTTCATTTGGGACTGCTGTGGCAGATTCCTGCCTGAACTCCCTGGTTCCAGGGGTAAAAGGCCAATGAGTATAATTTTTTTTCTAACTTAAAACAAGTACTGTTCGAAAGTCAGCCTTTTCATCTATAGTCAAAAAATAATTCTTTTGAATTTTATGACTTTCCTATGTAGTATTTATTTTCACTTGTAAAAGTAGGAGTAAAAATTATTATAGCTATAGAAGACCAGGCTATGATTACTTTAATCTTTTTGCTCCATTAAAGAGTCTTTTCTCATTTGTATGATTGTCTGCAGGAGAATCAGGGTAAATGAGTTTATAGGATTTATAAGGAATGCTTTGGTTAAGTATATAGAGAAATTAAGACATGAAATATCAGATACAGGCTACTCACTCAATCATTGAAGGACAGTTGTCTTTAAAACTTACTATTCTAGGGACCACTGGGTTGCTCAGTGGTGTAAAGCCTCTGCCTTCAGCTCAGGTCATGATCCCAGGGTCTTGGGATCGAGCCCCACATTGGGTTCTCTGCTCAGCAAGGAGCCTGCTTCCTCCTCTCTCTCTCTCTCTGCCTGCCTCTCTGCCTACTTGTGATATCTGTCTGTCAAGTTAATAAATAAGTAAAACCTTTTTTTAAAAAACAACTTATTATTCTATAAAGGTAAAGGTTAAATGTTCCCAGATAAAAAGATACTTCAATAAGAAGGTTTCCTGTTTTAACAAGGGAGATTTAATAATGAATTCAAATCAGCTTTATCTTGCCCTCTTACTAGAGTCAAAATTTATCTCTAGCTTATAATGATTAACTTCAAAATTTTTTCCTGGATTTTAACCTTTTCAATAGTAGATATATATTATGGTAGATAATTGTTGTATATATATTTCAGTAGTATATAATTGGAAAAGAATCCAAGTACAGTGATTCTATAAATTGTTGGGGTTAAGTTCTGGATGCTAAATATAAAAGAGTCAAAAATGGCATCCTCTGGGGCGCCTGGGTGGCTCAGTGGGTTGGGCCACTGCCTTCGGCTTGGGTCATGATCTCAGGGTCCTGCGATCGAGTCCGATCGAGTCCCACGCCGGGCTCTCTGCTCGGCGGGGAGCCTCCCTGCCTCTCTGCCTACTTGTGATCTCTGCCTGTCAAATAAATAAATAAAATCTTTTTTTTTTTTTTTTTAAGATTTTTTTTTTTTTTTAATTTATTTAGTCAGAGAGAGAGAGCGAGAGCGAGCACAGGCAGACAGAGTGGCAGGCAGAGTCAGAGAGAGAAGCAGGCTCCCCATGGAGCAAGGAGCCCAATGTGGGACTCGATCCCAGGACGCCGGGATCATGACCTGAGCTGAAGGCAGCTGCTTAACCAACTGAGCCACCCAGGCGTCCCAATAAATAAAATCTTTCTTTAAAAAAAATGGCATCCTCTGTCCTAAAGACAACATATTTTTAAAGCCTATAAATCTATTTTCCAGGAGCAAATTACCTAACACAGTTTGATTAACATTTCCACTTTAGCCAAAACTGATTTTTGTTGCTTCAAATGTCTTCTCAGAGAACTCTTGATTCTCTGAAATTATTTTGTAACATCCTACCTTTTTAATTCACTAATTCAAAAAATATTTCCAAACCCTTACAGTATGCCAAGTGCTCTTATGTGCTAGGGAATCAGCAATAAATAAAACAGAAAATGTTCCTGCCTTCATTGAGCTTAACGTTCCAGTAGAGGGATGTGAAAAACTGGGCAAAACCTTTTCCTAATAATTTTAAGTTACACTTCTAGTTCACATTGTAGAACTTCTAAAATAAAGAAAAATTAAACCCCAAGTAATAATATTAGTTACTATGGCATAATTTTGATATAGTTACAATCTCAGTATTGTTTCCTAAACTTGGCACAATTCTAAATTTTACCAGTTCTTGTCTGATTGTTAGATACAAATGAAACCACACATTCCTCTTAGTTCTTAATTTTAGAGTATGTTTCTTATGCTATAAATACCAACCCATAGCCATAGCTTTGCAGAGTGGAACTACTTAATGTTTAATCTAAAACTGTTTCAGGCATCTAGATTTTTAACTCGCCCCTTTCTTTGAAGCTTTACTGCAGTGTAATTGACACAGATTGACGACTAAAATTCGAAGTCCACAGTTTGTTGAGTTTTCATACATGGGATGCACGTGTGAAACTCAAAACCAAGATTATGAGTATAGACATCACCCCTGTACATTCATAAAGGCTTTAGAGTATGTGTATGTGTGTATGTTTGTATGCATTTTGCCATGTTACGTTTTATAAAATTTTTCAAGCAGGTAAAAATATGTATAATAAAGTTTCTAATTCCAGTTAATGGCAGAATGAAGTAACGAGTGAACCTTTCCAAAGTTTAACAATTAGAGAACCTATACAAACTGAAGGCAATAGAAATTGATCAAAAACAGGTAGAAACTGAGTTCACCCTTAAAAGACCATGTCTATAATGAGTAAGGATTGCAAAGTTTGTAGCTTTTTTCCCCAAGGCAGTTTCCCCAATCCCTGGACCTCATGTGGCAGAAAACCCACAGTTTTACAAGTCTGAGGTGACAGAGGTCAGGGAGTCTGACAAAAAATAAAACCAAAAACCAAAAAAACAAAACCAAAAAACTAGACGGAAACATGAGAGGGGCCTATACTTGATAGACAAATACACTGGCTAAGATTTGTGAGTTTTTTGCCTTTTCTTTTTTTTTTTGACCAGTTGCCTTTTGTGACTTGTTCATAGGTATAGTGGCAAAAAGTGGAAGTTTTATTGTCTTGAGTTATTAGATAACAGAGCTTGGAGCTGACAGCAGGTAGAGATTTATGGAGAAATCCCAATAGTAAGAGAAGAGTAGAAAGCAAGAGCCCCCAAATCTGGGTATAAGTTCTGCTCAGATCTTTGGCTGTCCATCAAACTTAGGTGTGGGGGTGATCCCCAAATGCCTAGGCTACAAAGCAATAGTTCCTAGCTGAAAGAACCAGCTTTACTAGAAGCAAAGATATGAACTACTTTATACTGTGAGAAGACAAGAGTCTGTAGTGTGAGTCTAGGGGAATTAATGGCCTATTGAAAGGGAAATCCAGTAATGCTTAGAAGAACATAACATCATCGGAATCATTGTTATGCATTATTATGCTGCCTAGTTTTTAACCGGAAATTATTAGATGTAGCAAGAAACAAAAAATTGTGATTCATATTTAAGAATAGTGAGATTCGGGGCACCTGGGTGGCTCAGTGGGTTAAAGCTTCTGCCTTCGGCTCAGGTCATGGTCTCAGGGTCCTGGGATCAAGCCCTGCATTGGGTTCTCTGCTCGGAGGGGAGCCTGCTTCCTCCCCTCTCTCCGCCTGCCTCTCTGCCTACTTGTGATCTTTCTCTCTCTGTCAAATAAATAAATAGATTAAAAAAGAAGAAGAAGAAGAAAAGAATAGTGAGATTCATACTCAATCAATGGAAAGTGACTCAGAGTAGGCCTAGATAGGGTACCTGGGTGGCTCAGTGGGTTAAGCCTCTATCTTCAGCCCAGGTCATGATTTCAGGGTCCTGGGATTGAGCCCCGCATTGGCCTCTCTGCTCAGTGGGGAGCCTGCTTCCCCCTTTCTCTCTGCCTGCCTCTCTGCCTACTTGTGATCTCTCTCTCTGTCTGTCTGTCAAATAAACAGATAAAATCTTAAAAAAAAAAGTAGGCCCAGATGTTGGATTTAGCAGAATCTTTCGAAGCATCTAGTGTAAATATGTTCAAAGAACTAAAGGAAAAAATGTTCAAAGAATTAAACAAATATGTTAATGAGTGCCCAGACAGGGAATCTTAAGAAAGAAATCATAGGCAAAAAGCTAAGACTGTTTCCTTTTCTAGTTGCCAAATTTTTTAATTTACCAATTATGTGTTTTTAAATACAGTTTCTGATTACAGCAGTTCCACACGTTCAGCGCTAAAAATTTGAACAATCCACTAATGAACAAAGAAGAAAATAAAAATTATCCACAAGCCCATCATTCAGAAATAACAATGGTTAACATTTAGGTTTATTTTTTTATATGCCCTTTTTGGGAAGCACATATTTAATATATATATATATTTTTAAAGACTTTATTTATTAGAGGGAGAGCTCAATCCGAGGGGGAAGGGCAAATGGAGAGGGAGAAGCAGACTCCCTGCTGAGCAGGGAGCCCAAAGCAGCAGAACTCAGGACCCTGGGATCGTGACCCAAACCAAAGGCAGATGCTTAAGCGACTGAGCCACGCAGGCACCCATATATATGTATACATATTTTAAGACTAATACTTCAGTGGAGATTTTCAGTACCCTTGTTTCAAGTATTTACATACTAAATGTGTTTTTCCAGATCAATTATAGTATTTGTAAATCTATAATTTCAAGATCATTCTAACCCACTTTTATCTCTAGTCCCAATAAATATATTTTTTAAAGATTTTATTTATTTATTTGACAGACAGTGATCACAAGTAGGCAGAGAGGCAGGTAGAGAGAGAGGAAGGGAAGCAGACAGACGCTCATTCTTGTTCCTCTCTACTCTGAAAAAGTTTGGTTGTTCATATTAATCCTAGGCCACTGAACAGTATGGTAGGGAAGCCCAATTTTTGGTTCAGTTTTTATGATACAGAGGCAACAAAGGTCAATTTTCTGTATCCTGCCAAACTGCTACTTCCACCCATACCGTAAGTATTTTCCCTAAGTAGTTAAATTTGGATTGGCACTTCTCCTTTCTTTTTTTTTTAAATCCTTGCTTCTAGGGGCACCTGGGTGGTTCAGTGGGTTAAAGCCTCTGTCTTTGGCTCCGGTCAGGATCCCAGGGTCCTGGGATTGAGCCCCGCATTGGGCTCTCTGCTTGACAGGGAGCCTGCTTCCTCCTCTCTCTCTACCTGCCTCTCTGCCTACTTGTGATCTCTGTCTGTCAAACAAATAAATAAAATATTTAAAAAAATAAAATAAAATCCTTGCTTCTAAAAATCTTTGCTTTATTTTTTAAAAAAGTGATTATTATTTGTGAATATATTCTACTTTGTGTTTATTTCACATAATACATTGTGATTTCACACTATAAATTATATTTCATAAATGCGAAATATGTTTTATTTCCCATCCTACACTAACTTCCTATTTCTTATTCATGATAGACTAAAAGGACTCTAGATTCAGAGACATAGAGATCTGGAAGGGACTTAGAAATTGCGATCTTCATCAGTTATAAAACAGATTGATGGAATAGTGTGACGTTGTTCTGTCAGTATGGGTTTGGTCAGTAGAACCGCCATGGTAAATATTGTGGCAATAAGGAATTTGATACAACAATTTGGGCTTACACAAATGTGGGAGAAGTAAAGATCTGTGATGGCGGGGGGCGGGGGAGTCAGAGAAATAGCCTGAGACACTGGAGCAGGGAAAGAAAGACATGGGTGCATTGCAGTGTAGACCTCTGGATGCCTACTGTGTCTGACTACCAAGACCTTACAGAAATAATGGCCTCTCCTTTGCTTCTGCCTTCCAAATCTTACGCAAGGTCCTGTCACTGGCAGACTGTAACCTGCAGCTTAAGGAAGAGGATTTTGAGGAAGGTGGTTCCAGGCTTTAGAAGGGACTAGTGGCAATAGTACCAAGTGACTGGCACTGTAGCATACCTAATTCATAGCATTTATTCATTCTGTGACTCACCTTTCTTGACTTCCTAGACCTTCCTATATGTGTGATTCACCTCTACAGATCACCTTTCCAGATCATCAAGCAGTCCTGGGCTCTTGACATCTTACACTGTTTCATGGAATCATTTTAGATTGCTTCCTATAGACCTCTTCCTAAAAGTTATTAAAGATAACACTAATTTCTCTCTTGCCTATTTCTTTTCTTTTCTTTTTTTTTTTTTAAGATTTATTTATTTATTTATTTATTTGGCAGACAGAGATCACAAGTAGACAGAAAGGCAGGCAGAGAGAGAAGCAGGCTTCCTGCTGAGTAGAGAGCCCGTTGTGGGACTCGATCTCAGGACCCTAAGATCATGACCTGAGCTGAAGGCAGTGGCTTAACCCACTGAACCACCCAGGCACCCTCTCTCATGCCTATTTCTTGAACATGAAACCTTTAAACGTTGCTTATACCTTATTACTGAGGCAAAGACTGAGGTTGTTGGAGCTACATTCACAACTTTCATGAATAATGTAGATTTCCCAGCTTAGGGAAGAAATCTGTAAATAAAGACAGCATGAATAATTATACTGAAAAACTGAAAAATCTTAATATTTGCATTGCTGGGTACTTTGAGTCTAGAGCCCAGAGGGAGCCCAGAGGGAGGTTCGAGAATTCTGTTTTCCAAATCAATAATGGGAATGTTGACGGGAATGTTGACGTAGCACTTAATCTGCTGGCTTGAAGCCAGTGAGCTAAACTCTAGTCTGTCCATAAACTATCCACAAATAACAACCCTTACATATCTCTCACTTCTCCCGTTCACCTGTCTTCCATGACCAAACAGATGATGAATAATTGAAATGCAGCTCAGTATGTTATTTTATTAATAAAGATCGTTCACTGCTTTCCAAATCATTGCATTAGAAAAACTCGACAGATTTGGGTATACATGTTTTGAATCCTAAATGGTTGAAAAGTGACGATTTTGCTTATGGAGCAATTGAATAATTTTTCAGGGAGTATTCTTCCATTTAGCAGAAAGATGTATAAATTTTAATATTGAGGTACATGATCAAAATTTATCTGAACTGAATGAATTTTCTATTGCTAACAATTTTAGTCTTGACTCAAATATAAATTATGTACATATAAATGATTTGTTTAATCCTGTGTTTTCTGGTCAGTAATTCTTCAAATTACATTAGTTTCATGATATGGCATAAAATGCCAACAGCTCAAAATTGTGTAATTATTTATATTGGGTCTCAGTACACAAAATTTGGCATGTTAGGTTAACATTTGATGATGTTAATTGTAAACAGTGGACTGATTGGTTCACTAGTTCTTGAGAGCTAGTAATTAAATTAAAAAATATATTTTTCTAAACATCTTGGACAAGCTAAATGTGAGATACAGGACTGGTGGTGAATCCAGAATTATATTTAAAGTACAATGTGTGTTCATTAGATTTGCTAAAGAATTATCTTTGGCTTTAAGACTTCATATGCTTATTTAAACATTTAAACAGAGAAAGCATATAGATTAGTCAGTGATACATGATGAAAGTATCTATCTTAACAGGTAAATATTGGGAAGATGGATTCGCCCATTGAAAAGTGGAACCTCATAATTGGCAACTTGGCTTTAAAGCAGGTAAGTGATGCATGTGTTTGTTTACAGGTCTTGGGTTTATACATCTAGGGTTTTACTTGCAAGAGTGGAATAAATTTTAGCCCTCTTAACTTTACCAGTTAATTATTTCAGGGGATCCAAGACAATAACTTAGTACCCTGAAGAAATGATAGAATAAACAGATACTCATGACCTCTAAAAAATTTTTCTTTCTCTAGAAATTGGTCAGGTTCTTCCAAATATTGAAAAGTATATAAAATATATAAATTTTTTATCATGTGTTACAGAGCCAGAATTTGAGTATTTGAGTTAATATCTGTACAAATAAATATTTTGCACTTCAATTGCTTAGGTTCTGTTTTTTCTACTTTGATTTTTTTTTTAAAGTAAATCTTCAAACTGAACTTTTATATATTATAGTCATATGTTTATTTAAGAGTTTTTCTTAATTTGTTAATGTTACTAATGTTCATATAAATGAGCACATTAGATTGTCAGTTACATATACACTAAATCTTGGATTATATAGATTATCTATAGCTCCTTCTGATCTCAGGTAAATGTCTCTTCCTCCCTGCTTCTTCCTATTATGCCCAAGACACATGACCACAGCCTCCTAGTAACTCCCTAGCAAGTGGACTTAAGGGACACTCACTAATTTTAAGCTTAGCTCGATTAGGACATCATATTGAGAAACATGGCTGCAGAACAGTAATTTCATGTATTGCATTTCAAAGACATAGAAATAAAAGAATTTTTTGAATATGGGCTTTAAAAAAATATCTGTGTAGCTGCTTCTAAGATCACAGGGTTAGAAATAAGAAAGTCTGGGATTTAATCTCAGCTCTAACATTAACCAGCTGTATAAGCTTTGTTAATTTACTTAACTTTTCTGGGCTTCTTCATCCTCTTCTTTTAAATCACAGTATTGCTTTAGAGATGTCAATGTTCCTTTCCAGCTTCAAATTGTAGGAACCTACTCAGGGGAAATAAAATATTTAGCAAGTAGCCTACTATAAATTAATATATAAATTAAAATTTGGAAAATACATTCCATTTTATTCTTTAAATATTCTAAGCTCTTACCAGGTAATACAAGTGGCGATGTAAATTATTCATCACATCATTCTAAGACTTTCCATCCCAGCTTTTAATTTTTCCTTCCACTCTTCATCCGCCCCCTTCCCTTGTAATCCTCCTTCCCTGCAGATGGTCAGGATGGGAGCCAGAGATGGCTCTGGATTCTTCCACCACATGGACTGGCTTCAGAGAGTCTGTGAGCACCTAGAAATTCTTCTCAGTCTTGAGTGCATCTGTGTTTTCATAGAGAAAGGAATCTTTACAAAATTTTTGCCAGGCTGTCAGAGGAGTCCAGGACACCAATACAATGAAGAATTTGGAATTAGGTTCCCTTAGGGCTTCTTTAGTTCTCACATTTTACTTAATAGGATTCTATGAGTTCCCAGTGTTACTTTCTTTAGTCGCGGGGTTCCTTTGTGCCAACACTGTGGGAAGCACTTTTGTATTATGTAACTCATTTAAATCTCAATTTTCAAATTCAGTATTACTGTTGTTACTTTATAGGTCATGATTGTGTTATTCGCGAGGTTACTTTTTAATATCTCTACCATTTGCCTACCCACCCACCCACCAAGAGCTGGGGGAGAACAGGGGATAAATCTATTTTGATCACTGTGTGGCCCAAGACCAACCACCTTGTATAGCTTCTAAAGATTTTATGTTTACTTATTTGATAGAGAGCACAAGCTGAGGGCAGCAGGCAGAGGGAGAAGCAGGCTCCCCACCGAGCAAGGACCCGATGTGGGACTTGATACCAGGACTCTGGGATCATGACTTGAGCCAAAGGCAGGATTTCAACTGACAGAGCCACCCAGGTGCCCCTAGATTCTCAATAAATACTTGTTGAGTGAACTAATTTTAAATAACTTGCCACAAGATTGGGCAATATAGCCAGGAGGCAAACTCTTATTGTTGGATCACAAAACCCAATTTCTTACCAGCACTGCCTCTGGAGAGTCCAAGTTCAGTTGTAAGGATTGGGTACCTTTCAGTCTTCTTAGATGATCTGTGGGTTACACCATCAAAGTCACTTGGGATGCTTGATAAAAGCAGATTCCTGGACCCCATTCAGGACCCCAATGGCACCTGGTTATGACAGTTTGAGAACTCACTGCCTTTGGGAATATTAGTGCTGCCTTGGGGAATATGAGCGCTAAAATAGAGTAGCTTCTTCAAAAGGTTAACGATGCAGCTCAGGGACTGTGTGCACTGCTTTCTTCGGACTTTTGGAATACATATTTACACAATCAAGTAAAAACTGGTTTTTGAAATGAATAATTCAGTTGGACTTCCTGAAACAATTTTAGGTTCAAGCGACAGTGGTTGGTTTTCTAGCAGCTGTGGCGGCGGTTATCCTGGGCTGGATCCCGGAGGGGAAGTACTACCTCGACCATTCCATACTTCTGTGTTCCAGCAGTGTAGCCACTGCTTTCATTGCGTCTCTTCTACAAGGCAAGTAAATTTATAAATGTCTGCCCCACGGTCTTTCACTTTCAAATAATTTGTTTTCCATGTTGACTATTTTTATTAAAATGATGCTTGTTCATTGTAAGATCAACAGGGAAAATTTTTAAATTTTTATTTAAATTCCTGTTAGTTGACCTCAATGTAATATTAATTTCAGGTGTATAACACAGTGATGCAGCACTTCCATATATGACTCAGTGCTCATCAAGATGAGTGTACTCTTAATCCCCTTCATCTGTTTTCCCCAGTTCCCTCCGGGCACCTCCATTCTGGTAACTACAGGTTCTCTACCATTAAGAGTCTGTTTCTCAGTTTGCCTTTCTCTCTTTTTTCCGTATGCTCATTTGTTTGTCTCTTAAATTCCCTATATGAGTGAAATCATATGGTAATTTCTTCCTCTGACTTATATCACTTAGCATGGTACTTCCCATCTACATCATGGCAAGTGGCAAGATGTCATTCTTTTTATGGCTTAGTAATATTCCATTGTATATTGTCACATCGTCTTTATCTGTTACTCACTTGAGGGCCACTTGGGCTATTTCCATAGTTTGGCTATTGTAGATCATGCTATAAACACTGGGGGGCATGTATCACTTTGAATTAGTTTTTTTTTTTTTATTCTTAGGGTAAATAACCTAGTAGTGCAAATGCTAGACTGTAGGGGTAGGTAGTTCTATTTTTAACTTTTTGAGGAACCTCCATACTATTTTCTAGAGTGCCATATCAGTCTGCATTCCCACCAAGAGTGCAGGCAGAAGAGGAAATTTATCTATAAGCTTTTAAAGTGTCTTATTTCAGATACACTTATATATATTATATATAAGCCTTAGTAAGTATAGAACAGGCTTTATTTCTTTTTTCTTTATTAACATATAATGTATTATTAGCCCCAGGGGTACAGGTCTGTGAATTGTCAGGCTTACACACTTCATAACTCACCATAGCACATACCCTCCCCAGTGTCCATAACCTACGCCCCTCCTCCCAGCAACCCTCAGTTTGTTTTGTGAGATTAAGAGTCTCTTTTAGTTTGTCTCCCTCCCAATCCCATCTTGTTTCACTTTTTCCTTCCCTACCCCCTAAACCCCCAAGGTTGCCCCTCAAATTCCTCATATGATCATTGTCTTTCTCTGATTGACTTACTTTGCTCATCATAATACCCTCTAGTTTCATCCACATCATTGCAATTGGCAAGATTTCACTTCTTTTGATGGCTGCATAATATTCCATTATATATATGTACACCACATCTTCTTTATCCATTCCTCTGTTGATGGACATCTAGGTTCTTTCCATAGTTTGGCTATTATGGACATTGCTGCTATAAACATTCAGGTGCACGTGCCCCTTCAGATCACTACATTTATATCTTTAGGGTAAATACCCAGTAGTGTGATTGCTGGGTCATAGGGTAGCTCTATTTTCAACATTTTGAGGAACCTCCATGCTGTTTTCCAGAGTGGCTGCACCAGCTTGCATTCCCACAACAGTGTAGGAGGGTTCCCCTTTGCCTCCATCCTTACCAGCATCTGTCATTTCCTGACTTGTTAATTTTAGCCATTCTGACTGGTGTGAAGTGGTATCTCACTGTGGTTTCGACTTGTATTTCCCTGATGCTGAGTAATGGGGAGCACTTTTTCATGTGTCTGTTGGCCATCTGGATGTCTATTTTGCAGAAATGTCTGTTCATGTCCTCTGCCCATTTCTTGATTGGATTATTTGTCTTTGGGCGTTGAGTTTGATAAGTTCTTTATAGATTTTGGATACTAGCCCTTTATCTGATATGTCCTTGGCAAATACCTTCTCCAATTCTGTCAGTTGTCTTTTGGTTTTGTCCACTGTTTCCTTTGTTGTGCGAAAGCTTTTGATCTTGATGAAGTCCCAATAGTTCATTTCTGCCCTTGCTTCCCTTGCCTTTGGCGATGTTCCTAGAAGTTACTGTGGCTGAGGTTGAAGAGGTTGCTGCCTGTGTTCTCCTCAAGAATTTTGATGGATTCTTTTCTCACATTAAGGTCATTCACCCATTATGAGTCTGTTTTTGTGTGTGGTGTAAGGAAATCGTCCAGTTCATTTTTGTGCATGTGGCTGTCCAATTTTCCCAACACCATTTGTTGAAGAGACCATCTTTTTTCCATTGGACATTCTTTCCTGCTTTGTAGAAGATTAGTTGAACATAGAGTTGAGGGTCTATTTCTGGGCTCTATATTTAGTCCCATTGATCTATGTGTCTGTTTTGTGCCAGGACCATGCTGTCTTGATGATGACAGCTTTGTAATAGAGCTTGAAGTCTGGAATTGTGATGCCACCAACTTTGGCTTTCTTTTCAACATTCTTCTGGCTATTCAAGGTCTTTTCTGGTTCCATATAAATCTTGGGATTGTTTGTTCCATTTCTTTAAAAAAAAAATGGATGGTATTTTGATAGGGATTGCATTAAGCGTATAGATTGCTTTAGGTGGCATAAACATTGTCACAGTATTTGTTCTTCCAATCCATGAGCATGGAACATTTTTCCATTTCTTTGTGTCTTCCTCAGTTTCTTTCATGAATACTTTGTCATTTTCTGAGTACAGATTCTTTGCCTCTTTGGTTAGGTTTCTTCCTAGGTATCTTATACTTTGGCTGCAATTATAAATGGGATTGACTCCTTAATTTCTCTTTCTTCTGCCTTATTGTTGGTGTATAGAAATGCAACTGATTTCTGTGCATTGATTTTATATCCTGACACTTTACTGAATTCCTGTACAAGTTCTAGCAGATTTGGAGTGGAGTCTTTTGGGTTTTCCACATGAAGTATCATATTGTCTACAAAGAGCGATAGTTTGACTTCTTTTTTGCCGATTTGGATGCCTTTAATTTCTTTTTGTTGTCTGATTGCCAAGGCTAGAACTTCTAGCACTGTGTGGAATAGCAGTGGTGTTAATGGACATCCCTGCTTTCTTCCTGACCTTAGCAGAAAAGCTCTCAGTTTTTCCCTGTTGAGAACAATATGCGCTGTGGGTTCTTCATAGATGGCTTTGATGATATTGAGGTGTGTACCCTCTATCCTTACACTCCGAAGAGTTTTGATCAAGAAAGGAGGCTGTATTTTGTCAGATGCTTTTTCAGCATCTATTGAGAGTATCATATGGTTCTTGTTCTTTCTTTTATTCATGTATTGTATCACATTGATTGATTTGTGGATGTTAAACCAACCTTGCAGTCCTGGGATAAATCCCACTTGGTCCTGGTGAATAATCCTTTTAATGTACTGTTGGTTCCTATTGGCTAGTATTTTGGTGAGAATTTCCGCATCTGTGTTCATCAAGATATTGGTCTATAATTCTTTTTTGATGGGGTCTTTGTCTGGTTTTGGGATCAAGGTAATGCTGGCCTTATAAAATAAGTTTGGAAGTTTTCCTTCCATTTCTATTTTTTGGAACAGTTTCAGAAGAATCATATTAATTCTTCTCTAAATGTTTGGTAGAATTCCCCTGGGAAGCTGTCTGGCCCTGGGCTCTTGTTTGTCGGGAGATTTTTGATGACTGCTTCAATCTCCTTACTGGTTATGGGTCTGTTCGGGTTTCCTGTTTCTTCCTGGCTCAGTTTTGGTAGTTTATATGTCTCTAGGAATGCCTCCATGTCTTCTAGATTGTCAAATTTTCTGGCATATGGTTGCTCATAATATGTTCTTATAATTGTTTGTATTAGAACATGCTATCTGAAGTTGTCTCCTGGCCTTAGGTATTCTGGTAGAGTTCCCAGTGAGCTCGGGAAAAAAAATCTAGGTATTCACTAGTTTCTGTAAATTAAATTAGTTGAGAAACTCCTTTCTGGAAATCATGCAGAGGATTTACCCGTTTGTCATTTGAGTAACAAGGATTCTAGGAATTCCGAATTTCAAAAGCAGTCCCTGTGTTAAAATTTTTTAAAGTTTGAGATTAAAAAAAAATTTCTTCACTATTTCTGTGGCAATACAAATATAACCATATGCTCAACCCAGTATATTGCTGGCTATAGACTTTTAAAGAGCCAGAAGATTTAAAAACTTAACTACATTAGAATTTTTCATTTGGGATATCATTCGTTGTATTTATTTATTAAGAACTCAGCACTGGAGAACTAGTTTATTATGAAATCATAATGATAAAGACTTTGTTCTTTTTCTTATACAATTACCATCTTCTTACCCTTATATCACCAGCAAGGTGAAAAATAGAAAATTCTCATGTCAGGTGATTGTACAAGTGTTAAGGTAACTTTTTTGGTTAGGTTCTGGGAATTTAGGGTATCGTATTAAAATTAAGACTTGACTTCCAAAATATTTTCGAGCATTTTGTTTGGGTACTTAAATTATTTTAGGGGTAGTTTCTCGTCTCTGCATGGAATTACCAGAATTCAGGGGAGTTAACACTGGCCAAAGCAGGGTGAAGTTAAGTTACTGGGAAATTTTTTTTAAGACTTTATTTATTTGAGAGTGGTAGAGAGAGAGCACAAGTAGGCAGAGCAGCAGGCAGAGAAAGAGGGAGAAACAGGCTCTCTGCTGAGCAGGAAGCCCGATGCGAGGTTTGATTCCAGGGCCTTGGGATCATGACTCGAGCTGAAGGCAGTCACTTAACCAACTGAGCCACCCAGGCACCCCAAGCTACTAGGAAATTAATTTCTGGTAAAAAACAAAACAAACAAACAAACCCTAAAGCATTAGCTTCTTTCTCTTTAAGTTCATTTGGTTCTGTTTTTTTTTTTTTCTAATCTTATTTTCTTTAGAGAGGTTTAAAAATTTTTCGGTAAAAACTATTTTATTGTCCAGGATTTTCAAAATCATAAGAATCCAGACCTTTAAAATATATTTACTTAAGGTTCCTTACTTTGAATAATGTGTATTCTAATTTTATGAGAGCTTGACCTTTATATATGTATGCCACATCCTATTAACCACCTTTTGTAGGTGAGAAAACTGACCCAGGTAAGGTGACTTCTCTAGTTTCATCAACTGGGTTACATTAAATGAGAATTACAGGCTGTTTCCTGACTCCCAGCTCTTTCCACTGGTCCATGCTGGCAAAATATCTGTTTTCAGCTGAAAAGATACGGATGGCATTCTGTCCTAGGAGAACTTTCCATATCAGTCTTTAAATGTGCTGACTTTGAAAGAAGAATTCTGTAGGATTGCATCTTGATTATTACATAATGCATTTAAATTTTTTTTCTGCTATTGCATGTTTCCCCAATATTATGCAAAATGTGAGTCTGTAGATTGAAAATGTCTCCAGAATACAAGAAATGAGACATTGTTTGAAGCAACACGAAAATTCTACTTTTAATAATTTTGCCTTTATGGGTTGGTAGAAGACACGGGGCTAGAGTTACTTGCAAGTTCTGTGACCTGAACTTAAAACGTATTCCCAGGACCTCAGCTTTATTATCTATAAAATGAGTATGCTAGAATAAAATCATTTTGAGTCATTGTCAGTATAAAAATGCAGGGAGATTCTGTTGGATTTTTTTCCTGTAGCCATATTTAGGCTTCTGTACTGGTTTATGGTTAGCATCTAAGTGCACTAATCTTAATGAATATTCTCTGCACCTGCATCCTCTATAGTTTGGTCTGAGAAAATGCATGCAACGGGGTATGGTTATAATTGTTGTCACCTTCCCTCACCATTTCTATGATTCAAGAAAATAAATATTTAGGAGTGCAAGTATACAGTCATATTTTCATCCCCTCTAGTTGGAAGTTCATAGATAGAAACTTTGGTTTTAAATAATACCCGATAGGGTTACCTCTGTGACGCAGTTGGTTCAGTGTTGACTCTTAGTTTAGGCTCAGGTCCTGATCTCAGGGTTGTGAGATCGAGCCCCTTTTGCTCACTCTCTCTCAAAATAAATAAATCTTTAAAAAAAGGAAAAAGAAACTTCTTTAGAGATTGCTTTTTGTGTTTTGGCCTCCAGTGTTCAAATTTTAATTAGTTCACTCCTCTGAATGTTTCATCACTTTTATTTTTAAACTTTTTTTTTAATCTTTTATTTATTTATTTGTCAGAGAAAGTGAGGCAGACTGGCAGGCAGAGGCAGAGGGAGAGGCGGGCTCCCTGCTGAGCAAAGAGCCCTATGTGGGACTTGATCCCAGAACCCTGGCATCATGACCTGAGCCGAAGGCAGCTGCTTAATGGACTGAGCCACCCAGGCACCCCCATCCCTGCTTCATCACTTTTAAAAAATAAAACGAAGCAAGCATTCTGGCTACCACCATGTAGACAAATCCGTTTTCATGGTCTTCTTCCCAGTTGCTGTGCATAT
This sequence comes from Mustela nigripes, assembly GCF_022355385.1. Classification (NCBI taxonomy): domain Eukaryota; kingdom Metazoa; phylum Chordata; class Mammalia; order Carnivora; family Mustelidae; genus Mustela; species Mustela nigripes. The sequence continues at coordinate 16,863,382 of NC_081562.1, forward strand.
AAATATGCCTCACCTTTCTTTGACATTTTCATACTTTGAGGGTTAAAATAAACTCTTCGGGTTTGGTACACACAAATACATTACACCTGAGACATACATGTTATTAAATCTGAAACTTTAGCTTTGATGTTATTTTATAGTAGCTTTTCAGGTCTCCAGATGCAGCACTGAACTTCTGAAATCTTCTATGATCCCTACTTGGAATTTGTTGAAAGGCATTTTGCCAAAGCATTAGAGTAAAATGTTTTGTTTGCTTTAGTCAACTTATCTAAGCAGTCTGACTGGAACTGATGCGCTGTTGGTCTAGCCTTTATATTTTGGAATGCAGGGGATTGATTTTCTCTAAATCACAGCATAAAAAGTAATGAGTTTTCTTTCTTCTAGGAATAATAATGGTTGGGGTTATCGTTGGTTCAAAGAAGACTGGCATAAATCCTGATAATGTTGCTACCCCCATTGCTGCTAGTTTTGGCGACCTCATAACTCTTGCCATATTAGCATGGATAAGTCAGGGTTTGTACTCCTGTCTTGGTAAGTTAATTTGGAATTAAATATAATGGGTTATTCAGAGTCCGTTCAAATAAATTTATTCATCTATCCTCATACAGTTTGTGAATTCTATACAGATTTATGGTATTCTTTAAAGTAAGTCTAAAGTACATTTGGTTTGAAGAAGTAAGTTTCAGATACATGTTTTTGAACTAAAGAAAGGGCTTTAACTTGACAAAGGCAGTCATTTATTAAGGGAAGCATCATTTAGTATATAAAATTACCTTAAATTATTTAATGAGTTGGTCAATAAAACTTGATGTTGAAGGAAAATGCTTCTCATTTAGAAAAAGATATGTCCACTTGAAACAAGGCAGAAGACAATAAATAAGCAATGGCCTAAATGTAGTAAGATATTGTTCATTTAGGTCTTAAGTTTTCATTGTTGTTGTGAAATATACAAGGAGGGCTGTATGGACAAGTATATTTAGGACAATGTTCGACTCTTTCCTCTTCCTGTCAAGCAAAGCACAGAAAAGGAGTTATAATAGTAAAGGGATAATCTGCTTTAATTTATTTTGGGGATGATAATTGGTCATACTTTCTCTCGGTTTTATACAATTCAGAAATTCATACTGACATCAGGGATTAAAATATGGCCAGTATTAAAGAATGTGACTTAATAATCTTCTCCAACTCTTCATTCATTCATTTCCCCAGTCATAGGCAGGCAGCTGGATGACTTGTAGACCTCATCTCCCCCACAGAAATGGGCTGCTAACTGTGTTGGGAAAGGGAGACTGTCGGCAATAGGCTGGATCCCAAAAGACAAGATGAGTTAGGTATGGTTAGTGTTCCTTTCCCTAGCCTTACGGATTAGACAAGTGTGTGAGGAGGAGTGGGGAGAAGAAAAGAAGGGGAGAAGAGAGTGAAGTGTTTCTACCTCTTATTATTCTACGGGTCTTGCCAGAAACTTTGAGGGTGGGGTGGAGATGGGATTAGAAGCCTGGTGGTGTTTCTGGGATGGGTTCTCTTACATACGGAAACAGGAAAGGTATCTTATTTGCAGACTTGATTGCTCAAAATACCACAGAGTCATTTGTAACCCATTTCTCAGCTAGCTGGTTGAATATCAGGGTGTTTCCTCAGTTGAAGTCCTAGAGTAAGAGAATGCCACTGAAGAAGGTTATCCTGATAAATACAACAATTGTTATAATGGTATAATAGACTCAGTATATGAGATTTCAGAAGGTAAATAAACTTTGGGGGAAAATCGTGTGTGCTGATTTTTTTTTTTTTAAACCAGCCTCTCTGTCTCTTAAAATTATAGTTGTTGTAACAATGAAGGGTTTTCTGATGCCCGTGTTGGAGTATGTGTCTTCATCGTGAACGCTAGGGGGCCTCATAAGACCAGCGCAGTGTTAGTGGTCGGCTCACTACAGAGGTTAGGGAACAGGCACATTTAAATTCAGAGACCCCATTCATCCCGCTGTGCTGCCTGGTTCTTGGAAACAAAGTTTAATTCCTGAGCTATGTTGGAAACACTTAGCAGTCTTTAGAGATAAGAGGATTTCATGGCCGCTCTAGGCTTTTGTTACAAATAGAGGCTTGTGTTACACGGCTCCCAAAGAATAGGGCGTTGAGGAAAGTCTCTCTTAACTCCTCACCTAGAATTTTGGATGCTTAGAATAACTTGGAACAGCTCCCCTCCTGTCTTTTCAGTTTGGATGCATTGTCCCGAAGCTCACTCTACATTCATTCAGTGTGTTTCTTTTGGTTCTGATAAAATTTGCTGATTTCTGGTATCTGAGGTAAATACAGGATTTTTACCCTTTGTACCTCACCAGTTCCCCACAAAAAGGGCAAAACAAGCCCAGAGCTTTGTTTATTCCTGTGGACTTTATTTTGTGTCGTCACCTAAGTCTTTGTTGTTCAGTTAACAAAGTTTAAGGTTTAGCCTTGTGTTTACAGCCTCTGGGAGTCGGCGGAAAACCTGCTCCTCCCTTTCTTGGGCTTGTTACTCCTGCCGGACTCACGCAGTTACTGATTCTCCTGCGTCAGTTACTGATTCTTGTGTGTCAGTTACTGATTCTCGTGTGTCAGGCAAGATTTTTCCCTTTCTTTTCTTATGTCATTCCCTTCCCCTTCATTGAGGCCAGTCAGAGGACTCATTTTCAGTGCTAGATTCATACATTTCTCTCATGTTAATTGATCTTTTCCTCTGAATTCCTGTAACCCTTCACTGATAATGTCTCGTGTGATGGTTCTTTACATTTTACTGATCATTATAGCTTTTTGTGTAAATGTAGTACCTTCCTTTATGAGGGTATAAGCTTCTGAGGAAAAAATTCTGTGTTTTCTCAATCAATCAATCAATCAATCAGTCAATCTATCTGACTCCCATAGGGCCATATACATAAATGGATGTTAAATAAATAACACTTGGTGAAATGCTTTATTTCTTTAGAAAGCTATCCAGTTAATGTGAATAGAAGTTATTCAGGATGTCATACACCCATGGAAATAGACAGGTATCTTTCTGAGTGATCTTGCTATGTTCTTTGTCCAACAGCAGAATAGATTGTAACAACAACAACAAAAAAATGACCCTTTCAATGAATACTTAGTATTGGGAAAATATTGGAAGAGTATCTTGGGGATTAGTATCTATACAGAAAAATTTAAATGGTAGCATATGGCTAGGAGATACTGAAATAGAAACAAAAATAGAAAGTTAGTTTAGAAAATAATCTAAGCTCTGAACTATGATATGCTTTGGTATGACTTGCCGAGAAGATAGAAAGGCATTTATTCATTCATACAGTAATGTTTAAACAGTAGTAACTTTTAAAAGCTATTAAAAGGTTGTGGTTAGGCCAGCAACCAGAATATCTGTACATAGTGATTGCTGCCCTTTCTTTCTTCTTGTTTGCATACTTTTAAGAGGATTTTAAGAGGGCGCCTGAGTGGCTTCCTGCTCAGTGGGGAGCCTGCCGCTCCTTCTCCCACTCCCCCTGCTTGTGTTCCATCTTTCCCTGTCAAATAAATAAATAAATAATCTTTTAAAAAAGAGAGAGAGAATTTTAAGAACTCTTTTCAGTTCTTTGTATAACTCCATGGCTATCTAATTCTGGTATGATTTTATTGATTTGACAAACTGTCAGCTTTTCTCTTTTTAGGCAAGATCTGAGAAGCAGAATGTTGACGGGTTTCTTATTCTTTGAGGTTAACTTTAAAAAGATGGCTTAGTTGAAGCCATAGAACAATCACGATCATCCTTAGGTAGCTCCAATCCATAGAAACCGACAGGGAGACCAGCTAGTTAATTACAAGGCATTCTAGAATATCCCTGCCTGGGTGTGAGTATGAGTAATATGGTGATATGAGTAGAATCTAAATTTTTCTTACATGTCAGTCTTCAGAGATTTTCAGCCCTCACCATCTTAGTTTAGAGTGATTCCTGGAAGGTCAATTTAGTGAGAGAATTCTGATAGTTATAATGGAGGGTATTAAAAAAAAAATCGACAACTTACCATGCCCCTTGCTTTGTAGCTCACACACAAACAGCTGACATATAAGAATGTCATGCATAGCAGCTACATATTTCAAAAGAATTTAGGGTAAGAATAATGAACGTTGTTAATGAAAATTGTGTGACAGTTGTTGCAAAACGCCACCAGCAATCCAATAAAAGATACAAGCCATGAATCAGAAAGATGGCTCTTCTGTTTGGCAGATAAGTGGAATCACAGCAATTTGAACCACTTTAGCTGTGTTCATCCTTAGTTTTCTGTAGTTTACGTATGTCACAGAATCGATACTAATGCGCACAGACATTTCTTAGGCTTAAAATTCTGCAAAGCTTTATCTGTACACCTGTATTCATTCCTATTGCTGCTATAACAAATTACCACAAACTCTGTGGCTTAAAACAATGGAAATGAGGGGCGCCTGGGTGGCTTAGTGAGTTAAGCATCTGCCTTCAGCTCAGGTTGTGATCCCAGGGTCCTGGGATTGAGTCCCGCATTGGGCTCCCCATTGGGGAGCCTGCTTCTCCTTCTGCTCCCCCCTGACTGTGCTCACTTGCGCGCGCTCTCTCTCTCTCTCTGTCAAATAAATAAATAAAATCTTATGAAAGAAAACAACAACAGAAATGAATCATCTTACAGTTCTGGAAGCCAAAGTCTAAAATGTCTCATACAGGGCTAAAATCAAGGTGTCAGCAGGGCTGGTCTCTTCTGGAGGATTTTAGGGGAAAACGCATTCCTTGGCTCATGGATCTGCTGGCTGCCAGCATTCCTTGGCTTGTAGCTGCATTACTCATTCTCTGCTTCTGCGGTCACACTGCCTACTCTTCTGAAGTCAGATCTTCCTCTGACTTCCGCCTGGGAGGACATCTGTAATTACATTTCAGGCTCACTCTAATGATCCAGAATAACTTCCGCATTTCAAAATACTTGACCTACATCTGCAAAGTTTCTTTGGCCATATAAGGTAATTATTCACAGTTTCTAAGGATTAGGATGTGGATGTGTTGAGTAATGGCTGAATAATGACCTACTGTAATACCTGTTGTGATATACTCAGAAATTAATACAAAATATTATTTTGACTCGGATCATTGAAGTGTATTTCATTTTGAAGGAAGACATTATTTAAATTTTGATAAATTAAATTTGATACTAAATTTGGCTTTTAGTCATCCATTTTTCTCTTGCTGATTGTGTCATTAGTGATTTTCTGAAGGTAATTCCTTAATTTTATGACATCTATAAAACACCAGTATAGCCTACAAAGAGAAATGTTTAGAATCTTCCCTTTTCCTATATTTGTAATTTTTCCTTAGCCCTCAGAATTAGGTTAGATCTTATCCAGGAAAAAAAGAGGAGTGTCCCATGCAATCATAGTTTGGTAGGAATGAGCATATTAGACATGGCAGGAAATTGAGATAGAACGTGTTTACAGTAAATCAATTTTAGAAATTTTTATTTCTATCATGTTTTCCCCTACTTTTTAAAGTTCTGCCTATCCTGGACCTAGATACATTTAATGTTAACATTTTATCCCATTTGCTTTGTCTGTTATTCTCTGTCTCTATATGTATGTATATATATTTGTATCTGTTTTTTCTTTGTCTTTAAGACATTGACATTTTTTTTAAAGATTTTTATTTATTTATTTGACAGAGAAAAATCACAAGTAGGCAGAGAGAGAGAGAGAGAGGAGGAAGCAGGCTCCCCGCCAAGCAGAGAGCCCAATGCGGGACTCGATCCCAGGACCCTGAGACCACGACCCGAGCTGAAGGCAGCGGCCTAACCACTGAGCCACCCAGGCGCCCAAGACATTGACATTTTTGAAGACTATAGTTCCCCCTCCTTTTTTTCATTGTTAGAATTTAAAAAAAATTGAGCTACAGTTCACACGCCACACCGTTCACCTTTAAAAAGTGTACAGTTCAATGATTTTTAGTACATCTGTAATATTGTACAATCTGTTGTATAATTCCAGAACATTTTCATCACCCCAAAAGAAACCTGTAGCTATCACTCCCCATTCTACCCTTTGCCCAGACCCTGCAACCAGTAATCTACCTTCTATGGGTTTGCCTGTTCTAGACATTTCCAAAAAATTGAATCATCCAATGTATAACCTTTTATGTCCAGCTCCTTTCAGTTAGTACGTTTTCAAGTTTCACCTGCCTTGCAGCATGAGTCAGTCCTGAATAATACTTCATTGTATGAATATACCACATTTTGTTTATCCATTTACCAATTCCTGGAGGTTTGGGTTGCTTCCATTTTTTTGGCTGTTATGAAAAAATGAGGCTATGAACACACTTACATAAGCTTTTGTGTGAACATATGTTTTCAGTTCTCTTGGTATTTACCTAGCAGTGGAATATATGATAACTCTGTTTAACTTTTTAAGGAACTGCCCACTCATTATTTTAAGCTTATGTACTGAGAAAATTTTACCCCGCTCCAAAAGTTCAAGCGGTGTTTCTGGGGTTGGGGTGGTAGGTGCTTCTTTCCACTTCAGATGTCCTTCCAGAGATTTAATGTTGAAAGTAACTTAAAAACTGAGTAGTGTGCTCCTCTTTTGACGTAGTAAAATGAAAGGGTAATGAAGTTGTAAGATGATCTGACCTAGCAGAATAGTTCTTTTCACTTGTGTTTAGTGGATTTTACCTTTAGTTTCCTGTTTGATCCTATAAAGAGATCGTTGTTAATCTTGGTTGTTAGGAAGTAAGAATTGCCTTCTAATTGGGATGTTATTTACCCTTATCTAATATTTTAATAAGAAGAACTGGGAATCCATTCAATAAAGTTTTTTTTCAATCTTCTATAAAATTCATGAAGAAAATGATGGTATGTATAACATTAGTCATATCCCTTTATTTTTTTTTTAAAGATTTTATTTATTTGACAGAGAGAGATCACAAGTAGATGGAGAGACAGGCAGGGGGCGGGGGGAGCAGGCTCCCTGCTGAGCAGAGAGCCCGATGTGGGACTTGATCCCAGGACCCTGAGACTATGACCTGAGCCGAAGGCAGCGGCTTTAACCCACTGAGCCACCCAGGTGCCCAGTCATATCCCTTTAAATGGAAGAAAACATTCAAATGGATTTTGTGAACATACTCATTTTGAAGAGGTGAACTAAAGATAAAATTTGGTTGGATATTATTTTAATAGTTATAGTAATTGTTTATTCCTCCCTGATTGGAAAAAAATTGAGCTTCTATCTGGTTCCAACATTTTTAGTCATAGGTAAGGGATCTCTAAATATCTTAAGATGGGGAAATAGAAAATTCAATCAAAGATAAGATTCTGGGTAAGGATTGAAGAATTTTGTGAGATGCTAGAAAAATTTAGTAACACCTTGATCAGCTAAAATGATATTACCAAAAATGTTTTGGGATGGTGTTACTGTTTTAAGAAGGGGTAGGCAACTTTTATCCCTGGGGATATTTAGAATTAAATATAAAAATATTTGAGAATCAAATTCATGGTATTTGCCGAAAGAGGCAAAACATATATTTTTAAATATACTTGTAACTAAGCCCATCAGAGAAACATGTCAGTCTTCTAATTCTATCTTAAATTTGTAATTAAGTAATTGACTTACTCTTACGACTTTTAAATATAAATATTCCAAAATTGTATGCATTATATGAACATTTATAAAACCTTAAAGACTTGCCATATTTGTACACTTAATCTATTAGATTTATAAAGATTATCTTAAGTACTTGGAAACTTTTGAGAGACTCTTGAAATGTCTAAGTCAGTAGAGTATCTTAGGGTATTTAACCAAGTTTGTAAATGTGACTAAATATTATTCCAAACACTTCAGAATAATTTTTGGTTGGATGCTAGACATTGTGAATGTAATAATGTTAAGTGCTCAATTGTTTTGTTTTTCTTTATGAAGTGTTTGACTTTGTTCCTGGAGGCAGTTTATTGTAGATTAGCTTGAGCTTCACAAGGCTTGGTTTCAAGATCTATTGAGTAGATGTTACACTAGGGCTGGTCCTACTACTAAGATGTGACACTTCTTAGGTCTTCACTAAATGTTCTCAGTGTTTGAAGAGGCCTCTCCTCCCTAGATGGTTGGCTCTTGAATTGATTGACTTCCAGCCCTCTGTAAACTCTGGGAATTTTTCAGCTTACAACTCCACAATTATTCTTGGCCTAGCCTTGTGGAGTTCACCCTATGCATGCATGGCTTAGTATTCAGTTCATGAACTCTTTCTTTGAGAGCTTCATCTTCTCCAGTATTTGATCCTATAAATTCCCCCTGCCCTAGCTTTACTCTGCTGGAGTTTTCCCTTCCTGCATGGTGGTCTGGGACATGCCTTTCGTTAAAAAGCTGAGGCTGTTGTAAGGCTTATCTCATTTCTTTGCCTTCTCTCAGGGAACACAGGCTTACAATGCTTGTTGTCTAGTGTCTGAAGACTGCTGATATCTGCGTATCTATCTCTATCTATTCTAGTCATTTCTGAAAGCACTTAAAATTTTGTTCAGAGGTGATATACAGCATGTCTACAAAGCAAGACAAATAGCTAAGCCCAAAGTCAATAAGGCAGAGAAATTTATTCACTCTGTAGGGAAGCATAATAAGAATGGAGAGAGAATGAATAATTGTGATCAAGTAAAACAGTTTACCACAAAGGGGTTATAGCAAAGTCCTGGCAATCTGCTATCTCAGTGTGTTCCAGATAGCAAGATGTTAATGATAATGGCAGCGATAATTATGATAATAGTAAGTGTTAGATGAATATTAGCTAGGTGCTTGGACACTATTCTACTTACATGTACTCATTCTCTTAAGAGTCACAATAACCCCATGAAATAGATACTATTATTATTGCCATTTTATAGATAAGGAAATTGAAGTTTATAGGAGTGAAATTTCTTGTCCAAGGTAGGTTATAATACCAAGATGTGAAACTAGGTGATCTGGCCAAACTATGGTTAACACGGTGTACTGTATTCTGTCTTAGCATATTAAGGGTTCTGAGAAGTTCAGCAGTGAACAGAGGTGTTTACCCATATTAAACTTGGTTCTTCTATTTTATTTTTTTCAGATTTTATTTATTTATTTGACAGATTGAGATCACAAGTAGGCAGACAGGCAGGCAGAGAGAGAGAAAGAGAGAGGAGGAAGCAGGCTTCCAGCTGAGCAGAGAGTCTGATAGGGGGCTCAGTCCCAGGACCCCGGGATCATGACCTGAGCCAACGTCAGAGGCTTTAACCCACTGAGCCACCCAGGTGCCCCTAGTTTTTTTAATTTTATTTTGGAGTTTGGAACACTATTTAGTATTGGGGCTATCTATTATCCATTGCTTGGCCAGCATTCCTTGGAATGCTTGTAGTATAAGATCCTTTTAAGTAAAAATAATATTCCATTTAACTTTAGAGTTAAATGGATAGATTTACTAACTTGGGGGCGCCTGAGTGGCTCAATTGGTTACGTAGCTGCCTTCCACTCAGGTCATGATCCCAGGATCCCAGGACCACTCAGGTCATGATCGCAGGGTCCCAGAACTGAGTCCCACATCAGGCTCCCTACTCAGCGGGGAGTCTCCTTCTCCCTCTCCCTCTCTGCCTGCTGCTTCTCCCTGCATACATGTGCTCTCTCTCTGTCTGTCAAATAATCAAATAAAATCTTAAAAAAAAAAAAAGAGTTACTAACTTTGATATCGGACGCCATCTTTTCCTGACTCTTCCTGTTTCCTAGCCATGTCCTTAAGCTCCCAAGCTTCAGTTTCTTCATAAAATAGAAACGGCAGTATACCTCATACTTGGGAGGATGGTCACATGAGATGTTGCCTAAAAGTCACTTAGCACAGTCCTTGCTCAATAACAGAAGCCAAATAAATGATGGTTTTTTACTGTTACTGTCCTTCCTGTTATTATGGCAATTCTCATCCAGCTCAATAGCTATTTCAGTAAATGTTTATTGGATTCCTGTATTTATTTTCAGTTACATTATTTAATAATTTTACCTTATCCACGGTTTTTTTTTTTCTTATCCACAGTTTTGAATTTGTGTGAAGTTTAGAGAAAATACATAGCCTGTGAATGTGTTGAATAACATCCTATCTCCTGGGAAACTTGTACTTTTAATATCTATATTTGCTATGTGGTTAGAAGAGAGATTGAAATGTTGTCTCTTTTTTAATTTTAGACAACTATTACTACATTTCTCCATTAGTTGGTGTCTTTTTCTTGGCTCTAACTCCTATCTGGATTATAATAGCTGCCAAACATCCAGCCACAAGGACAGTTCTCTACTCAGGCTGGGAGCCTGTCATAACAGCTATGGTTATAAGTAGGTTAGTATTAAAATGTGTGTGTAAATGTGTTCTATATACCTGTACCTGTGTATATATATTAAAATATCAGCAGCCTATTTTTATTTCTTGGGTCAATTATCTTATATAGCCAGGTCTTTTTTTTTTTTTTTAATCACAGGTAATAGGGAAATTAATGTCAGGAATTATTGAAATCTGTAGACCAGTTTCAAACTTCTTTTCTAATCAAATCCTTACCAGATTGATGAGTAAGGTTTCTCATGGTGTGTACGTGTGTGTATGTATGTGTATTTGTGTGTTAACCTGACTTTACTTATTTTTAATAATAAGGTATTCACATAAGTATCAGAAAGCCTTAGAAATGCACATGCCATTTGACTACTGACACTCCAACAGGACACAGGGTATAACTAAGGATATATGCAAACAATAAAGTTGTAAGGATCCCCATCACAGTAGGATTTTTAACAACAACTAAAGAGATCACCTTAGAGGTCTAGCAACCAGCTATCAATCCAGTAAATTGTAGTGTAGTCACCAAATGAAATGTTAACCACTAAAAATAACAAAGTTTGTATTGACATGGAAAGATGTTCATTGCACATTTGGTGAAAAGAGCAAGCTAGAAAAGAGTACGAATTTCCTGTTAAACGTGGTGTATTGACCCACATCTATGTTCTTCCTTCCTGAAACTACTAAAATGACAGTAATAGAACAGAAAAGCTATAAAACCACAAACAGAAGGGGAGCAGAGAGGACAGCAGGTGCGAGATTCTACAGAATTAGTAAAATAGGAATCAGATGATTTTTAACTGAACTAGCAGAATGGAAAAAGCTAAAACCTCACCTCCTGCAGGGTTGGGGGGGGACACCCATAAGAAGCAAATGGGTCTGAGAGCTGAGCCTCAGAAACCCGGAGAGGTGGAGGAAATAGAGGCACGAAGTACTTCTCAGAGCTGAAATGAAGAAGATCGGTGAAAAGTTTATTCAAGAGGCAATTAGATCCTAAAAGCCCTTCTCCAGCTTGACCACTTGGGGGACCATCCTCTTCCCCCCACTTGGCAGAAGACCAGAATTCACTCTGAGAGACTGAACCAGAGAGTATGTGGATTTGGAAACACCTGCATATGTGAGGGTGCAGGTTACACACTGTATGAAAAATAGGATTAAGTGAAAATCTAGAGGCTGAACAGTGAAAATCCTATGCCACTTCTTATTCTTTGCTCATGGAATGTTGGCAGTCAGGCCTCTACCCCCAGGCAAAGAATTAGAATAATTCTTTTCTGGGGAAACTCATCAGCACAAAAGAAAAACTTGTGGATATTGACCCTTGTGGGTCCCTTAGTGAAAGAGCTGCTTGTGTACCTGATGCTTCTTCAGAAGCCTGCCCTCTGATGAGCTCTGCCTCCGTACCCAGAAAGCCCCAAGTGTGCTCTGCAGTTCCCCTCACGGAGGAGCCGACAGTGAAAGGATCACCGGACATTTGATTAAGGCTTCTAACATGAGAGACAGAAAGCAGAAAAATGGTACCCAAAGAAAGTACAGGGATAGTTGAAAGACCTTAAAAAATCTCCTCAGTGTCTTCAGAGCAGTAAGAGAATGTATGGCATCCATAATGCAAGTACAGGATGCTCTAATAAGGAGGATTTAAGAAGTAGGAAGAGCTCTTGGAAATTAAGGCTACATAGGGGCACCTGAGTGGTACAGTTGGTTAAGCAACTGACTTGATTTTGGCTTAGGTTATGATCTCGGGGTCCTGGGATCAAGCCCTGCGATGGACTCTGTGCTCAGCAGGGATCCTTCTCCCTCTGCTCCTCCTCCTGCTCTCTCTCTCTCAAATAAATAAATAAAATCTTCTAAGAGATTTTTATTTGAGAAGGAGAGAGAGCATGAGCCCAGGGGCAAGGACAGAGGGAGAAGGAGAAGCAGGCTCTCTGCTGAGCAGGGAGCCCAATGAGGGGCTCGATCCCAGCACCCCGAGATCATGACCTGAGCAGAAGGCAGATGCTTAACTGACTGAGCCTCCCAGGTGCCCCTAAATAAATAAAATCTTTAAAAATCTCAAAAGTTAGAAGATAGAGCTGAGATACTGTTCTGGAAAATAGAACAGAAAGCGGTAGCAGGCACCTGGAGGCAAACAATAAAAAGAAGAAACTATCAAAGAAATAATACAAGAAAGTTCCTGAGGACTGAAGACCACGGGCTTCCAGCTTGTTGGGCCCATTAAGTACCTAATGCAGTGAATGCCAGGAGAGAGCCTAATCAAAGGATGCTACTGTAAATTCCAAAATATTCTAGAGAAAAAAGATGAGTTATACATGAAGCATTGGGAACCTGAATGATGTCCAATAGCAACATCTAAACTTACTCCTTCAAAACTCTGAAGGGAGATTATTTTGAACATAAGTTGTGGTTGCAATATCAGCCAGATGTAAAGGTGGAATCAAGAAATTTTCAGACAGTCAGGATCTCAAAAAGTTTGCTTCCCATATGGGCTTTCATATAAACGCTGGTAGAAGATAATGGTCTATCAAAATGAGGAAATAAATCAAGAAAGGTGACACAGGAATGAGGAAACCCATTCTATGAGAGCAGATGGTTCATTTTTCTGTGATGTAGATTGCTTTCCCCTGAAAGCTTCAGACAATAGGGTCCTGTGAAATGTTGGGACTTGGTCATGGCATACAGACCAAGACCCAGTGTCGGAGACTGAAGGAAGTTGTGGGGTGACAACCGTGTAACGTGCCTAGAGGCCACCATCTGGGTTGGCAGGACAGAAGACTTACGGAGGACTTTCTCTAGGAAACAAAAGTGGAATTGATGAGTTACCTGATGTTTGACTGTATTCAGAAGCATTTCATTAACTTTGTTAGAAAGTTGAAAGCAAATTAATAGTAAGTACCCCCAAAATTGGGAAAAATATAGGCCCAAGTAAAAAATAAAAATGAGGAAATCTAATAATACACTTGATGGTTCAGTTGTGAATAATGATTTCCTTGTTACGATAAAGTAAACCATAAATATTTTTCACCCAGAATTGTTAGAACCAAGTTGGCAGGATAGGAGGAAGGGAATTATGAAGGATCCCAGGTTGGGAGGGGAAGGGCAAGTGAGATGAAGTCCCCATCTGTCACAGTGGAGGTCATTAGGTAAATGTCTAAAATTTAAAATCAGGAAATCACAGTATAAACATGTTATTTAGAAATAGAGCATTAAACACCAGAAGAAACAGCTAAAGAAGTTGAAAAGAATGACTAGTGGAGAACAGGTTCTGGGAGTGGGGGCTGGGGACTATGTCATAAGCTTTGTGGTACTTTCACTTTTTAAATAATGTGCATGTTTATTCGATACAAATAAAATTTAATACAAGTGAAGAGAGAACCACTTCCACAATGTGAGCTTTTATTTTTAAAAATCTTTGTGTTTAAAAATGTCTGGGAGGCTATATACCAATATGATAACAGTATAATGCTGAATGATAGCACTGAGGTTGATTTTTATTTTCTTCTTTTTGTTTGTCTTTTCTAATTTTTCCTATAATATTTTGTTACCTAGGTCATAAAAACATTTTAAGATGTATTTTAACAAGTGTTCATGTTATGTTCACAGCATGAACCTGTGCATTTTGGCACAGAAATTTATTCTTTGGCAATAACTAGTTTGTTCTATGAAATACATATATTTTTAAAGTGAGACCTTAATAAAATACCCTTAAGGAAGATTCCTTTGGGATTTTACAATGTAACTTTTAATGGGAAGTCCTATTAATTTAGGCACAGCAAGCCACAATTCATTTATTTTACTAAAAAATTAAAATAATAAGTTCCTAATGTTAACTGTCAGGCAATGGTAGAACATTTGATCTGATATTTTGACAATCAACCCCGTTCTCTGATAACGTGGGATTTATTTTTCTGTAATGTAGATTGCATTTTCTTGGAAGATTTAGGCAACAGGATCCCACAGAGTATAGCAACTGGCAATGTTTTATAGGATTTAGACCAAGAAACTGAAGCTAACCAATTGGTAATAGTCATGGAAACTTAACAAATCTCCAAGCTCCATGGAGACTTTCAGAGTACATGGCTTGCTCCTGTATAGATTATTTTTCCAGACCTCTCCTCAAAATCAGCCCTTTCTGTGGCTACAACTCATTACCAATAATAAGATGCTACACCTATCTAGGTTTCACACAATAAAAATGATGCCTCGAATGCCTTGTTAATTTCAAATACAAAGAAATACTCTTTTAAAAATCCCATTTTTTAGGGGCACCTGCCTGGGTCAAGTTGGTAGACTATGAGATTCTTGATCTCAGGGTCAGAGTCGTGAGTTCAAGCCCCACGTTGGGTGTAGAGCTCACTTAACAACAAACTATTTTTTAAATTGGAACAGCAATAAATGCACATGGTTTTTAAAAATTAGTAAACACAGAAGGACATAAAATAACCATCAGTCTTCTGTTAGTCCCTCCCCCCAGAGATAGACATTGTTAATAATTTCTTATATATCCTTCCAGACATTTTAATACATCTAAAGCATATTCTTTTCCTGTTTTAAGAAACATATCTTAGAGATCAGGAGGAGATCCTAGAGCTTATTCTGTGTTTTATTTTCAAAGTTTCACTGTTGACATTGATTTTTACTTGGACTATTTTTCCTTTTTATTCTACTTTTTAAATATTAAAAAAATTTTTAATTTAGATTTTTAAAAAATTTTAAAAAGCAATTTTTAAAAACATTGTTTTTAAAGTAGAGGTGTTTGTGTATAAAGATCAGCTTTAAATTTAGTACACTTATTTCTCTTCCCTAAATTATACAATTTTCTATCTTCCAGCATTGGGGGCCTTATTCTGGACACAACCGTATCTGATCCAAACTTGGTTGGGATTGTTGTTTACACACCAGTTATTAATGGTAAGAATTAGATATACTGTTTCACAATGGTATCAAATCATTATATATACTCTTAATCAGGAACAGGAATATTAGGGTTCACAGTTTAAGAGGTGTATCTCCCCCTCCCTTCCACTCCCCCCCCCCCCCAGGTTGGTGTTCGTGATAGAAATGACATTCCCTGTTCTCAGTATGTACAACCTATTTTTGAAAAGAACTGTTTCTTACTCTTACTACTTGGTATTGGTTTAAGAGTCGAGCATACTTTATTTTTAAGATTAGTGTGGTGAAATAGGATATTTCAGTTCTGGATTATCATTGACTTTGGGTTTATCTGCTGTCTCATGTTTTGCTACTGCTCCTGTCGATTTTTGTGGATCAATTAGCGTTAGCTAGGTTTAAGCATTGCTTAAGTCAATTCGATTCATTAAAATCGATCGCTCCTCTGTGGCTCCCTTTAAGATCTGCCTTAAATTATTTTCTTACCTATAAAAAGGGAATTATAATACTTAGGTTCACAGGGCTTTTTGGTATGAATTCCATTTAGTAAGATAATTTTAATCTAGTCATACTGACTTTGGGGCTGGCTGTCATTATATTGGATTTTAGTACAGTTTATGCCAGTATAATTTAAAAAGTAATTCTACCTGAGGGAAAACATGTCACAGGATATGCTACACATTTAATATAAATTGCTTTCGTATATTTATGTGTAATAAAATAATGTTATATGAAGGCAAGGTCCCCAAAATCTAATTTCAGACCTAAAATTTCACTTGAACATTTACATTTTTGCATAGCTGTAAAATGTCCATGAAGATATTTCCCCTCTAGATCCCCTTTCCAATTTTCCTAGTGCCCCTACCCCCCCATCATCCACCCTTAAAATCACAGAACCATCAACGCAGCCCTTCACCCTCTGAATAGACAATGATCAGATCTCATTGATTTGCCCATTAACATAGTTCACTTGTTCACTTACTTGTGTAAGAATGTCTCCACACTAGTCTGCTAATGTCTTACTTCAGCCATCACTGAAGTCATAAAGTAGCTTTCCTAACCTACTCACTGCTCAGTGCCAATTAACTGTCACTAGCAGGCTAGTCTTTCTTTCTTTCTTTTTTTTTTTTAAAGATTTTATTTATTTATTGGACAGAGAGAGAGATCACAAGTAGGCAGAGAGGCAGGCAGAGAGAGGAGGAAGCAGGCTCTCCACTGAGCAGAGAACCCGATGTTGGGCTCCATCCCAGGACCCTGAGATCATGACCTGAGCCGAAGGCAGAGGCTTAACCCACGGAGCCACCCCGGTGCCCCTATGTTCATCATCTTAAGATTGAAGGTGCCCCAAGGCTAGTCTTTCTTAAACATTGTTTTTTTTTTTTACTTCAATCTTAAGATGATGAACATAGGGGCACCGGGGTGGCTCCGTGGGTTAAAGCCTCTGCCTTCGGCTCAGGTCATGATCTCAGGGTCCTGGGATCAAGCCCCACATCCGGCTGTCTGCTCGTTGGGGAGCCTGCTTCCTTTTCTCTCTCTGCCTGCTGCCCTGCCTACTTGTGATCTCTCTCTGTCAAATAAATAAATAAAATCTTAAAAAAAAAAAAGATGATGAACTTTTCAGTGGCTTCCTCCTGCCTGTCAAATCAAGTTTGAATTCTTCTGCTTCGCTTTCAAAGCCCCCTGTATACTTTTGGATGTGTACAACTTTTTCCTTTATCTTTCTAACCAGATTCCTATTTCATGGCCCTACAAAGACCTAATTTTCATTATCTGGAATGATTACTGCTTTTTGTCCACCTGTTCAAATCCTCTTCTGTGAATATTAGTTAACGAAGTCACTAGCATAAATACTACCACCAATACTGTTAGAGCTATATTGTCCTACATTTCAGAGAAAATTTTAAATTATAACAACCCTATCATTAGGAATGTTTGAAACAGTGTTCCTGTTATTTCACCTTATGTAAGAAATGATTCTTGAGCCTCCCTGGAGTTCTGTTCTTGGAAGCTGTGGTATTCGTGGTAGTAAAATCTTTTTTGTATCTCAGTAAGTGAATCTCTTAGTGGGATCTCACAATGAGCTCACTTTATGTTGAATTCCACTGGTTAGAAACATTGATAGAGAAGATTTCTTCCATGGTCCTCAAAAAAAGATGGAACTTTTGAGAATTGAATTTCATACTAAATGTGCTAGAGGATATGTGATTTAAAGGGCCCCTAATTAACACACCATCATCACCATCATCATTTGCTAACTAGTGAGTGAGTACCTACTATGTGCCCGATAACATGCAGGTCTTTTAATGCATGTTACATCATTTCAACCTCACCATAACAGAGTAATGTGTCCAGTATCTCACGTCTAAGTAAGTGGTAACTCAGCATTTAAACCCAGATCTGCTTGATTCCAAAGCCTGAGCTTGCCCCAGCCCCCACAATAAGTGCTAATTTATCTGTTTTATGGGTTACAAAAATACACACTTTAAGGCATATCAGTGATGATATTTTGATGAGGGTATCTTTTAACACTTATTAACGTCTCACAGAAGTAGTAGCATTTTCTGAAATAGATTTCATAAGAATGCTAGTTCTGTGAGATTAATAGTATACCTTCAGAAGTAAGTTTTGTGGCCAATTAAGTTTGGGAAGCATTAGGTCAAATAGATTTCTTTACTACAGGATTTCTTAAAGCCTTTATCATGCTAATATGTACTGTGAAGCTCTCCTTCTGGGACCTCTGCTAGCAAGGGGTTAGGATTTCTAGAACTAACCTACCTTCAGACCCCTGACTGTTCTTTGGGAACTACTGATCTAGGGCTTATAAATATCTTTATCACAGTGTACTTTCAAATAATAATTGAGCCCTTTTACAGAAAAGGTAAAGACCTTACATCAGTATACTTGGATTTTCATTTCTCTTTCTTATATGCTCTTTGTGTCATACATTTTACTTTGTTGTAAGCCCTATATACATCATCATCATTTTTGCTTTAAATGGCCAGTTATTTTTTAAAGGGATTAAAAATGAGAAAATGATATCCTTTTAATTTTCTAATTTATTTTACATTTCTAGCACCCTTCTTTCCTTTGTGTAGTTCCAGATTTCCATCTGGTTTTATGTTCCTTTTGCCAAGAGAAATTCCTTTCATGTTTCTTGTAGGGCAGGTCTGTAAAGTATTTGAGAGGATAATTGAGCTTGAAAGATGATTTTCCTGAGTATTTTTTTTTAGTCCCTATACTAATTTGTCTAGTAACCTGGGAAGAGAAATTTCAAGACTTCCCTATTTGAAAAAAATCAAACTTATTTTTCTTCTCATTAAGATGATAAGCATTAAACACCTTGCTACCTGTATGTTGGCCATGATAGTCACTAAAAAAAAAAAATTATTTAGTCTGTTCTGCTTTCAGGCAGTGAGTCAGATTTTAAAAAAATAATTCATAACAATGACTTTATGTCTTTGGAATACCTAGCTCAACATTACATAAGTCAACATTTCAGAAGGATTCTTTTTTGTTTGTTTTATTGGCCCACGCTATAACATGAAGAGCCTTGCTTGGTCACATTTACGCAAGTTGTTTGAAATATGATGATAACTGCTTTGTTTGTCCTTATGTTTCAGGTATTGGTGGTAATTTGGTGGCCATTCAGGCTAGCAGGATTTCTACCTACCTCCATTTACATAGCATTCCAGGAGAACTGCCTGATGAACCCAAAGGTTGTTACTACCCATTTAGAACTTTTTTTGGTCCAGGTATGTGCTTTTGGATTTTTACATATTTTATATCAGGAATAATTCTCTGACAATAGAGAGGGGCAGCGTTTGCTGAATGCACATTTTGTCAGTTTGATGTGCCTTTTTTAATTCCTGAGAACTCAGTAGTTTTTAAATAGAATAGATTGTGTTCATTAAGTCTCAGTGAAAGAAAGTCATTTGTATCAATTCTGCAGTTGCTGAGGAACTTTGTATACTTTTTCTTTTTCATCCTTTTCTCTGGGATGCCTTGTTCATGGGTCAAGAAGGAAAAACCATGGGGCACCCAGGTCAAGCTCAGTCATTAAATGTCTGCTTTCAACTCGGGTCATGATGCCAGGGTCTTGGGATCGAGCCTGTGGAGCAGGGAGCCCGGGGAGCCCACTCCTCTGCTTGTGTTCTCTCTCGCTGTGTCTTTTTCTATCAAATAAATAAACAAAATCTTAAAAAAAAAAAAAAAAAAGGAGGAACCTTATACACATAGGAAAGCCTTGCTAGGTGATTTAGACAGATATACTGTCTTTCCTACATTAATCCTTTTGGCTTTTCTGGATGTAGGCATTCGATCCCAAGCAAACAAAAGGAGAGGGGAACCTCCCTAACAAGGAGTAGTGTCGTGTGTCACCCAGCCAGTGACTACCAAAGAACTGCGACCACAGGATTAAACCTCACAATTCTTCTCACTTATTTTCTGATGAAAATAAAGGTTATATTTGGCTTTTTAAAAATTTTAAGTTCAGTTTGGTTAAAACATAGTGTATTATTAGTTTCAGGGGTAGAATTTAGTGTTTCATCAGTTGCATATTACACCCAGTGCTCCTTACATCAAGTCCTCTCCTTAATGTCCACCACACGGTTACCCCATTCCCCCCATCTCCCTCTGCTCCAGCAACCCTCAGTTTGTTTCCTATGATTAAGAGTCTTTTATGGTTTGTCTCTGTCTCTGATTTTGTCTTGGTTCATTTTTCCCTCCCTTTCCCTATGCTTGTCTGTTTTATTTCATAATTCCACACATGACTGAAATCATTTGATAATGGTCTTTCTCATTGACTTACTTCACATAGCACAATAGCCTGTAGTTCCATCCATGTCATTGTTAATGATAAGATTTCACTTTTTGATGGTTGCATAATATTCGTGTGTGTGTGTGTGTGTGTGTGTGTGTGTGTGTGTGTATAAACATCTCATTTATCCATCCATCAGTGGACATCTGGGGTCTTTCCATAGTTTGGTTATTATGGACATTGCTGCTATAAACATTGGGGTGCATGTGCCCCTTCGGATCACTCTGAATGAGCATCAGAAATGCCCAGTGATGGCGCCTGGGTGGCTCAGTGGGTCAAGCCTCTGCCTTTACCTCAGGTCATGATCTCAGGGTCCTGGGATCGAGTCCCACATTGGCCTCTCTGCTCAGCAGGGAGCCTGCTTCCTCCTCTCTCTCTGCTTGCCTCTCTGCCTGCTTGTGATCTCTCTCTGTCAAATAAATAAAATCTTAAAAAAAAAAAAAAAAAGAAATGCCCAGTGAAATATCAGTGAAAGAACTCTAAAGGAAAAGTAAAATTAGAGCATTTCTGTGCTTTAAGAACTTCATATATTTTCTTTTGTCTTCCCTCTATTACTATGATAGATAGTAAAGTCTGACCAGTGTTCTTCATAGCAACTTTTTATCAACTTCCTGCCATTCAATTAGCATATAACATATAATGAGAATTTCAAAGAATTAAGTAAACTGTGAGTGGTTGAAATGTATTGTTAGCAACAGAATTTTACGTGATGCTATATAGTATAGTAACATGAAAGTAATCCTTAAATTTTAATAACTGCGACCTATTAGTAACCCAATAGGATCTTGTTTTAACTTTTACATTTTCTACTACAGGAGTGAATAATAAGTCTGCTCAGGTTCTCCTGCTTCTCGTGATTCCCGGACATTTAATTTTCCTCTACACTATTCACTTGATGAAAAGCGGCCACACTTCTTTAACTGTGATCTTCATAGTGGTGTACTTACTTGCCGCTGGACTACAGGTAAGAGTTACGGCCTCTTGTAATCTCTTTTATCCTCAGTCTGCTGTAAACGCAAAACTGCGTTAATCTAAGAGCACATGAACTATTTTAACATTTCAAAAAGCAATGGTATGCCTTGTGTGGATTTCATCCTCCTAAAACCAAGAAACTCATGACACTTTTCATATCATCTGATAAACAGAACCTTCGGATTTCCTGAATTCCACATCTCCCCTCCACCCTTCTTTTTTTTTTTTTCCCCTCTTGGTTCTCTTGTTTCGTATGAACACATTTTTTCATAGATTCCCTAGAAGGCCTGAAAGCCTTTGTGTGTTATAAAGTGTTTTTTACATGAATAGATTGACTGGATATAAAACTGTTTCTTTTAGAATGTTCAGGGCTTTGCTTCATTTGCCTTTTAACTTCTGTTAACCGTGGAGAAGAACAACAGGTGTTATGCTCACTGCGGATCTCACTGTACGTAACTTCTTTTGAAGCTTGCAAGATCCCTTTTTTCCTCTTGTTACCAAATTTCACGTTGATGTGCCCTGGTTTGGATATACTTTGTCTGTTTTTTTGGACATTGTTTGACCCTTTCGGTCTAAAAAATTCGTATTCTTCAGTTCTAGGTAAGGTTTTTGAATGATTTCTTTGATTTTTTTTCTTTCTCCATTTTCTCCCTTCTTTCAGCTTTATATGATTCCTAAAACTCTTGCATTAAATTTCTCATCTTTTTCTCTTCTTTCTGGGAGATTTCTGTGCCTTTCTACGTCTTTGCTCTGGTGTGTTACTGAGAGTTCTGGAGAGAGTCGAGTCGGACATATGCATTCAACCTGCCATCTCTAGGTGGGAGGCTATTAATTTTTAAATTTAAGAAAATTGGCTTTATTTTCTTTTTTAAAAAAAGATTTTATTTATTTATTTGACAGACAGAGATCACAAGTAGGCAGAGAGGCAGGCAGAGAGGGGTGGGGGGGGAGCAGGCTCTCCACCAAGCAGAGAACTGATGCAGAGCTCTATCCCAGGAGCCTGGGATCATGACCTGAGCCAAAGGCAGAGGTTTTAACCCACTGAGCCACCCAGGCACTCCAGAAAATTGACTTTATTTTCAAAGTCTAATTGGTATAATACCTACACAAAATTTCAAAATTAAATAGTGCTGAAGTATTCTACCTTCCTAATCACATTCCTCAGAGATCATTGCTGGACTATTTTAGCTGTTTCTTCTGATATGTATCTCCAATTTTTAAAATAACATGCCTAAACTTTAGCCTTTTGCTAATAAAAACTGAAGATTTGGGGCCTGTGTTAACACCCCATTTTTTCCATTTAGTTATATCACATCTTTTGGTTAAATTTGGAGCCAGTGTTTGTATGATTAGTCCTATATAAACATCATATACTGTAGAGCCAGATAGTATAGTGTGATTATATTTCCTTTTTGGGTACTCTATTTTTCTTGGGGTTAATAATTATATCTTTTTCTTTTGCATCATATTCTATAAACCCAATCTTTCCAAGTTTCCACTTTATTTTGGCTTCTTAGGCTTGGCCTCTTGCTAAACTCTGTAAGATTAGTGCCTCCTACAGCGAGAAACCCCAACCTCGGAAGAGATGCATTCAAATAATTCTTTGAAGAGTTAACATTTAAATTTGGCCTTCATGCCAAGCACTGTTCTAAGTGCATTAAACGTGTTGGTTCACTTAATTCTCACAAAAACTCTATGAGATTTGTTCTTTTCATGTAAATCAGTGATTTCTCAGAGTAAAATATGTCCAAAGCAATCCCCTGTGTACAGGAAGAAAAAAGTTAAAACATCTATTTAGGTATTTTTTCCTCATTTGCTTAAAATGTCTGCCTTCTTCTGTTTTTATGATTGTTTCATAGTAAACATATTAACACAGTGTTAAATAATTAGGCTCAAGTATTTTTTCCTAGGGAGATTACAGAGTTAAAGCACAGAGATAAAGTACAGAGCTTGTGTCAGAAAGAGAAAGTAATTCTTACTCAGTATATAATTGGGAGGAGGGAGTAGATGAGAGAAGGCTCAGAAGGTAGATGAGGGCCACGTAGAAGGGTTTTAAATGCCAGGCAAAAGAGACTGGAATATACTCTTAAAATAGCAAACACAACTTCATTGATATATTAAAGAGTTTTTATTTATTTATTTGACAGACAGAGATCACGAGTAGGCAGAGAGGCAGGCAGAGAGAGAGGAGTAAGCAAGCTCCCTGCTGAGCAAGAGCCCAATGTGGGGCTCAATGTGGGGCTCAATCCCAGGACCCTGGGATCATGACCTGAGCCGAAGGCAGCAGCTTAACCCACTGAGCCACCCAGGCGCCCCTTCATTGATATGTTAAACTTTCCTGTAACACTTTGTAGTGCCTGGGAGTTTATTAAAAGTCACCTATCAGATCACTCAATTATTCATCCGGTAAGCCTTCATTCTGCTAGATGCAGAGATGGGTTTTAAATCCCAGGATGAATATTGAGACCCTCTGCTGCAGGGCTCATAGTCTGGAGGGAAGATACTACATGAACACATAATTATGTTATAATGTAATATACACATGCTGGGGATAGCTACACATAAGGTACTTTCAGAGCTGGGAAGAAAAAGCAAGGAACTCTACCTAGGGAGTAATATTTTTCTACTGCTCAGGAGGGACAAAAGTTATTTCAAATGCTTTTTTACCACTGGCTTCCTTTATTGCTGTATATGATATGGTCATTTATCTCTGTGTAAGTATTATGAAAAAGATGCATTCTTCAGTCCCGTGGGAAATACTCAGAGACTGTTCTTTGGTCTGTTGATAAACATGCCATTTTTAGAGTATATTTGTATTTGCAACACTATCTCTTAGGCTCATGGATTGATTTTACATTTGTGTTTATGGCTCCGTGCCAACACACTGTCACACATCATTTCACTTGAGTCACTGAAGGGTATAAGTAATTTTCTGAACTTATAAAAATATTAGACTTCAGCCTGTACTCAGAGAAATCCTATAGATCTTTTCTTTTATTAACCTCTGACTTAAATTCTGACAAGTAAAGGTCAAAAAACTGGAGGTGAGGAAAGAATAATATTAATCTCTGTATCTCCGTTACCTCCTGTATAAGAGACTCTACCTCATAACTCATTTTGAAGATTTTGAAGATAAATGAGTCAATTATATAGAGATTGCCACATAGTAGATGCTATTTAAGTGTTAACTGATGCTGTCATTGCTACTGAAAGAGGAGAATTAGAAGTGGTGAGGCATTGATCTCTGATGACAATCGGAGAATATTTTTTTAATCTCATAGTGTTGATTGAATTTTCTTATGTATCTTTTACAGCTTTCATTTTTACGGGTTTCAGTTTTTACTTTCTCCTCAAGAATCAGATATCTGCCAGAGTAGACCTTTGCATGCACTTGACATTGTGTATTATTCCAATGGAATATCTGAGTCAGATTGCAAATGCTCAGATCAAGCCATCATGTTCCGACGCTAACATCTGTGACACACATGTAAACACACGTGTATACACACCTCTTTGGAAACTAAGGTTTGAATAAAAGACCTTCCCCTGCCTGCTTCACTCATTCAGAGATGGACAGAATGAAGGAATACATTTTAAGGACAAAGCCTCCTTGATCACTTCAGATTCATTTTATTATTACTTACTTGATTAGCTTCCCTTTCTAACCTGAGGTAAATTTATATTCAAAAGGTTGGTTTTTTTTTTTTAAATATTTTATTTATTTATTTGAGAGAGAGACAGTGAGAGAGAGCATGAGCGAGGAGAAGGTCAGAGAGAGAAGCAGACTCCCCATGGAGCTGGGAGCCTGATGCGGGACTCGATCCCAGGAATCCAGGATCATGACCTGAGCCGAAGGCAGTCGTCCAACCAACTGAGCCACCCAGGCATCCCAAAAGGTTGGTTTAAGTCCCAGCTCTTACTCAAATATTTTAGTCTATTCTTCCCATCCCTAAACTGTATTTTGATTAAATATTCTATAATAAGGTTTTCTGATGCATGTTTAATGTCTTCCCACTTAGATTTCTATTTCCTTGGGACTAGAGACCAAGCCCTTTTCCCTACGGTATTCCCCAGAAGACATTATATAGTGGTTGTTTTGAATTCTTGGTGTTTTGCTTTCTTCCTAATATTCTTTGATGAGTTCCCCTCCTGACCCCTCTGCACCCAATTCCCCAACCAACTAAATGAAGGAAATCTGTTTGAAAGAAACTTCTTCTTGGACTTATTATAATGACATAGTAACAATCATTTGTGCTATTTTTGCATTTACTCAGGTATCATCTCTTCCTGGAAGGCTTGTTTGTTTGAATACCTAATTTTGTCTGAGTGCCCTTATTCTGTTCCCATAGTATCCTGTGAATATTATTATTCTAGCATTTCCACATTTTATCGACATTATCTATTTGTGTATGTCTCATCCATTCTAGAGAAGGGATTTTTTTTTTTTAAGATTTTATTTATCTATCAGAGGGGGGGGGGAGAGCGAGCAAGCACAGGCAGACAGAATGGCAGGCAGAGGCAGAGGGAGAAGCAGGCTCCCCGCCGAGCAAGGAGCCTGATGTGGGACTCGATCCCAGGACGCTGGGATCATGACCTGAGCCAAAGGCAGCTGCTCAACCAACTGTGCCACCCAGGTATCCCTAGAGAAGGGATCTTGAATATTTTTACTCATTTTACCTTGTCCTATCCCTAGTTTTCAGTTAATGTTTGTTGAACTGAATGACTGTATCTCTTTTTTCTTTTTGGCTTAAGGGCCATTTCTTGCTGGAACTTGGGATCACAGTTGTGTTTTGGGGATCTGGTCAAGGGCTGGCTGGAGGCCTTAGCATCCTTGTGAAGGAGCAGGCTGAGCGGGCCAAGCGCGTAGGAGGCAGGGTGGCTGGGGGCAGGGCCAGAGGGTCGCCCCCAAATAACTATATCTTACCGCCATGTCTCCTTCACTGGAGGGAGGAGAAAAGTTTACAAATGTTTTTAAGCCCTAGATATGCCAGAAAAACTGAAAAATCTAAATTCTCTCCTCCTTGCTTTCAGTAAACACCAGCTTAATCTCTTTCAATGACATAGGTATTGAAAACTAGAGGCAATGAGAAATAAAACACAACCTCCTCCCCCCACCAATTCTGTCACTGTTGAGCCAGAATTACAAGGTTTTTCTGAAATGTTTAGAGATGAAATGACTTGGTATCTAGAGAAAATAAAAGATAGGGGTATAGAGATAAAGCAGTATTGGTCATGATTGATCACGGGTGAAGCGGAGTGATACTAGAGGAGAAGGGAATGGGTTAATTTGTCCTGTTCTCTTCTGTGTATGTTTGAACTTTTTCATAGTGAGCTTTAAAAATTAAGGTTTTATTTCAGATGTTAACACAAGAGGGTTTTTTTTGTTGTTGTTGTTGTTGTTGTTCATTTGTTTGTTTTAGAGAGAGGGAGAGAGTCTTAAGCAGGCTCCACACCCTGTGCAGAGCCCCACGCAGGACTTGAACTTAAAATCCTGAGATCATGACCCGAGCCAGAATCTCCCATGCTTATTAACTCACTGAGCCACTCAGGTGCCTCTAACTCAAGAGTTTTTTCAGAGCACGTTAGCTTTCTAATTTTGGTCCTGTAGCTATTTCTTACATCAAGTGAAATGTAGAACGTCCACTTGAATTTGAAGTTGTCTGGGACTTGAAATGGTCCCAAGTATCTTGTATCTTGTATCTTATTTTGCCCTTGGCATACACTAACCACACTTTCTGAAACTAATCTTTAAGTTTTAAAATCCACATACATGTCACAAATTACATCGTTTAAGAATTTATGATGTGTCTTGCAATTAGAAGGAACCTAACAAATGTGGTTTTGTTATGTGCAGGAGGGCCACCAAGCCACAGTCAGTAGCTGTGATGGATTCCATGCTTGCTTCTCTTCTTGCCCAGGGCCCAAGAGCCATCAGGATTAGTTGGAATATGTTAGGGCCAGAGTAATGTGTGAAAGCCATTTATATTTGGACCACCACTGATCATATTGCATTTTGAGTTCTTTTTTTGGTCAGCAGTAAGGGTGAGTTGGCACCAAGCTAACCATCCTGGGCTACTCACAATAGCTTTATTTTTTTTTTTTTTTTAAGATTTTATTTATTTATTTAACAGAGATCACAAGTAGGCAGAGAGGCAGGCAGAGAGAGAGAGAGGAGGAAGCAGGCTCTCCGTGGAGCGGACAGCCCAATGCGGGGCTCGATCCCAGGACCCTGAGATCATGACCTGAGCCGAAGGCAGCGGCTTACCACACTGAGCCACCCAGGCGCCCGTCACAATAGCTTTTGTACCATCAGCCAGCATTTATGAGTCTGCTAGCCGTGGCTAAGGGTATAGTTGCTGGCTTTGGAACATAATTTTTTTTCATCTGTGTCACATTAGCCCATTGAACCCACAACTTTGATTTTACAGAACCAAGATGTACTTTCTTCCAAAAACTTAGAGATGATTGGGGTCTTTCTCTTCTAAGCAAAGATTTCCTCTGCCTTCACATTTTACCGATTCAGATGCTTCATTAACTGGGCAAAGCCTGTTAATTTGTGAAATCAAAAGTATAATACGGAATTCCAGGTTGTGATAAATCTAGTTGGCCTTCCTTCTAAGATCCACTGAAGGGAATCCTAATATCTTCTTCAAGGTTTTCTTCTCTCATTCATTTTTTGCCTTATTCTCTATAGTCTTTTTCAAGGATGTAGTATTTTGACAGCATAATAAACCCAAGAAGGTACAAAAGTAACTATCAATCAAATAAGCAGACTGGCAATTTCTCTAGCAAAGAAGGATCAGAGTACATTGTGGCTCATTTCCCTATTTAATTCAGTCTCTACTAGTTTCCCTTTGTGTTTTGAAATCCTAACAGTGTTTCCTTTGTCTTTGAAAAGGCAAAAGCATAAAGCTTGGATGACATACTTTACAAGAGGCACAAAGATAAGCACATACAGAGTACATTAACACTTATTTGCTATAAAATATTTTAATGAAAAAAAAAGACTTCCCTAGTTTTGGATGCCTATTGAATCCCAACGGAGTGCTTGCTAATATAATTGGTAAACTATGAATCAGTGCCATTTCTAAATGAAATTTTTAATTCCCTATTTTAGGCACTGTTTCTTGCAGAAAATTCGGTTATTAAGAACACTACTAAAATTCCAGCAGCTCCAGATTCCATGAAAAATTCATTGTTAAATTAGGTTGTAGAAAATCTTTGCTTCTGGCTATATCTGCTGTTTCATGTAGGAGAGACAAAATATTTCCATTAAATGGTATAATGACAACAAGTTCTCAATATATAAAATTGAGAATTGTACATCCACAATTTTATCAAATCCATAATAGTCTTCCAAGCACTGAGCTAGTTGCTATACAAAAGAAATAGAAGAAATTGTCCCTGGCCTATACAGTGTCTTCTCGGTTGTGGGAGATTGGACTTAAATGTGTGAAACAAAGAAGAGCCTGAGACTTCCCTCCCTGTGACAACAGACTCTTCCTCTGTAACTTCAGAATCAGACTTTTTCCCTGATATGAGGAAGTGGTGATGCAACATGGGGGCTTAAGTGGGTAGGAGAAGAATCAATGAAACAAGATGGGATTGGGAGGGAGACAAACCATAAGTGACTCTTAATCTCACAAAACAAACTGAGGGTTGCTGGGGGGAGGGGGGTTGGGAGAAGGGGGGTGGGGTTATGGACATTGGGGAGGGTATGTGCTTAGGTGAGTGCTGTGAAGTGTGTAAACCTGGCGATTCACAGACCTGTACCCCTGGGGATAAAAATATATGTTTATAAAAAAAAATAAAAAATAAAAAAAAAAAGAATCAGACTTTTTTTCTTTTCTTTTCTTTTTTTTTTTTTTTTTGCCAATGCCTGGCTTTCATTCTTTAAAAGTGCTTTAATAGATTTTTTTTTTTAAGGGAGGATCAGAGTATATATTATAGCTGGTGAGAACTTCAGTTAATAGCCATAAAGATGAAATCGTTCTTAGCAAGATAGTTAATTCTTATACTTTTTTTTTTCTTTGAAAACTTTATTTATTTATTTGACACGGGGAGAGAGAGAGAGAGAGATCACAAGTGGGCAAAGAGGCAGGCAGGGTGGGGCGGGGGGGGGGGGCGGAAGCAGGCTCCCTGCCGAGCAGAGAGCCCAATGCAGGGCTCGATCCCAGGACCCTGAGATCATGACCTGTGCCAATTTTAATGTGATTTTAAAAACAGGACTCTCCTTAGTTTTTGTTACTCCCTGTCAGTAGATAGTAATTGGCTTTGAATTTTATACTTATATGCAAATTGCACAGGTTCATATTCTTAGAAGAATTATTCTTAGCAAATCTCAAGCCTGCCTTAAATGAGCAAACGCATGCCCCTCAAAATAAAATGTACAATTAGGATATCAACTAATGAATTTCCTAATAAGGCTTTCTGTCTTACAAATGACAGTTCATGGTCATTTTGAAAACTGTGTTTGTTACAGGACCACAGCCACAACACAAATGGTATAAATGAGGAGCAAACATCTTCAATTTCTTATCTAGCAGAACATGGTTGGGGCAGAAATATGGTCTATATACTTAGGAAAAGACACACTGACCACATCTTAGTTCTGAAGTCACGTTCACATGATTTAGTACCATTTTAGCTATGAATAGAGACATAAAATTAATCTTCCCAGAGAAGAAAAATATTTTAAGCCAGGCTACCTGTAATCACAAATGTCACATCGGGACAAAGGAAAGAAGAGAGAAGACCAGACCCCAGTATGCGGAATATTGTAAAAAGATCAGAGCTCTTTTGAGTCAGACGTAAGTGGGAATTTCTGCTCTGCTACTTATTTTGTGGCTTGAATCAAGTTCTGGAACCTCCCTGGCCTTGTTTTTTCCCCCTAACTCAGAGGACAGTAATGAGGGCTCAGCTCATGTGTATAAATTACTGGTGGAATTCCTGAGACGTAGTAAGTTTCCAGTAATGGTCAGGGTCGCGGTCTGTCATCATTATTGTCAGCGCCATCATTTCTTCCTTCTCTCCATTATTGGAGCTGGTTGTTCAATGCTCTGAGAACTTTTTTTTTTTTTAAGCTTCTCACCATTCACCTTCCTCTTGGCTCCTCTCTTTTCTAGCTCTTCTGATGGGGACCCTCAAGCTTTAGATAGTTCCCTTTCGGGGCACCTGGGTGGCTCAGGGGGTTAAAGCCTCTGCCTTCAGCTCAGGTCATGATCTCAGGGTCCTGGGATCGAGCCCCGCATGGGGCGCTCTGCTGCTTACCCCCACCCGCCGCGTCTCTCTGCCTATGTGTGATCTCTGTCTGTCAAATAAATAAATAAAATCTTTTTTAAAAAATTAGGTAGCTCCCTTTCCTTACTTACCCTCATATTGATCTCTCCAGTCTGGACTCCTTGTCTACGTCTCCAGTTACATGTTGGAAGACATCTCAAACGTGACATGTCCCAACGAAATTCCTCACTCTCCCCATAATCTTACCCATAAGGAAGCCACAGGCGTACCGTGAAAAGGGCATTAGGCCAGGCTTAGGACATACAAAGATCCCTTAAACTTCTCCAGCCTCAGCTCCTGATGCTGTCGAATCGCTCTGGGATGGGGGAGAGCCTTCCTCACAGAGACAATGCCACGTGCACTGCTTGTGCCCCAGATCCTAGCCACCGCTGGCCTCACCACGGCCCTGCTGCTGGTGAGTGCATGCAGTGGGACAGGACAACTCCCAGACTAAGGAATAAATATTTCTGGTCCCTTCCTAATTCCATGACTTTGGCTAAGTCACAGCACTGCTACGTGGCTTAGACCCCTCACTTGTAACCTAAGAGTGCAGATAGGAACACTAAAGTGACCGTATCATTTTAGCCCAAACCAGGACACTTTGGAGAGTGAAAGGGAGCTGTTAATAGTCAGAATGACCAACATAAACCATCACTACCCTGGGCTAATGAGGAAGCACAGTGACCCTAGCTATCACTCAGATTCCCTCCTGCATTCATAATGTTTGATTTTGTGAATTCCTACTTCTACAGTAGAGATGATTTGTTACAAAGCATTGTTGTACATACTGAGGAATATATATGCTACTTATTAAAGTGAGCTGGTAACTGCAACTTCTATTAATATGAGAATTGATGATTACTACTAAAGTATTACTAAGTTAAATTGGCTTTTATGACTTGGCCAGAAACCCAGGCAATACACACTATATTGTTTTCCACCAAAATTGTATTCCATGTCCAAATAGCTAATTTTTTTTCAAACAGCTAATTTTTAATGGGTCTGTTTTTACCTAGAAGTCTGTGTTCAACTCTTTATGCCATAATTTAACTCATAATGTTCATCACATCTCCTCTTAATCTTGGGGGAGAAAAAGAGTACTGGTCTTATCTAAGTTGTTCATTCTGAACGCCTTCCATCTCTGACAGTTCCCTTCTCCTTCTTGAACTTTGGTCATCTCAGCCAATATATATCAAAGTTTTAAAAACTTTAAAAGCAAGTATTTGTATTACATTTATTTTTATTATGAGCCATTCACTGGTAGGCTCTTCACGTATATGAACTCACCGAGTACTCACCACAATTCCGTGAGCTAAGTTACGTTATTCCCCTTCTCAGGTGAGGCAGTTGACATAGAAGTTGAGTGACTTGTCCAAGTCCACACAGCAAGGTGGGGTCTAGAGTCTACTCCCCTAACCACTGTGTTTTACAAGAATAAGACTGACACTTTGCTGTGCTCTTAGAGGGTCATAGTTCTTAGGATTTCAATTTCTGAAGACTCAAAGGTATCTCTTTTCTCTGGTTTCATTAGATCTTCTTATTTCTTCCAGACAGGCATTTTGCCTCAAAAGGGCATTCATTCCGCAGAGTTTACACAGAATCTGTGTCTTTTGAAGTCAAGTAAGAATCCGGTCAAGAACACGGATCTGTCCTGAGTGTCCCGAGAGAAGGACAAAGTGCTGTGGAATTTCAGCAGTGGGGGGGTTTTTCCTAGGTGGGGAGGAAGATGTAGAATGGATAAAATTTTGTTTTGTAGATCCCTAGAAAATACCATTTCAGCAAAAGGAAGTAGCAAACTCGGGGTATTTACAGAAAAGAGTAAGAAAATTTTCCGGAAAATGAGGTTGAAAATGACAGATTGTGGCAAGATCATGAAGGATTTGGAAGACTAGACTGAAGAGCTTATTGGGTTTTAGAAAACGATGATTTTCCAAATGAGCTCCACTGGCAACAAACTTGAGGGATCTGACACAATCATCTGATGTGGTAGAGTTTATAGTATGTAAGGTTCTGGACTCTGGTTTCTACCACTTATGCCTGTGTCCGCTTCAGCAAGGTGACCTCTCAGGGATTGTGTTTTCTCATCTGTAAAAATCGACTAAGAACAGACCCACCATGTGGGTGGTTTCTTTCTTTCTTTCTTTCTTTCTTTCTTTCTTTCTTTCTTTCTTTCTTTCTTTCTTTCTTTCTTTCTTTCTTTCTTTTTTAAAGTATTGTATTTATTTATTTGACACAGAGAGAGAGAGAAAGACCACAAGTAGGCAGAGGCAGGCAGGCAGGGGGTGGGGGGGAAGCAGACTCCCCGCCGCACAGAGAGCCCGATGTGGGGCTCCATCCCAGGACCCTGAGATCATGACCAGAGCCAAGGCAGAGGCTTAACCCACTGAGCCACCCACGTGCCCTTGTGTGGGTGGTTTTAAGGATGAAATGAGGTTATCCGTGTTAAGGTGCCATTACTGTCTCGTTATTTTAATATCATCGTGTTCAGCAGCTGTGGATTATTGGAGCAATGAGTCTCTTAGGGGATCAGTACCTACGGAATCTAGCCTTCAGAGTCCCTGCTGTGATTCCAGTGCCCACTAATTCCTTGGAGTCATTCTTCTCCGTACAAAGGGTGGCAGCAGGGCCTAACCGGAATCCTGGGATAAACCCCCTCCCCCCAACACTGAGAGTTCACTGGCTTAGCCTTAGGCAAGTTACTTCATTCCTTGGGGGTCTTATTGTTTTTGCCTGTAAAATGAGGATAAGGATTCCTCTTATCACAGCAGCAGTGATGTTTAAATGTGTGGCACACAGTAGGCCTCATTACTTGGTGTGCTCATATATGTTTTTATTACTGCACTAACTCAACTCCTATTCCCAGATGGCATTTCAAAGGAAAGAGCCAAGCAACCATGGATTTTATTATTTTTTAATTTAATTTTTTTTCAGTGTTCCAAGATTCATTGTTTATGCACCACACCCAGTGCTCCGTGCAGTACATGCCCTCCTTAATACCCACCACCAGGCTCACCCAACCCTCCATCCCCCTCCCCCTCCAAAACCCTCAGTTTGTTCCTCAGAGTCCACAGTCTCTCATGGTTTGTGTCCCCCTCTGATTTCCCCCAACTCACTTCTCTCCATTTTCCCATGTCCTCTGTGTTATTCCTTATGCTCCACAAATAAGGGAAACCATATGATAATTGACTCTCTCTGCTTGACTTACTTCACTCAGCATCATCTCCTCCAGTCTTGTCCCTGTTGATACCAAAGCTGGGATTCATCCTTTCTGATGGAGGCATAATACTCCATTGTGTATATGGACCATATCTTGTTTATCCATTTGTCTGTTGAAGGGTATCTTGGTTTGTTCCACAGTTTAGTGGCTGTGGCCATAGCTGTTATGAACATTGGGGTGGAAAAAAGGGCCATCTATTTTATTTTATTTTTATTTAGGATTTTATTTATTTATTTGTCAGAGAGAGAGAGAGAGAAGAGAGCATAAGCAGGGGAAGGGTTGAGCAGGGAGCCCGACATGGAACTCGATCCCAGGACCCTGGGATCATGACCTGAGCCAAAGGCAGACGCTTAGCTGACTGAGCCACCCAGGTGTCTCTTATTATGTTTTTTTAAGGAGGTTCCATGCCCATTGTGGAGCCCAATGTGGGACTTGAACTCATGACTCTGATATTAAGAGCTGAGCTGAGACCAAGAGTCAAATGCTTAACTGAGTGAGTCACCCAGGAGCCCCAACCAGGGGATTTTTAACAGGTTGACTGACCTCATTCACATTCTTTTGTCTCTCCTCAAGATTTCAATTCACCAGAGTTCAAATGGAAAGTGAGGAGCTCTTTCTTTCTGAGCTACTAGTCTGCCTCTGTCTCTTAAGTGGTTTCTGTCAGTTTGGGCTGAAAGGAAAGCCTGAAGAGAATGACAGAGGAAATGTGAGGGGGAAGATCAACAGTTCCAAGAATTTTTTTCTCTCTCGTTACAAAAATGTCTACTTTAGCTTTGGGATTTGATGAATATGGTTACCTTAATGTAGGCAGTTGAAACAGGTGAAATTTTTTTTAAGATTTTATTTATTTATTTGACAGAGATCATAAGTAGGCAGAGAGGCAGGCAGAGAGAGAGGGGGAAGCAGGCTCCCCGCTGAGCAGAGAGCCCAATGCAGGACTCAATCCCAGGACCCTGGGATCATGGCCTGAGTCAATGACAGAGGCTTTAACCCACTGAGCCACCCAGGCGTCCCGAAACAGGTGAATTTTTGAGATTGTTTTTTAACCTTGTGATTGTATTTTTGTGATATGATAGTGTGGTAATGTTACTATGGCTTGGGTGGTAGGGTCTGGAAATGGAGACACTGCCCTAAATCCATATTTATGATTAATTCTCTAGACAAGTATGCTGGGGCTACAAGCCAGTCAGGCACGGAAGATAAAATGATTGTCTGCCTCATTGGAGGCATAGCATGTCGGATCCCTGGGTAGCACGGCATTGAGAAAGGGAACTCTTTTCAGGCTTGTCGACCCTGATGAAGATGAAGGTAGGGCCAGAGGAGCTGAGCCATCTTTTTCTAGTGTTCTGGTTCGGATGTAACCAGCCGTGCTCTGAATCCTGCTGAGATCGCAGACATGACTTAGAGGACTTCTCACATCACCAACAAAAAATCTTATAACACAGCCCCGTGAAAGCACTTAATTGAAAAACGTAAAAACCATTACTCAAGAAATCTGCCAGAATACAATCTTTTTTGGTTGTGATCCCAGAATATTCACCATAGAAATACTGACCTGATTGATTTTGAAATTAAACATTTTTGGCTTATTTTTAAAAATAAATATTTAGGACCATACACTACTTTTTAAAATTTTGAAGCTAAATGTCCATGTTAGTTCTAGTTGTATTATTAAAAGGAATGTTGGGGCACCTGGGTGGCTCATTTGGTTAAGTGTCTGCCTTCGGCTCAGGTCATGATCCTGGGGTCCTGGGATCGAACCCCACATCGGGCTCCCTGCTCAGTGGGGAGCCTGCTTCTCTCTCTCTCTCTCTCGCTCTCTCTCTTTTCCTGCTCCTCCCTCTCTCACTCAAGTAAGTAAATAAAATAGAAATAAATAAATAAAAGGAATTAGACCATCGTTGGTCTAATGATGGTCTCATAAAAGAGACCATCATTGGGTATCTTAAAAAAAGAGAGAGAGAAAGAGAGTGGAATTTATTGCTCACTGTTGTAAGGGATCAGGCAGCTCTCTCCAGCCTGGCAAACTGCCGATCTTACATAGAAGTTTAGGGAAACTGTGGAGCTATGGGATTGGCAGATTTTCAAAGGCACGAGTGGGTTGACACCATCTGTAGAAGTATGGTTACTTGGGTGTGACTAATGTTGTTTGGTTTGTCCCCAAGCCGTATGTGTCTTGGACTGAATTTGTTCCTCATGGGCTGCTTCAGAAGTAAGGATGATCATTGACAGGCTGGCTTTTAAGGTGTGTTCAGTAATGTAAGTTGTTTGTTGATTGAATGGATTCAAAACCAGTTCCGATGGCTCTTGGTTACATGGCTAAAGAGTCACCAGTGTTTTCCTGAGAGTGCGCGAACTTTCTAAATCCCCAGTCTCTGTTTTGGCTCTTCACTCAGTCTAAGCTGCAGGAGATCATTAGGGACCTTCACCTATGTTGCTGGTTCTTCTGGAAGATGAGGTTTCATTTGTGAAGATCTGATGTCTTTTTTTTTTTCCTTTGAGTCATTTGCTGAAACATCTGCTGGCACAGTGGCTGTCGAAGAATTTGAGGTGCTTGACAATAAACATCAGAGGATTGTGAGGCAAACGAGAATGATGAGAAGTATTAGAAGAAGGGACTCCAGTATAGGTCACTAGCATAAGCTAAGATTTTTTAGATGTGACCCAGATAAGAAGTCTTAAGCATTCCTTAGGTAGCCAGATTGTCTTTTCATTTTTTTTTTTTTTAAGATTTTATTTACTTATTTGAAAGAGATCACAAGTAGGCAGAGAGGCAGGCAGAGAGGGGGAAGCAGGCTCCCTGCTGAGCAGAGAGCCTGATGCGGGGCTTGATCCCAGGAGCCAAAGGCAGAGGCTTTACCCACTGAACCACCCAGGTGCCCCTAGATTGCCTTTTCTTCAGCTCAGATAGAGATTGCTTTATTTCATCTGTAATGTTGGTCAGGTATAGGTAACATGAGTGTTACTAGTGGTTTTGGTTGGCCCCAAGAAAGTCTAAAACCATTCTGTTAGCTATCGCTCCAACTGTTATTTTGATAGTCTTGTGTGGAAGCCGTCTACTTTGTATGGTCATCTCTGTGCAACTGTTATTTTGATAGTCTTGTGTGGAAGCCGTCTACTTTGTATGGTCATCTCTGTTCGAAGAATCTTGTGTTGATAGTTTTCCGTGAATCATCTGTTTCTGGAGGTTCTCTGTAGAACCTGTTTTAGGTTCTTGACTGGTATTACTGTCCAGCTCTACTAAGGTCCCTTCTACCTTTTTTTCCAAGGGATTTTCTAGTTGAGACTTACTATGTTTGGTTTTGTTTTCTAGTTGAGTCTATATTATGTTTGGT
Organism: Mustela nigripes; assembly: GCF_022355385.1. Taxonomy (NCBI): domain Eukaryota; kingdom Metazoa; phylum Chordata; class Mammalia; order Carnivora; family Mustelidae; genus Mustela; species Mustela nigripes. The sequence goes on from NC_081562.1 coordinate 16,900,203, forward strand.
TTTGTTTTTAGTTCAATAATGGGCATTTCTTTCAGACAAGGTTGTACTTGAATGGAGACCAGGGATGATGTCAGTCAGCATTGTAGACTCAGCATCAGCCCCTGCCTGTTCGAGTAAATAATTCTCAAAGAAGTATCCAGCTTTATAGTATTCTCCGATTATTTTAGGCGTTTCAGTCATGTTTCTTCACGCAGATTCTGATCTCATTGAAAGCAATAACTGTGTTGTATTCTTTTCTTAATGAAGCTTATCACAGTGTTTTCTGTGTTAGGTACAAATAAATATTTGTTAAATTGGATTCAAGGTGTGCTGAGTGTACTTTGAATATCTGGGCAAATACTGACAGGGTTCCTCATTGTCTGAGCAGAAGAAGCCAGAGCCAAAGAGATACATAACATATTGTTACATTTACACTAAATACAGATAAAGGCACAAAGAACAACAATAACAAAAGTAAATGAAGTTTGATAACTACCTTGTGTCAGAATAATACCTGAGGCAAAGTAACGAACAATAGCTTGTGGCTTCAAATTCAAAAACCATTTGGTGAGTGATCGGGAACCTTCTCTTCTCACCGGGATTTGATGAGCCACTGTTCTTGGATACCTTACTTACAAGAAGAATAAGAACTAATATTTATTAAGTGCCTATTAGCTGCCAGACATTTTATCCTTAGTTCACGCAATCCTTTTAGCAGTCCTCTGAGATGTGTATAGTCTTCCCTACTTTCCAAGTGCCAAATCTTAGAGACTGAAAGCTTAAAAAATTTACGGGGAGTCACAGAAGCAGTTAAGTAATAGCTAAAGCTTGAACTTAGATCTGTACTACTCCAAAGTCTTTTTCTCTTCTACTCCCTCACAAGATAAGTAAAAGGACTGAGAATTTAACCTGGTAATCTCATTATTTATTAGTAGAGGATGACAGAAAACGGTCCTCTACTCTAGGGCAGGGATCAGCAAACTTTTTCTGGAAAAGGCCAGATAGTCAACCTTTTAGGCCTTGCAGGCCACATGGTCTCTGTCACAAGTACTCAACTCTGCTGTGACAACACAGCATAGACACTGCGCAAAGAAATGTAAATAAATAAATAAATACAAATCACATGGCCGGGTCCCAGCAAGGCTTTATTATGGACACTGGAGATTAAATTTCTTATAATGTTTGTGTGTCACAAAATACTAATCTCCCTTTAATTATTTTCAACCACTTAAAAATATCAAAACCATTCTTAGCCTGTGGGCCATACAGGTGGCAGGCCAGATTTGGCCTGTAGGCTGTAGTTTGCGGACGCCTGCTATAGGCTGTTGCTGCAAAGAAAACTCTTCGGAGTCCTTCTATATATTTTTTTAATTTATTATTTTAAAAAATTCGTTTCAGAGGCAGAATTTAGTGATTCATCCATTGCATGTAACCTGCAGTACTCATTCCATCAAGTGCCCTCCGTAAGGCCCATCCCCCAGTTACCCCATCCCCTACCCACCTCCCCTCCAGCGACCCTCAGTTTCCTAGAGTTCGGCATCTTATATGGTTTGCCTCCCTCTTAGTTTTCATCTTATTTTATTTTTCCTTCCCTTCCCCTGTACTCATCTATTTTGTTTCTTAAATTCCACATTATGAGCAAAATCATATGGTATTTATCTTTCTTTGGCTGACTCATTTTGCTTAGCATAATATCCTGTAGTTCCATCCACATTGTTGCAAATGGCAAGATTTCGTTCTTTTTCTTGGCTGAGTAGTGGTCCATTACACACACATACACACACACACACACACACACACACACACACACCCCACATATCTTCTTTATCCATTCATCTTTCAGTAGACATCTGGGCTCTTTTCATAGTTTGGCTATTGTGGACATTGCTGCTATAAATATTGGGTGCAGGTGTCCCTTCAAATTACTATGTTTGTGTCCTGTGGATAAATACCTAGTAGTACAGTTGCTGGGTTATAGGGTAGCTCTATTTTTAACTTTTTGAGGAACCTCCATACTGTTTCCAGAGTGGCTGCACCAGCTTGCGTTCCCACCAACAGTGTAGGAGGGTTCCCCCTTCTCCACATCCTCTCCAACATCTGTCATTTCCTGACTTGTTAATTTTAGCCATTCTGACAGGTGCGAGGTGGTATCTCATTGTGGTTTTGATTTGTATTTTCCTGATGCTGAAAGACGTTGAGCATTTTTTCATTTGTCTGTTGGCCATTTGTATGTCTTCTTTGAAGAAACGTCTATTTATGTCTTCTGCCCATTTCTTGACTGGATTTTTTGTGTTTTGAGTGTTGAGTTTGTTCTTCATAGATTTTTGGATATAGCCCTGGATCAGATAAGACATTTGGAAATATCTTCTCCCATTCCATAGGTTGCCTTTTGGTTTTGTTGACTGTTCTCTTTGCTATGCAGAAGCTTTTGATCTTGATGAAGTCTCAATAGTTCACTTTTGCTTTTGTTTCTCTTGCCTCTGGAGACCTGTCTAGCAAGAAGTTGTGGCCAGGGTCAAAGAGGTTGCTGCCTGTGTTCTCCTCTGGGATTTTGATGGATTCCTGTCTCACATTGAGTTCTTTCATCCATTTTGAGTTTATTTTTCTGTATGGTGTAAGAAAATGGTCCAGTTCAAGTCTTGTCTGTTTTTAAAGGTGGGCTGGCTTACAGAGTTGTAAGAGTTCTTTATATATTCTTGGTACAAGTCCTTTGTTATATACATGCTTTGAAAATATTATCAGTCTATACATTGCTTCTTCATTTTCTTAACCATATATTTTAACAGCAGAGGTTTCAATTTTAATAAAGTCAGTTTATCATTTTTTTTTTCATTATGACTAGTGCTTTTCTTTGTCCTAAGAAACCATTGTCTATGCCTGGCTTATGAAGGGTTTCTCCTGTTCCAGAAGATTATGGTTTTAGCTCTTTTTGTTGTCTCTGATCCATTTTGAATTAATTTTTGTGAATGACAGATTAAGGTTCATATTTTTCCTTATGAATACCCATCTGTTCCAGCACCATTTATTGGGAAAACTATCCTTACCCACCTTGAATGACCTTCATGTCTTTGTCAAAATCAGCTTATGTGTATGTGGGTCTGTTTCTGAATTTTATTCCATTCCACTGATGTGTATGTCTATTCTTATGCAACTGTTTTCTTTTGAGCCTTCACATGTTTTTTTAAATTTTAGTCTCAAAAGAAATCATGTGTCATTCTTCTTAATTGCAAAGTCTCTTCTTTATGTGGGTCTCAGTTCATTTATAGGAGTGTTTATGTTTTTACAGCTACGGATATGCCAAGTAACCAAAACTAATGTAGATGTTTTTCTCTGTGATTCCTGCCAAATCAATATCCTTTTATTCTCTGCTCTTAACATAGAGTTCTCACTGTGCTAGGATTTCAACAGCAGCGATAATTATATTTATGAATCTCTAAGTGATACTGTCTCTCTAACCTTACGGAAGTCCAAGTGGATTATGTCTGGGTTTCCATGCTTGTCACTTGTCATGGCTGCTTTTTTTAAGAGGTGAATTAGATTAATTATGCATGTTCCTTCCTTTTGTACTCCCGACTCTAATTCCCTGCTTTTCTCCATATTCTGTCTCTAACCAATAACTTAAAGAGACCTTTCTGTATCAAGAAAAGATTGATTTTCAAATCTCTGCCATTTCTTTGCCTCTTCCTTTTATTTCCTCCAATTAAAATGAGTTGTCTTCTTTTCAGGGCTTACCTTTCTTATGTCAAAGAAGTTCAGAACCGTACTTCTGACCCTTTTCATTTTACCTGCACCTTTTTTTTTTTTTAAACCTTACCTACCTTTAAAATGTTTTCTAGGCAGTTCCGTGTTCTGGCAATATTTCTTACTCGGTTCCTGTAGATTTCAAAGTTAGCCTTTTTAAATCTGTTTTTTGAGACCATATGTCATCTAGTAAAGTGAAAAAAAAAAGATTTCTCTGCTGAGCTTAGGCAAGAAGCGGTCATCGTTTTGGTCATCGTTTCATGGGCATTTTTGTTTTTAAAGATTTTTTTTTTTTTTTTAATTTGAAAGAGAGAGAGGGAGAGAGAGTATGAGAAGGGAAGGGTTGGAAGGAGAAGCCTCATGGGCATTTTTGTTCTAGTTTGGGCTTTGTTTCGTATCATAAAGCAACATACACTCATCGTGGTAAAATTGCCAATAATCCCCACACTCAAAGACCACCTCCACAAATATTTTGGTGTGCTATTAAAAAAATATTTTTAAAAAGATGATTTCTCGGGGTGCCTGGGTGGCTCAGTGGGTTAAGCCGCTGCCTTCGGCTCAGGTCATGATCTCAGGGTCCTGGGATGGAGTCCCGCATCGGGCTCTCTGCTCAGCAGGGAGCCTGCTTCCTTCTCTCTCTCTGCCTGCCTCTCAGTGTACTTGTGATTTCTCTCTGTCAAATAAATAAATAAAATCTTTTAAAAAAAAAAGATGATTTCTCAAATTTATAATACATATATTGGAAAGACATACAATAAATGGTTTTAAATGAATGAATATTCTTTTTCTTTTCTTTTCCTTTTTTTTTTTTCAGTGAAATGTTTTACTAGGCAACCTGCAGAAAGTCCTCCTACCTGAAAGGGAGATGGTAGATCTCTCTGCTACCATAGCAGGGCAATCTTGGGCTTTGGGCCAAGGGTGAAGGAGGAGCACCTAAGTTGCTAAGGGCCTGGTTTCTGCCTGCTGCATCTTTTCCTTAATATTCTGAGGATACTAGCAGCATTAAAGTAATTTAACTCAGTAGGGAAAAAAATCAATAAACGTTCATTTCCTATGGCTATTTACATGTTTTATTTCTATCTTTTTTCCCCTTTTTAGAGACTAAAAAACATCTTATTTTGCCCCCCCCCCCTTTTTTAAATTTTCAGGTTGTCATTTCCTAGTGTGAAGTGACATTAATTATCACTGGCTCTTTGCATGATTGGAACAGAATGACTTGGTCAGACGAGGGAGCAAGCAATGGTGGGATTAAATGGGCCAGGGTTCATGAACACCCAGCCCCCCAATTTTTTTAATTTTAATTATTATATTAAATGTTGATTAGATGAACAATGACATGTACAAGGTATGAAGAAGAATAATTCAGTGAATACCAGGACACTCACTAGTCAGTTTAAGAAGTAAAACACTACCAGTATCCTAGTATATGTACCTTTTAAAGAGACACATTCTAAAAGTTTCTTTTGGATAGAAGATCTTCACCATTTTTGTGCCGTGGACTCTGTGGGAGTATTACGGGCTCCGTCTCAAAATAAGGTCTATCCATTTCCCACCTTCCTCCACCTGCCACCTTACAAAAATAGTTCAGACCAAAGAAAAGTTGCTTTTATTTAAATATCAGGAGTAGATTGAATTCCTGTTGACTGATAATCCTAAATTCTCCTGAGCAAACGTTTATATATTCGATTTTAATGAGTAGGGTTTCTAGTCTGGGAACTGGATCAGGGAAGCATATTTTGAGACGGGAAATAAATTCAGCCTTTGTAAGTTAGGGGTTTGGAAGAACCGTACTAATTTGCTATTCCTCGTGTTTATTTGCATCATATTTCTAAGCCTTCCTTCCCTGAAGAATCATCTTTCTTTACACAATACACAAGGCCATTACTGGCATTCAGGGCATTGAGGGAAGGCTAGTACGTGGGAATGTTGATTTTAGCTCAAAGAAGGAGTTGGCCAAGAGAATCAATATCGTCCAAAGCAAATATATATTTTTGTACTTTGGACATTTATTTAAATCCCAAGCAATACATCTAGAACATGCAGAGTAGGCTACAAAGTTGCCTTTTCAGAAGGTATATTTACCCAAAGAATTTATGCATATTTCATAAAAAACAAACATGATGTAAAAAACAGTCTACCCTTGGTTTGATTTCAATGTGTTTTTACAGTGAAAAGCATGCATTCCTTAGATAATCATCTAGTTTTTTAAAAAATAAAATGTTGCATTAAGAAGTATGTGATATTTATTGTAATTTTAATAATTCACAACACAGTGTTCCAAAGAAACACTGAAATCCTTTCTTAACTTGTAAAAATAATTAATAAATTGAAATCCTGAGTGAACTTTTAAGTCACCCTAATACCTTTAAAAAGAAATTGCATGGGAAGGGAACTTAAATCCAATTAACAGAATCAGAATGGGGGAGGAGGTTGCAGTGGATGGGAATAGTGAGGCAAGCTATTGCTGTGTAGTTCATGACAACAAATTTCTTACCTTTGTACTACAGAGCTAGAACAGACTATGAAGACATTTATTTTAAAGAAGCCTAAACTGGGGCGCCCGGGTGGCTCAGTGGGTTAAAGCCTCTGCCCTGGGCTCAGGTCATTAACCCAGGGTCTTGGGATCGAGCCCACATCTTGCTCTCTGCTCGGCGTGGAGCCTGCTTCCTCCTCTGTCTCTCTCTGTCTGCGTGCCCCTCTGCCTACTTGTGATCTCTGTCAAATAAATAAATAAAATCTTAAAAAAAAAAAGCCTAAACTAAGGATCAGAGAGAGAAAAGTCACATGGTTAGTGAGTGTTAGAAACCAGTGTTCACACTTCCATTCCAATAAGCTTTGTTTTTTAAAGATTTTATATATTTGAGAGAGAGAGAGACAGAGCTAGCATGAGTGGGGGAGGAGAAGAGGGAGAAGGAGAATCCCAAACCGACTCCCCGCGGAGCAGAGAGCCCCACATGGGGCTCCATCCCAGGATCCTGAGATCATGCCCTGAACGGAAGCCAAGAGTCAGCTGCTCAACCAAATGAGCCACCCAGGCATCCCCCAACAACCTTTGAAATAAAGATCATAGATTCAGCATAATAGCCAAGGAACAGTGAGGGTGGCATCAATAGTTATTGAGCACTGACTGTGTGCAGACGCTTGCTTACCCTTTATACATACACTTTAATTCCTGCAACCCGCCCATGAGTTAAGTAATGGATTTCTCATTGTGAAGGTGAGGAAGGCTTGACGCTTTATTTCCTTGTTGACAGTAACACGATCGTTCATCAGTAGAACCCGTTCAGCAACACACATTTGTTTCCACCTTATCGTGGATAAGTGTTTTGCTAGAAGTCAAGAGACTCAAGTAGAAAGATGACATCATTTTCTTTCTCCTTCCAGAGATTTCTACATGAGATCCCTGGAACGTAACGTGTCAGATGTTCATGTTAGAGCAGTAGCTTTCGAATGTTTTTGACCCCAATACTCAGTAAGATGCATGTTTAGGGGGTAATTGGGTGGCTCAGTCACCCAATTAAGCTGACTCTTGATTTTGGCTCAAGTCATGATCTCAGAGTCGTGAGATGGAGTGAGCCCCGTGTTGGGCTCCACACTGGGCATGGAGCCTGCTTAAGATTCTCTCTCTACCTCTCCTTCTCCCTTCCCTTCTCTTAAACAAACAAACAAACAAACAAAAACAAGAAAGAAAAGAAATACGTTTATACTGAAACTAATGCACACATATATAAATAAAACATATAAACGTATAATTTCATAGCTGAAACAAAATTTGTACAAAATACCCTTATTAGCATGCTAATACTTTTTATTCTAACCCATTGTATTCTATTTTATTCTAGTTCATTTCTTAAAGGACCAGTTACATTAAATTGAGTTCATAGCTCATTCATGGGTCACATATTGAAAAAAGATATGTTACATCTTTTAAAAATTTCTTTTACATGTGTGTGTAAAAAACTACATACTATTGGTCCTCCAGAGCAACTCTAGCTACTTCTGTTATTTTATCTCTATGTTGTACTTGGATTGCTAATTCTGCTTTCTTAATTTAAGAAATTATCTATGGACTGTTAATCACAGTAGGTGAGGATCTGGCCATCTCACCCCATGCCTTATTCCCCCAACTTTCTTCCTCCTAATATAGGAAGGCTCAATTTTTATTTAATGAATAAGTATTGTTTATATTCTATGACTATAAATATCATTTATCCCAGAGCCAAGTCATGCATTATAATTATATTTTCTTTCTTTCTTTTTTTAACATATATATATATATACACACATATATATATATATATTTTTTTTTTTTTTTAATTTCTCTCTCTCTTTCTCTCTCTCTCTTTTTTTCCCCTGGACATAATTGCCCTATTTTTTTCACTGGCATCGTTTCCTGTATACCAGTCCTTAATTTTTTCCCCGGTGTCCCATCACAGCTGTCACACATCTATACTTAGTTTTTTTACCCCCAGACTCTGTTATATCAGATAATTTGCTATTCGCCTTGATCGTGGAGACCTCATTTCCAGTGTGCTCCCTTTACCTGCTGCGTCTAGACTCTGGCTCCCCAGCCCCGTGCACAGCGCTCATCCCGGAGCCGCCTTCCCTCACTGCTCTCCTCGGCTGGCTCTTCTTTTTCCCCATCCCCCTTCCTCGCTCCCTCGGTTCTCCCCTTATTTTGTGCCAACACATTTTCAAGAAAGTTCCAAAGAAAGAGAGCCTGGGAGAAAACTTCCTGAGTGCATGCATGTCTTAAAATGCTGTCCTTGACCCTCAGCACTTGGGTGAAGATTGACTGGGTACAGGATTAGAGATTAGAAATACCTTTCTCTCAAGATTTTGAAGGCGTTGCTTGTCTCCAGTGCTGCTGTTGGGAAAGTCAGGTTCTTGTTCCTTCGTTTAGGACCTGTTATTTATTTATTTATTTATTTATTTAAAAGATTTTATTTATTTATTTGACAGACAGAGATCACAAGGAAGCAGAGAGGCAGGCAGAGAGAGAGGGGAGAAAGCAGGCTCCCTGCTGAGCAGAGAGCCTGATGCGGGGCTCGACCCCAGGACCCTGGGATCATGACCTGAGCCGAAGGCAGAGGCTTTAATCCACTGAGCCACCCAGGCACCCCGAACCTGTTATATATTTATTAATTTTTTTTTTTTAGATTTGAGAGAGAGAGAGTGCACACTCTAAGTGCACACAGTGGGGTGGGCAGAGGGAGAAGCAGACTCCCTGCGGAGCAGGAAGCCCAGTGCGGATGCAGGCTCCATTCCAGGACCTGGGATCATGAACTGAGACATCCAAGTGCTACTATTTTTTTAATCATAACAAATATTTATTATTTTCTTTCTATGTGGCCTGTACTATTGTAAGTATTCTGCACTGTGTCATCTATGAGATAGGGATGATTTCCTGTATTTCACAGGGAGGAGACGGAGGCGTGGAGAGTGTGGGTAGCTTGGAGGAGAGAAGGCTGTGGACTGAGCGCCCTCCTGTCGGAGGCCCGGGGGTCGGCCACTTAACTGGGAGCCCTCCGAATTTGAACATCTGATGTCCTCTCTTGGGGGGAGACACTCCTGCCTGCCATTGGTCTTGGAACAAAGCAAGGGTCTAAAGGAATCACGTTGTTAACTATGCAGACTTCCAATTAATCCTCGTTCTTCAAACTTTATAGTTCCTAGTACTTGTCAGTCCTGTGACTTTCCCCTTCAGTTTCTCTAGAAAATGTCTCTATTTTCTGAGCTGGGGAGAACAGCTACAGGAATCATGAAAGAATTAGATTTTGGCCTACTCCACACACAGACATTTAAGTACCCTTTTGGCATTAGCCCCAGCACCACGTGGTCCTAACAAATCTGGACCTTCCACGGACTGGACGGGACACACCAACTTCCTCTCTGGGGTGTCCCCCTGAGTAGGCGTTCTAAGAGGTGGCTCCGGCAGCCCAGGTCAGTGACTTACCGCTGCCCTGGCTGCTCCCATTTTTTAAATTATAAATTCTAATGTGCAGGAAGTTACAGGAGATAAAATAGCCCTGTATTTACTACCCGGCTTTATCAACCCTTAACAAATTATTTAAGCAGCTGCTTCAAAATGATCAATAAAAATGCATCATGTATACGGCTGGTGCCTCCTGCGTATCACTTCCTGGTCTCATTGGAGTCCCTCCCGAGCCGTTATCTAAATTGGTGTGTATCACTGCCAAGCATGTTTCTCGAGCACTGCTACGGAATGAATCTGTAAATAACACATCGTATTGTCTTTCATATTCATAAGCCTTATTGGAATCATACTTCCCGTAGTCTCCTACTGCTTTCTGCTTTCCACCTTAGGCTTTTGAGACATAACTCCTCTTGATTCGTGGAGTTCTTTTTCATTTTGTTTTAGCTTCTCTGTAGCGTTCAGAGACCTAATGTTACCTAAGACCTGCATGACCTAAGAGTTAATTTATTCATTCCTTTGTCAATAGCCTTTTGAGGTTATCTCCAACTTCAGACTTCCAGGATGGCGGTGCAAGGAATGTCCTTATGCATTTCTGAGAGCGTGCCTGCTGGAGTTTCCCAGCAGAGTTTCTGCAAGTCCCCCAAGAGATGGGTCCTCTCAATCCCTTGGGTAGCCACATGGGACCAGGATCAGTAGAATTTCCAGGCCGGTCTCCTTCAGCCACAAACAGTTTTATCCTTTTACCCATGTTGCAGAAGAAAAAGGGGGGAAAATCGTGTTTCATGGGACTCCTGGGTGGCACAGTTGGTTAGGCGGCTGCCTTTGGCTCAGGTCATGATCCCAGCATCCTGAGATCGAGTCCCGCATTGGGCTCCTTGCTTGGCAGGGAGCCTGCTTCTCTCTCTGTCTCTGCCAGGGCTCCTGCTCTCGCTCACTCTCTCTCTCTCTTTGACAAATAAATCAATAAATCTTTTTTTTTTTTTTTTAATCATGTTTCTATGTGGAATTGGTGAATTGAAGAAATGCCCATCTTCAAATCTGACAGAGACTGCCGAGCTGGTCTGCAGACTGGTTGTGCTAATTTATGCTCCTGTTACCAATGTGGAGTTCTTTTTACCAACTGATGTTTAATAATGTGGGCTTTAGTGTTGGACTATAAAATGGGTTGGAGCCTGCCTCTGCCCACGAGCTGTGTGCCCTCCATGTGATATCTGGCAGACTTCCTATACTTCACGTATGCCTTCGTGCCCTTTTATGTCAAAAAGGGGTAATCATAGTCCATAGCATATTCTAGAGGTATTTTGAGGAGTAAATCAGTTCATGTGAACCTCTTTGAACACTGCCATCTCCCCATAAAAGGCCATTTTAGAAAAACAAGGTTCACTATTACTGTTGCTTAAAAATTGATTTTTGCCACTCAGAGGAATATGAAATGGAGTTTAATGTGGTTTAATTTGCATTCCCATATTATTAGTGAGGTAGAGCATCTTTTCATATGTTTATTAACACTTTCAATTTCCTTTTCCATTCTATTGGGTTGTTCCTTTTTCTTATGAGCCGTAGGAGTTCTCTGTATATTCTCTTTAAATATTCCAAATGCTAATTCTTTGTCGATTATATACAATGCAGAGCCCTTTTCCCCCCCAAGCTTGGGGCATGATTTCTAACTTTATATATGGTGTTTATTGAACCATGGAAATCTTTAATATAAACTAATGTTTTATGCATTTTACTTATGAAATCATCCTCCGCATCAAGGTCGTATAAAACTTCCCAGGTATTGCTTTTTTGTACCTGAGTCTTACGTAGAATTTATTTTGGGATATGCAGTACAGATGCTATTTTATTTCTTTCTGTGTGAATAAGCATTTATCTCCTGGGGTCAGCACACCTTTTTCTGCAAAGGGCCAGAGAGTAAATATCTTGGGTTTTGTGGACCATATGGTCTTTGTCACAACTACATCGTTCTGTCATTGCAGTGCCAAGCAGGTCACTTAACCTCTCAGACTTGATTGCTCCAGAAGAACACTGGGGATAATAAGAGTGTCTCTTTCATGAGAATGTTGCGAGGATTATAGACTAAATAGACAGGAAGTAAATAAATGGGTAGAGTGGCGTTCCAATAAAATTTTACTTATAAAACTGGGCAGCAGGTTGAATTTGGCCCACAGGCTGTAGATTGCCAAATCCTGTTCTAGACAAATCTAATCCATTCAGTGCAGATGCTAGACAAGGAATTCCTAAGTTGGATGCCTATCATATATGTATGATAGTATATACTACATAAATTTACGTATATAAATATATGTGAACTTATCCTATATAAATATATATAATGCACATATTATACAGATTTATTTCTATTTCCTGCCAATCCCATAGAAATAACCTACCTTATTCTCTTCAAAACTGCTGTTTCCTTCTGCACACATCATTACTCACTCATAGCAGGTTTCTTTATTGAACCTCCATACATTCCAGGAATATAGAGTGTACTGCGGGACTTGGTCTGTTTATAGACAACCCAGATTGGTTTTTTGGAAACAGTTCTGTCTTCTGGTAACTTTTCTCCCATAGCCTAAAACTACCCTCTGAAGCTGCATATTATAAACTAATATCTCCTGATGCCATACCTTAAGTTTACATCTCCCACTCTCCCTACACAGGACAAACTGTTCTTGTTCTCATGGGATACTCCGTGTCCCACTGATTCTCATGGATTCGGTCAAATAGCAAGGGCGTGCTTGGGGAGCCAGTCACTTTGCTAGACACTGGAGACCCAGGGGGAGCGAGTTCCTATGGAAATAAGGTATCCGGAACAGAACACACTGCCCAGATGTGGCCTGGCCCACCCGGAGCCCAGTGGATGGCGCTCTTTCTTGGTCTGTACATTATGCTTTTAATAATGTAACCTGAGTTCCTGCTGCTTTCTTACCTTTCTCTTTCTGCCCCCCACCCCAGACTGCGGCGGTTATTAACTATCTCAAAGTCAGTGTGGCAGACACGAGGTCCTTTTGGGTTTTCTTCAAATGAGAAAATTTAGGCTCAGAGTAGAAAGAAGCTTGCCCAAAGTCATACAGCTGATAAATGGAAGTCAAATCCATGTCTTATCTTTTCCAAGTTCTCATGTTCCATGCTTTCTCCACATATAACACAGGTTGTCCTGATGGAACTTTCTGTGATCCCAAAACAGTCTTTGCCAGGGAAACACTAAAGAAGAAACAGCCTCCTGCAAAAGAAAATGGGGCTTAAGATGCAGCCTCTCTCTCTGACAGGTGTCCAAAGACATGTAAAGTTTACTTCTTTGGAATGGGTACATGTCTGCCTCTGTTTAGACAAGCCAGTCTCGTCTCTGGCAAAGGTGTCAGAGCTAAGCACAGCACACAGAAGTTTAGAACTTAAGGCAGACACCTCACCTCCATGGCCAACATGTCAGAACAGCAAAAGATAACAGCCCCTTCGTGTAGACCCTGGACCAGGGGTGGCCTCTCACGGTCTGGGAGGCCACAGACTGTCTCAGTAATGACTCTCTTCAGATCTACTCGTAGCAGGCATCTGGTGAAAGCTTACTGTGTGCCAGCGACTGATGATGTAGTCTGTTATTCTCACAGCATTCTCATGAAGTAGGTGCCCTTATTATCTCTAACGTTCACTTGGAGAAGGAGCATCTGAGAGGTTAAGTGACTTGCCTGCGGTTGGTGAGTGGGTGATGCAGGAGGGCTCACCGCCACGCCACTGTTCCTGCCAAGTTCTCAAAAACCAGGGAACATGGACCTCTCTAACCCCAAACCCCTTTTTAATACTAAAGGAGTTTAGAAATTAGAGGATCCTCCTACTCTATACATTCGAAGAAAAAAAAAATATCGGATCCCCAAATTCAAAGCATTCTGATGGTCTTCATTTTCCCGATAGCCTAGAAAGTACTTAACATCTGTCACCATAGTATTTGAATCACCCTTTAAAATATCTGGATGCTGTGTCTGTATCTGTGCATCTGTGGAGACAGGTCATTCCTCATTGGACCCTTCTGGTGGTGGATCTTAGCATTGACGGGCATGTGCCCCTGACAGGCCACCCGTGGCCTTCTAATTAGTAAGTGAACGGTTGGTTCCCCATCGTCATTTCATTTGATACACCTGCAATAGGAGAATGTTACTCCTTATTTTAATTTTTATTTCCTTCCTTATAGGTCTTCCTTCTTCACAGGTTTATCATATAGAGAGAAGCTGAAACAGGCAGTGGTTTGGCCACTGTGCAATACTGTTAAATAGTAGGCTTACTGGGATTTGGGGGAAGCTTGAAGAAAATGACATGGTATATGGGAAAAGTGGAAGAAAAGTTATTAATTGCAGAGATACATGTCATTTTTTTCTTGTGAGAAGGAAAGCTTCCTGCCAGTTAAATATTTCTTCTTTTCAAGCGTGGTTCTTGACTTTGACATATGCTCTTCCTTTCAGAAAGCTGTGGTATAGACGTATGGCCCAGTGGGCCTTACGTTTACTGGGCCAGGAATGTCCCAGTCACAGGAATGATCTCTGGTGTTTTCTAGGTGTTTACCTTGCTGTGGATTGCTGACTGGATGGTCCGTCACTTCTGGAGGAAAGGGAAGGACCCGGATAGCTTCTCCATCCCCTATCTGACGGCATTGGGTGACCTGCTTGGGACAGCTCTTTTAGCCTTAAGTTTTCATTTTCTTTGGCTTATTGGAGATCGAGATGGGGACGTTGGAGACTAATAAATCCTACAAACTGTTCTCAAATCCCAACGAGGAAAACACAAGACAACCACTTATGACTCTTTTTCAAAAATCTTAAATCAATAGTTGACTTCTACCAGGGTAATCTTTAGTTGGCCCTGATTCAATTAAATGGCCTTAACATTTTTTTAAGGAATTTGTGTTAAAACCAGAATGAATAGTATTTGTGCTGCTTTTCGTAGAATAAATGGTAATTTGACATAGATGTAGACACACGCTCAAGCTCTGAAATTAATTAAATAGGAAAGAATATAAGATGTTTACAGTGAATAATTTAAAAATCACTGATGTAGCAGAAATGTAATTTATTATTGTTTAACTTAATAATGCCAGGTTTGAGGAAACTGAGTTCTCCTTCAGCCTGTCTTGTCTCAAAGATGTGTTGTCCTGCATATCCTACTATAAAATGAAAAGGACCAAAACCAAGCCTTTAATAGTTTTAACTATGCCCATCTCTCTGCTAGCTGAGGATAAATGATCAGCTATTAGCTCCCAACCTGACTTAAATATGTTCTGCTGAGCACAAGATAAACTTACTTTTCTCTGTGCCAGTGTGAATTTAACTTCAGCTCTGTAAGGTCTTGGCAGGCTAGCCTTGAAACACAGAATGACCTCGAGAGATCTTTAAAGAAAGCAGTGGGCCATATTTAACCATTGTTTCAGTGAAAGAATTTTGATCTTTCTAAGAAGACTGAATAGTCAAAACCAGAAGATAAACTGGGCTGCATTTATAGGGACAGGATGGTGTAAGAAATTGTGTGTGTGTGTGTGTGTGTGTATGTGTGTGTGTGAGAGAGAGAGAGAGAGAGAAAGAGAAGAACAGAGAGAAGGCAGAAGTGTTGGACAGAGAACAAAATCTTGGATGGTTAATAGCAAAGATTATAGTGCTATAGAAATACTAACTTTATGTAATTATTTTTAAACACATTTTATTGATATGCTTTTATCATTTGGTCTGCAAATTTTGCTACTCTCCAGGATTTACTATTTATTACCTGTATTGTAATTTTTTTTATGAAAAAAACTACCATTTAATATCACCATGATTTTATTGTAAGATTTCGAATGAGCAAGTGATCCATTTGCTCTTTTGAAGACATTTGTTGGAACATTTAGGCTTACTGTTTTAAGAGAGAAGTTGGTAGGTTACCTTAGTGGTTGGTCATCTCTGTACATATCACCTGTTTGCACAGGCTTATCTCTACTCTGTCATATACAGTGCTATGTTTCCTATATATTTTTCTAAAACTCTGACCTATATTCCTAATCTTGGCCAACGCTTTAGTTATTCAGTAGGTCAGCATTTTTAATATCACATATTGTTCATTTAAAAAAATGCAGTAGAGTCTCTCAAGACCATCAGATATCTAATAATTGAACTGGTAAGGGGAAACATGTACATTAACGTTGATCATTATGGTTTAAGTTGGGAGTTAGGGTTAACATATAAATAGTATATTGTTTATAAACATAATGAGGGACGTATTCCTCTTACATTCTTTAAAATAAGGGGACTGTGGTATAGAGTTATATATTTTTGCTTATTTTAAAACTTTAATTATTCTACTCTTCTGCCTTATAATGAATCTTCCAAGGCAGAGAACTGAACTAATTATAGACTTTCTCCTTTGGAGAGTTATAATGTCAAATAGTGAACATTCTTTAAAAAGAAAGAACGATTAAGTCAATGAATATGTAGCTTCAAAGAGTTTTTTTTTTTCTTTAAAAAAATCCATAAATAATTTCTTTGATTTTTATTGTAAAGCATTTGTAAATTACTTATTTACATTTGGGCTGTATGATTCATAAGCGTTTCTGTTTGCCGATAGATTTCTATCTTGATTTATAACATTAAAAAGTGTCCAGCAAACTACATTTTTAAAGCATTTACCATCATCTTTAGTGCATTACCTATTCTGAAACACACTCAAATACACTCTATTATATAGTACTCACAACGGCACCTGTGAACCAGATCAGGGAGAGATTCTTATCTGTATTTTGCGCCGGAAGAAACTGAAGTGCAGAGAAGTTACACTTCTAACGTTGCCTGGGTGTGAAAGTGCCGAAATCATGACTAAAATCTGGGTCTCTGGTCTCCTGAGCCAATTACTCTTTCTATGACCACCCCCCCCCAGGGGTGCCGAGAGTACCTAACTCATTAACTGACAGAAAATAGGCTGGAGCATCAGGATTTTCTAAAGTAGAATAGAATATTGCCACATCTTTTAGTGTTCAGACAAGGAAACCTCCATCTAATCTGTCTTAATGGTAAGTGTAGCCCAACTCTAAATTATTCATGTTCTAAGACCAAGGAAAACACAGATAAATGAAGACTTCAGAATAAAAACTAATGCCTAATTTCATTGAACATTTAGTGGCCACCACCTTCCCTGATTTAACATTTTCCATAGATGCTAATAAGTAACTAGCGTGGCTGATTTGAGTTCTGTCTCCTTTTTCTTTTACTACCCAACCTTCACTATAGCAACAAAAAATCTAAAAGGCATGTGTGTCATAAGGAAAAATAAAGACATGGAAAAATCAGTTACCAATTAGCTCAGTTAATTTATAAAAGGGATATAGAGTCCTTTAATAAAAAGCTTTTGACGGGTTTTCTGAAAGCCTTTACATAAGTATGCAACTAATAAGAGACTTATTTACCCATGAAATAATTTATTACCAGGCTTATGTAATGTAAATGACAGTATTTATTTTTATACAACATAAAAACTCCTCTACAAATGTCTTCCTTTCACTAATTTATCAGATGCTTTATTTATATAGAGATCATCTTTTTCAGAACATATTTTTATTCTTGCTCACTAACCTTTTTTTTTTCCTTTAAAAAATAAAGTTTAGAAGCTGATACAATGGGAACTTATGGTCATGTCTCTTCTGGGAGACATCAAAAGTTTCCCCGTCATACACTATCAGTGATGTAGCCAAATGAACTACATTCTAAGAAGTCTTTCAGTCATCGGGCTTCCTTGCCTTACAATGTATCTGTGGTATCCTATACCCATTTATAATGGGCATCTGCTGTCTTTGAATTGTTGTAAACTCAAGAATAAAATGTAAGAAATACAGCCTTGTTGTACTTCTTGATAAACTAGAAGGACATCAAGCCTGTGTGGAACTCACCTAGAAGAGACTGGAGTGATCTGTCAGTATTTGTTGTAAGAAGTTTAATAAACCAGGCTCTGGCCACCTCTCCACCTCCAAACCATGGCTTTACCACTTCTCCACCATTGAACACTCCTCTCATTTTCAGCTTCCATTCCTAGGTCCACCAGTCCACGCACCTCCTTCAGACTCACCGGACAGCTCTGGTTAAACACAGCCCCTGCCTTGGCGGCACTCACGCAGCTGAATACGGCTCACAAAAGACACAGGACTGCTCAGACAGATCTTTGAATTTATAACCTCAGCCATCAGGTTAACCCGCACTGCCCAGCAGCCTGCGCTGTTTCTCCGATCACTTCATTCTCTGGAGCTCAGGCCTTTGTCTCCTATACTTTACTGAAAGTAGACCTGTCAAGGTCATCAAGAGTCCCCGGGTTGCCAAATCCAGCAATCAGTTCTCAGAATTCTCACCTTATTTGGCCTCTGTAAGTCTTTGAAGGTCTCCTTTCTCCTTGAAATGCTTTCTTCATTTAGCTTCCCCCCAAAAAACAAAAAACAAAAAAACCTTCTGCCTTCCGCTTTCTTTTCTACATCACTGAAAGCCCTGTGTCTGTCCTGCTGGTGGTTTTTCCTCAATCTCTACATTCTGGAATGGCCTACAGCTCAGTATTGATGACCTCTTCTGTATCTACTCTTTCTGGGTGACCACGCCCACCTCATTGTTTCAAATGCCATCTGTGGCCTTAGTCGCAGGCCCCTCCCGAGTTCCAGACCTGTATGTTCACACGACTGCTGGACAACTCCACGCGAACCATGATGAGGTATCTCAAACATGTGAACAACACTATCAGCCACTTAACCTAACTGACACATAAAGACCGCCATATCAAACGACGACAGAATACACGTTAAGGGGCTAATCCCCTTCATATATAAAGAGCTTCTATAAACCAGGAAGAGAGAACAACAATCCAATAGTAAAAAAGCCAAAGACATAATTCATTAAAAAAACAAATGCTCAATATCCAAACTAAAAGAAATGCTAATTAAAATCCTATTGAGGGGTGCCTGGTTGGCTCAGTTGGTTGCCCAATTCCATTTCTGCTCAGATCATGATCTCAGGGTCCTGGGATGGAGCCTCATGTCAGGTTCCATGCCCCATAGAGAGTCTGCTTGAAGATTCTCTCCCTCTGCCCTGCTTCCTGCTCTCTTTCTCTCTCAAATAATGAATCTAAAAAAAAAAAAAAAAAAAAAAATCACAGCGAGATATCCTTTCTCATCTATCAAATTGACAAAAATTCAAAATCTAATAAAACATTCTCTTGGCCAGGCTGTAGGGAAACAGACAATATTGCTGGTAATAAATGATAGATTTACCATAATAAACTGATAACATCTCTGTAGAAGGGAATCTGGCCCATAGCTACCAAAATTATAGACACATTTATCATTTGATCCTGTAGTCCTACTATCACCATCATTAGACCCAGGCAAGTAAAGCCCCTGCCCTGGGCCCTCTACCACATGAAGTGGCTGGGAAACCAGCCAGCAGGCCACAGCCATGTCACTGCCTGTTTTTATAAATAAAGTTTTATTAGAATGCAGCCACGCCCATTTGTTTTCATACTGTTTCTGGCTACTTTCCCTCTATGGCAACAGAATAGAGGAGCTATGAAAGATATATAGCCTGCAAAGACTGAAGTATTTACTCTCTAACCCTTTATACACCAAAAAAGTTGACCCACCCTGCTTCAGAGTCAATTCCTCAAATTTTACTTTTGAGTCTCCCTCAGGTACCTGGGACTAGCCAGGATCAGCTGTGTCATCCAGGCAGGGCAGCCCAACCTGAAACTAGTCCTCGATGGGCTCTAGTTGCCAGAAGCACCTCACAGATTTATAAATCACTGCCCAATTCCTGGGACCATCCAGGGATGAAAATGGGCCCCCGTTCACATTTCTTCTCTTCAGGGTGAGCCCCTTGAATGGGGTCAACTAGATGCCCCAGCAAGTCAAGACAGTTTGCCTGTGGGGTAGTCCTAAGGCTCTAGGGCTGGGCCCAGTTCCAAGAAGGCAGCAGGGTGGACCGGTCATTCTCACTGGCTAGAATGACAGTGGGCTGCAGGAATGCTGCTGACATTGATTTGGAGCGACTGACACATCAGACAGGGGACAAGTTCAGAGCTCTGGGCCACTGAGGATCGGCTAACAGCTAACCCTTGGACTTGAGTCTCAGATCTCGTTTGTCAGCATTCTGACTATAGCATCACCTCTGGCCTAGAGCATTGAAGGGTGGCAGGGTGGTGGCAGGTGTCCTTTACCCTGTGTGCCCTCACCGTTTGCACCCAAGAGAGTCGCCCTAACTTCTTGGCTGTCTCTGTGCCACTTGTCATGCTGTCCTCTGGGGGTGGCTGCTCATTTCTCGGCTGATGGCTTTCAAGACCACTGCCCCACCACTGACCCTTCCAATTGATGTCCTGTCTTGCCTCCAGTTGATGTGCTGATGCCATGCTTCCCCAGATCAGTCTTAAATTGTACTGGACAAGGAACAGTCATTCATCATGTAGACGGTACCATTCTTCTCAACCTGCTTCTGGAGCCTCACTTAGCCTCCTCGCTGGTGATGGTGTGTGGAAGGCAGGCACTGCTAAAGAAATATTCAATGACACTTGCTAACAATGGTAAGGCAAACCTTACTCAGGCACCACTTCAACGGGATGTTATAGTGGGGGAGAGAGATGGGCTCAACTCTGAAAACAACATAGGCGAGTGGGGAGCCATAGCCACTCAGGAGCAGGGTGGGGGTCAGTGGGTGGAAAATCACTGAGAGGAAACATCAGGGGTGAGGGGCATTCTGCCTCAGTGGACCTAACAGGATTCTTGCGAAACGCAGCAGATCGATGTGATCAGACCTCATCACCTGGGGTGTGGTGGCAGATGAGGGGCCCAATCAGATATCAAAGTTGGATCAGATATTAAAGGTGAGGGGTTCTGGTTAAATGGACTTAGCAGGGTTCTTGTTAAAACTGGGTTTGGTAAGGAAGTGTGCAGATGGACCTAGGAGAAGTTTGGGGAGCCTGACCAGAGTTTGAATCTTTGGATGTGGTCAACACGGAAAGAAATCATATCTCAAATGCCATAACTACAGCCTAAACAATCAAGGGAAGCTTGGCCTAGAGCTTTGAAGGGTGGCAGGGTGGTGGCAGGTGTCCTTTACCCTGTGTGCCCTCACCGTTTGCACCCAAGAGAGTCGCCCTAACTTCTTGGCTGTCTTGGTTGAAAGATGTATTGTTCTACATTTATGCTCTAAAATTCCAATAAATTTAATGTGAGAAGACATTGTCTCCCACAGTTTAATGCACACCTGCAGTGAGCCGCGCATCCGTGGCCGCTATCAGCAAAGCTCAGGAGCAACCTTTGAGAAAGTCATTGGAAGCCAGTATCCCGGGGGCAAGATGGTGTGGTAACCCTGGAAGAACTGTCAACAGCATTAAATAAATGGGATTAGAGGCCAGAGGCCAGAACATCTGTACCGGTGCGCCCCTCTGAGGCCCTGCTGGTTGGGTTCAGGACCACAGCAATAAAGCAAGTCAAATGAGGTTTTTCGTTTCATAGTGTCTATAGAAGTTATGTTTATAGTATATTAAGTCTGCAACAGCATTATGTCTTTAAAAAAAACAATGCCAGAAGTGCTTGGGTGGCTCAGTCAAGCATCCAACTCTTGGTTTTGGCTCAGCTCATGATCTTATGGGTGTTGAGATCCAGTCCCTTGTCAAGCTCCACGCTGAGCATGGGGTCTGCTTGTCCCTCTCCCTCTGCTCCTTCCACCCTCAAATGAATAGATAAATCTTAAAAATACCTTATTGCCAAAAAATGATAACATCTGAGCCTTGAGCAACTCTTAATCTTGCCTCTACATTGATGGCTGCTGACTAATCAGGCCGGCGATTGTAGAAGGGCAGGGTGTCTGTAGCAGTCTCTTAAAAATAAGACAACAATGACGTCTGTCACATCAACTGACTCTTCCATTCACCAGTGATTTCTCTGTAGCACACGATGCTGTTCGATAGCATTTTACCTAGTCGGACTTCTTTCAAAACTAGAGACAAGCCTCCCAAACCTGCCACTGCTCAGTCCACATGTTCAGGTAATATTCTCCAACCTTTGTTGTCATCACAACAGTCTACAGCATCTTCACCAGTAGACTCCAACTCAAGCAGCCATTTCTTTGTTCATCCCTAAGAGGCACCTCTTCATCTGTTAAAAGTTTATCATGAGATTGCAGCAACTGAAGTATAATCATAATTTAAAAGTTTGAAATATGGCAAGAATTACCAAAATGTAGACACAGAGGCAGGAAGTGAGTGAATGCTGTGGGAAAAATGGTGCAGAGAGCCTTGCTCAGCGTCGGGCGCCACAGACCTTCAATTTGTTAAAACAAAACAAAACAAAACAAAAAACCACACACACACACACAATATCTGTGAAACTCAAAAACAAACCAAACCAAACCAAACCAAAAAAACAACGAAGCACACTAAAGGTAAGCCTGTAAATGGATTCAATCTACATTTTGGTTACGTTAACCTGCATTCCATAAATGACTCTGAACCCAGGGTTGGGCAGAAAGGAAACTCCCATCTGGATTGAATCTGCCTCACTGTGATGGTAAAGCTAAAGGCTTTAAAGGTGATTTCCACAAGTATTTTCCTCCCAAAGGCAGTAGTCCGGTTGCTTTGGTCTGGACTTAGGTCTCCTTCATCTTGGTTCTACTTTTCCGGTGAATCAACAGCTGATGCTCACATTACCTGAGAGCATTATTGTCATCAAACATGCCGTGTGAGTGTGTGTGTGTGCACACACGTGTGAGAGCACCCGGGTGTGTGTGCACATGTGTGCAGTTCAGACCCCATCGTGAAATCCGGACCCGACACTGTGATGTGGCTTCAGTGGCGGACATCATCCCTGGGAACACTGGCAACGTGGCTTACACCTACCCCTGCCTAGAATTTGTCAAATAGTTTCTCTCGAACGAACGTCATTTGAATTGGGGACTTTGTTGTTGTCGCGATGAATATTCATGAGACATTCATTGCAGGGTGCTTTTAAAAAAATTATTACTTGTGTTTTGATTCTCTAGTGCCTGAATGGTTTCTGCTAATAGCATGTCAGAAGTTGAATATAACAGAACGTGAGCTGCCTGTCCACGGAGTGAATAGCTCGTGATAGAGGCTAATTGGGTTTGGCATAATCTTGTGATTTCATAGAGCTTAATATTAAGCTAGGCCCCCATGAAAGCTGATCTAGATCACGAGGGAAGTTAACGAGTTTTTATTAAGTGCCGGATGTGAAGCGGCTTCTGCTGTCAGCACTGAGGAGAATCCGAAGGATGAAATGAGGCTCTTGTGGCTCATGGCAGGTGATCCGTGAGAGGGCCAGGGATTTACATATGGGAAAACCCATAGCAGTTTTGGATAAGAGTAAAAACTGCCAACTAGGGTGCCCGGGTGGCTCAGTGGGTTAAGCCTCTGCCTTCAGCTCAGGTCATGATCTCAGGGTCCTGGGATCGAGTGCCACATGCCTAGCTCCCTGCCTAGCAGAGAGCCTGCTTCCTCCTCTCTCTCACTCCCTCTCTGCCTACTCGCTGTCAAATAAATAAATAAATAAAATCTTAAAAAAAAACAAAAAAAAAACTGCCAACTAACTGTCCACCAGTAGAGGAATAGTTAAAGAACTATGGTACACAATTTTCAAAATATATGTAAAATATATAACCATCACATACAATCATATTTTCCAAAACCAGTTAATGACATGGGGGAAATTCTCACAGTGTTAAGTGAAAAAAATCAGGACAGATGCAGGTTGATCTTATTTATTGTGGACTGCCTTCCACCACCTCTCACCCAGGGACTGGGGAGAAATAAACAAACAAAAAAGCCCCTTGAACTTATCAGTTTTCCTGCTAACTTAATGCAAGGAAATGAATACAATCCGGGCAGAGAGAAGTCAATACTTTGGGAAGGAAACGGATCCTCACAAAGGTCAGTTCTATAATTCCAGATCTTATTTTAGGAAAACAAATCAGAACTTCACTGTGTCCATACCCCCCAGGGTCTCCATCTCCGCCCCCAAAAGCTGGCCTCAGCCATCCCTGAGTCCCGTGCTCACTGCTGCCCCTGATGGAGTCACCAGAAACTGCAAGGAGAACAGCACAGAGAAGGGAGCAGGCAAGCTGTGAAATTTGCAAGAGAGGCAGGACATAATGAGCAGGTTATTTCTTCAGGGATGAAGGGCAGTGTGCTCATGGGAAAAGGAGGAGGCTGGGGAAACCAAGGGGACTAGGGAGAAGTGGGAAGAATTCAGGTGAGTGAAATCCACGTGGCACTGCCCAGAAGACCTGGCCAGGATTTCTCAGTGCTTCACATGGCAGTCACCTTGACCCTATTGAGGGAGTCAGCTGTGGGGGCCTGGGCAGTTCACCGCCCTGGTGCAGAAGTCAAGGGTGATAAAGCACAAGTATAGGAGGCCAGGCATCCTGCCAACCAGCTTCTGCCTCTCTGCCCAATTAAGTATGACTTTGTAGCAACGGTTGAATCATTCATTAAAGGACTCCCAGTCTTCTTCTTCGGCGGAGGGCAAACCTGCTTCAGGGAAAGGGACACTGGAGAGGCTAGCCTCCTGCCCTACCACGCAGCCCCCTCACTATGGACTGCTGAGTATCAGGAAGCATCTGGGGAAGGCCCTAACTTTATGGGACATGGGAAGGGACATGCTTTGGGGACAGAAATGCAAAGGAGCTCCCAGCAGACTCAGTGCCTATGAGCTGGAGAACTACGGGGTGGGGAAGAAAGGTAAGAAATATATGTGTGGTGTGTAACTGTACATTTTTAAGGAATTGGAAGGAAACACCAACATCATAGTTTTCCTATGGTGATATTTTAGTGGATTTTCTTTTCTATTCATGCTTCTTTATATTTCTAAAATTTTGTGCAGCAAACATTATTATTGTGGTTGTTTAAAGCTATGTGTCTTTTTTTTTTTTTAAGATTTTATTTATTTGACAGAGAGAGAGATCACAAGTAGGCAGAGAGGCAGGCAGAGAGAGAGGAAGAAGCAGGCTCCCCGCTGAACAGAGAGCCAGACGTGGGGCTCGATCCCAGTACCCTGAGATCATGACCCGAGCCAAAGGCAGAGGCTTTACCCACTGAGCCACCCGGCACCTGCAAATGGAGTTTTCAAGTGAAATTTGCTGGTGTGGTATTCACTTGGCTCTAATGTTATGACAGAGGGTACCTTTATATTGAGAATACCGCCACCCAGGCCACCACCTGTCACTGTCATTAGTGCTAACGTCTGTCATCGTCATTGACTTGTCATCATCACCGGATAGTGACTTAAGGATTTTCTGCATCCTTTTAAGATGAGCAAGTGATATGGCCAGGAACACACAGGACAAGAGCTCTTCACTCTCTAAACTTCCAAAACCTCTATCAGACGTATATTGGGCAAAATCTATTCTAACATGTCTTATGAATGTTACATACTGTGGTAGCTCCTTAAGCCTGGGTAGGCAACAAAATACATTAAATACAACTTCAGTTGCTCTGTTGCATCCCACTCTCCTGATCGGATCATTGGAGTACGCTGTCTTTGATCCAACCCTACCTATCACCTCCATTGGAATGCACCAGCAGAGGTAACATGCTGCCTTAAGTCTATTAACAATAGGAGCCCACAAAAGTGGACATTTGGGGCCCATGTAGTCTGGTGAACGGAGATGACTTGATTAGCTGGAGGAGGTCTTGGCTTCTGAAGCTACTAGCTCAAATAACAAATGTCCTCCTTTGGTCACGTTTGAGATGGGAGAAACTCGGGTAGAGTTGATTTTGAGTTTTAATTCGAAGATACGATGAAGCATTTCCCATGAGGAAGAAATTTAGGCTTCTTGGTCATTTATCCAGAAGGCTGAATAATTTCAGGGTGGAGGAAAATGTGGTCAGTGGCCTCAGAGGAATCAGCGCATTAACCATCCTGCCGAAATGTAAAACTCTTCTGTGTGGGTTAATGGGTACAATTAACACCAAAATTAGATACCATATGTAGGTAATAGAGGTTATTTAACACAGCTATTGACTATATACATCTCTGGACTGTGGAGCAGGTAGACTTGGCATTCATTAGAGAGTGTAATTAGCAAGACTTTATTGGATTTCCTTATTGGCTCCCGAGCGGGTTTGTCCGGGAAACCGCTCAGGAGGTAGTTGCCGGAGGAAGCCCGAGTGGCCATCTTTTCCACGTTTGGGTAAAGCTGTATTTCCAGATGCAGCTTCGGATCATCCAACTAAACTTAATCTCATCATATCCTCCCTCTCTCCGTCCCCTCTGCCTCTCTCCCGTCTTTCCCCTACCCGCAAATGAACTTTTCTGCCCAACCATCAAGCTCCTTCCTCATTCTTCCTGTCACTCGAGTCACTTCGGCACGAGTGTTTGTCGATGTCAGGGGGGGCCTCTTCCTTCCCCATTTTACCAGCTGAGCTCACTTCCGACCTTCCATGGCAGACTCCCATCTACCCATGGATAAAAAAATATCATTTATTGAGATAAAGGGAGGCAGAAGGAGGTAAGTCCATGGTGGAAGGAAAGGGGATGAATGTTTGACTCTGGGAAGAGGAAAGTCACGGTAAAAAGCTTTCCTGAGGGGCGCCTGGGTGGCTCAGTGGGTTAAAGCCTCTGCCTTCGGCTCAGGTCATGATCCCAGGGTTCTGGGATCGAGCCCCACATCGGGCTCTCTGCTCAGCAGGGAACCTGCTTCCTCCTCTCTCTCTGCCTGCCTCTCTGCCTGCTTGTGATCTCTGTCTGTCAAATAAATAAATAAAATGTTTAAAAAAAAAAAAAGCTTTCCTGAAATCAAATCAGACTGAACCTTTGAGCAAAGGTTTCTGTTGTGGGACGCCTGGGTGGCTCAGTCGGTTAAGTGTCCACCTTCCACTCAGGTCATGATCTCAGAGTCCTGGGATCCAGTCCTGCCCCAGACTCCCTGCTCAGCGGGAAGCCTGCTTCTCCCTCCGCCTGTGGCTGCCCCTGCATCACCTGGGAAGCTCTTATAAACTGCAGCCACCTGGTCCCACACCCAGAGATTCTGGTTGAATTGCACAGGGGGCAGGGCAGGGTGGGGATCCGAACATTCTCACAGTGTCCAGGGGATTCTAAAAGGCCAGCCAGGGTAAGAATGCTTCAAGATCAGAGCTTCTCGTGCGTTCATGTGTCAGTCAGTCACCGCGGTGGGTGGCAGGGGGATTTTGTTGCAGTGAGGATTCTGGTTCAGTAGGTTTGGGGTGAGGCCTGACATCTTGCATTCCTAAAAAGTTCCTAGGGGCTGCTGATGCTGCTGCTTTCCGGATGACACCGTGGGAAAACAGTTTGCACCTCCAAAGAAACTGAGATAAAGCCCAGGTGCTACTAGACTTGAGTCTGCGCAGGAGAGGAGGAGGAGGATGACGATGATAATGATCGTTTGGATGCGGGGTAAAGGCAATTACGGTTTCCCCAGACGTCACCAGTCGCTGAGTTCAATTAAGGGCTCAGGCTGACAATATGTTTATGGCACCTGCTTAAACAAGCGGCTTCTGCTTCTCCCTCCATTTATGTATCAGCACCTCCAGCTCTCTCCCTAAGTCTCACCCAGAGATTTCGACGTGTCCCTGGTGGGGGTGGGGGTCCCTCACTCCCCTTCAGCCACAGCTTGTCTGGATCGCCTGGTTCATGCTCCAAGTTCAGGTCACCTCTCGGGGAGGGCTGTTACTGCTGCTGGTGCCAGGCCCTGCCCCTGCCGCCCCGGGGCCCCTCAGAAAACACGGCAGAACCTCTGTCCAGGTCAACGCCAGCTTCTGGTAGCTTCTATGCAGCAGCGGGAGAATGAGGCACAGGTGCCAAACACCAAGCTCGCTTCCTGCCGCACCAGCCCGCGTCTCTTCTGAAATGGCATCAGAGTCTCCCTGCAGCTCCTCTCCAGGCCAAGTCCATGGGCTGGCAAAGACACAGACATCATCTCTGGCTTGGCAAAGAGGAAGAATGTAAATTGGCTCCAGGCGGAAAAACTCTGCCTCCGGGAACGGAGCTCCTTGCCACAAGAAGAAATGTGGAAGTGGGAGCAAGATGGCCCGTGCTGCTGAAGGGGGGGGGGGGGGCTGGGGGTGTTGAACGGCCCCAGTTTCTTGAGTGGAAGCATCACCCCGTTTGGATTGCTTCAGGATGCATGTGGCAAGTCAGACAATTAAGCAGTGAGACATTTAGACAACGTTGAATGAAACCATTAAAATGCAAACTACATGGAGATCCGGTCTGGCTGCCCATCCCCAGTGCCCCTGCTCCTAGGTTAAGCCACTGGGACTCCCTGTGTCAGCCTTACCTGCTGTCTTGCGGCTCTAAACCATGCTCTACCTCGGCTTCACGATTTCTTGGTTTTAAGCAATTATTTACTAATGACCATTGTGAAAGATATACAGCTTGATTCACTTCCGCCTCCTTCTCCGACCCCCTCCTCCTGATTTTGCTGGTGGTGTTTTTTGTGGACTGGTTCTTATTTTGGTTAAAACCTAAGTGCTATGCTTAAACTGTTGTTTCTTGATCCATAACTCTTTAAAGACCGGTTTTTCACTTACTGATGTGTCTGCATCCCTGGGTTATTTCATCAAGATTTTCGAAACAGCATCAAAGGTTCAGAAATAGCCAAAGTAAAACCGGCGAATCACTGATGTAGTAATTAGTGAAAATGTATTGGGCACACAGCGAAAAAGCCAGTTTGCAAACTGGGAGCCCGCACACCAGAACGCAGAATGAGACTCAGGGGTAATATGGTTATAAAGCAGCTTATCTAATAAGGAAGCGGTAACTGTTCATTCTTCACAGTGGTTGTTTGCAATATTAGAATTCTCCCAAAATGATGGGGGAATTGGCCGGTGGGTTGGCTCATATCAACCTAGAACAGTTTAACTTTCGTTTATGATTTCCAGAGGCGTAAGCAAGAAATAACCCAGGTCAAGTTAGCCTTGCAAAATAAGCCGAATTAAGCTTTGCTTGTATAACTAAACCGGTTTTGTCTGCTCGGGGAATTTTCAAGGCTGGTCTCTGTTTGTTTTTGATTTTAACAAGGGAAAACAAAGTTTAGAAAGTTATGCTTAAATAAACAGAATTTAGCAAAGGACCAGGGCAGGCTGACTGGATGCACAGAATAGGAAACCTGTCCTCTGGCAGGCATGACTCTCCAAGGGGAGATGCCAAGAGTCAAAGGCAAATTGATTCTCTTCCCTTAAATGCCATCAGATACTGAACCGTTTATGTCACTGAAACGTTGCGTGTCACTGAAAAGGAACCCTGGATATGTGTAGTTTGTTTTACTTTGGGAATGAATACTCTCGTGCAGTTTTCCCTCTCTGGTGTTGCAAAATTATCTTCTTCCTTGATGATATAGGGGGAAAAATAACCCTATTCATCTCTTCCAGCCATTTAATGCGTTATGAGTACGTGCATATACATTGATTTCTTTCTAGGACAATTTGCATAGAACTCATCCTGGGATGAACTTTTCCTTACCTTCTTTAGTTAGTTTCCCCGTGTTCGGGGGCTTATGCGTTGTCTTCAATTCATTTTTCCTTTTGCTGCCGCGGATCCCTAAATTACTTTTTCAAAGAAATGTCTGGAGGTGTTTGCATGTCTGAAAATGGGTTTTGGCAGGTCTGAAAATGTATTTTGTTCCCCTAATATCTGATTAATGTTTGATGAATTCTACATTGAAAATCCTTTTCCTCCAGAACTTTGAAGACCTTTCTCTACTGCCATCTAGAATTTAAGCACCACTGAAAAGAAAGCAGCGGTTCATTTCACCGTACTGAGCCAGACTGCTGGCTTGAAGTCCTGGTGGGCCACCTGCTCGCTGTGCGGCCATGGGGGTAAGTTTCTCAGTATTTTCATCCAAAATATGATGATGATATAGAAGTTCGCTATTATATATAAAGTGAGGCAGCTGCTCTCACATAGTGAGCCCTATGGTAGTGTTAGCTCCTTTAAAAAAAATTCAATTTCATCATCATTCTTGTCTGGCATGTATCCTGGGTATTCTGAAATATCGTGATACCACAGCTGTGTGAGTCTTTCTGCGCTCCATGAATTTGGTAGTTAGAAGACCCTTTGAAGTATCTTCCTTTAGTTCTGGAGATTAGAAAAACTTTTAAGAAATAATTTTATGCCTTCCACTTTCTCTCTTCTCTCTTTCTCAGATGCCTTGGTTAAATGTAGACCCTTTTAGATTAAGATGATGTGTTCCTTTTTTTTTTTTTTCTCAGATTTTCCATTTTTCTGTCTTTTCTATATTCAGGGAGATCTTCTCAACTGTTTCTTCCACCTGATTTATTACGTTCTAAATTTCTGCATTCGTGTCTTTAATTATCACAAATGGTTTCTTGTTCTGTGCTTCTTTTGGTTCACTTTGGAGTTTTTAGTGGATGTAATAACCATCCATATCTCTTTGTGGCACTTTAGTTAGATTTGTTTTACGATCTAAAATTTCCATTCCTTTCAGAATGCAATGGACCGTAGTCCTTCATAGATGCATCACTTCTTTTGAATAATTTTATGTTTTAATCCTTTCCCATG
Organism: Mustela nigripes; assembly: GCF_022355385.1. Taxonomy (NCBI): domain Eukaryota; kingdom Metazoa; phylum Chordata; class Mammalia; order Carnivora; family Mustelidae; genus Mustela; species Mustela nigripes. The sequence goes on from NC_081562.1 coordinate 16,930,394, forward strand.
ATATTAATTTCACCCTCCCATAATTGACATTCTATTTATTTATTTATTTTAAAGATTTTATTTATTTGATAGACAGAGATTACAAGTAGGCGGAGAAACAGGCAGAGAGAGGAGGAAGCAGGCTCCCCGCTGAGCAGAGAGCCAGACGTGGGGCTCAATCCCAGGACCCTGGGATCATGACCTGAGCCGAAGGCAGAGGCTTTAACCCACTGAGCCACCCAGGCGCCCCCCATAATTGACATTTTTAAAAAATCACATTTTGCTGTTCCCTGTAATTAGGACATAGACTTTACTTCCGCCAATCAGAATATGATCCTTTGAGAAATTCGATTCTAAAGTGAGTTACAGGAGGGAATGGCCAGGACACCTTGTATCTATTTTTTCTTTTTTTTTTTTTTTTACTTTTTACTGTAAACATTTTTTTTTAATTTTTTATAAACATATAATGTATTTTTATCCCCAGGGGTACAGGTCTGTGAATCACCAGGTTTACACACTTCACAAGCACCCACCATAGCACATACCCTCCCCAATGTCCATAACCCCACTCCTCTTCTCCCAAATCCCCTCCCCCCAGCAACCCTTAGTTTGTTTTGTGAGATTAAGAGTCACTTACGGTTTGTCTCCCTCCCAATCCCATCTTGTTTCATTTATTCTTCTCCTACCCACTTAACTCCCCATGTTGCATCTCTACTTCCTCATATCAGGGAGATCATATGATAGTTGTCTTTCTCCGCTTGACTTATTTTGCTAAGCATGATACCCTCTAGTTCCATCCACGTCATCGCAAATGGCAAGATTTCATTTCTTTTGATGGCTGCATAGTATTCCATTGTGTATATATACCACATCTTCTTTATCCATTCATCTGTTGATGGACGTCTAGGTTCCTTCCATAGTTTGGCTATTGTAGACATTGTTGCTATAAACATTCAGGTGCACCTGCCCCTTCAGATCACTGCATTTGTATCTTTAGGGTAAATACCCAGTAGTGCAATTGCTGGGTCGTAGGGTAGTTCTATTTTCAACATTTTGAGGAACCTCCAAGCTGTTTTCCAGAGTGGCTGCACCAGCTTGCATTCCCACCAACAGTGTAGGAGGGTTCCCCTTTCTCCGCATCCTCACCAGCATCTGCCATTTCCTGACTTGTTAATTTTAGCCATTCTGACTGGTGTGAGGTGATATCTCAAT
>NC_081562.1:16931684-17020984 GCF_022355385.1 Mustela nigripes
TTGTATCTTTAGGGTAAATACCCAGTAGTGCAATTGCTGGGCCGTAGGGTAGTTCTATTTTCAACATTTTGAGGAACCTCCAAGCTGTTTTCCAGAGTGGCTGCACCAGCTTGCATTCCCACCAACAGTGTAGGAGGGTTCCCCTTTCTCCGCATCCTCACCAGCATCTGCCATTTCCTGACTTGTTAATTTTAGCCATTCTGACTGGTGTGAGGTGATATCTCATTGTGGTTTTGATTTGTATTTCCCTAATGCTGAGTGATATGGAGCACTTTCTCATGAGTCTGTTGGCCATCTGGATGTCTTCTTTGCAGAAATGTCTGTTCATGTCTTCTGCCCATTTCTTCACTGGATTATTTGTTCTTTGGGTGTTGAGTTTGCTAAATTCTTTATAGATTTTGGACACTAGCCCTTTATCTGATATGTTGTTTGCAAATATCTTCTCCCATTCTGCCAGTTGTCTTTTGGTTTTGTTAACTGTTTCCTTTGCTGTGCAAAAGCTTTTGATCTTGATGAAATCCCAATAGTTCATTTTTGCCCTTGCTTCCCTTGCCTTTGGTGATGTTCCTAAGAAGATGTTGCTGCGCACCTTGTATCTATTTTGCACTGTGGGGAAACAGAGGCAACATTTCTCTGGAGTCTGTAGCAGTATGGTTCTGGGAGATGTTCCTAGAGACTAAGCCCAGAGTTGGGTCCTCCAGTCCTTTCAAAGTTTGTGTAAGATGCCTAACACCCAAAATAAGTACTTTCCTGATAATAACTTTCTAGCTGGATTTACCCCCTGTATTCCAGATTTTTCCCCCCAAACTACTCATATGGCTTTGCCACATGGATATTCAATGTATCTTCCTCTTGGTTTTCATGTCCTTGTGTTCTCCTCTTTCACTGAGTGCGGGCAGGTGGGGAATATGGGCTCACTTCTAGTCATTACAATATGGCAGGCGTAATGGGATGTCATCTCTCAGATCAGATAACAAACAGAACATAGCTTCTATTTTGGGTCCTCACTCTCTCTGGCTCATTGGTGGATCATTCAGCATGGGAAAAATAAACTGCCATGTCCTAAAACATCCCTGTGGAGAGGCCTATGTGGCAAGATTCCAAGGCCTACCAAAATCCATGTGAGTGAGCTAGGGAACTAGGTCTGCTCACTCTCATTTGAGCTTCTGAGTGAGACCACAGCCCAGCCAGTAGCTTGACAGCAGTGTCATGGGAAATCTCAGCGACAGGCACCCAGCTAAACAGCTCCTGATAGCTGACTCACAGAAACCGTGAGAATAAATGTTTGGTGTTTGACAGCATTTTGCACTGAACTAGAACAAATAATCCTAAAATCTGTATGGAACCACAAAAGACCCTGAGTAGTCAAGGCAATCTTGAAAAAGAACAAAACTGGAGGCATCACAATCTGTTTAAAAATATACTACATAGCTATAGTAATCAAAACAGTACACAAACAGACACAGAGATCAACAGAACAGAATAGGGAGCCCAGGAACAAACCCACAATTATATGTTTAATTTATGACAAAGGCAAGAATATGCAATAGGAAAAAGACAGTCCCTTCAACAAATGGTGCTGGCCAAACTGGACAGCTACATGCAGAAGAATGAACTGGACCACTTTCTCCCACCACACACAAAAATAAACTCAAAGTGGATTAAAGAAATCCTAAAAATCCTAGAACAGGCAGTAATTTCTCAGACATCAGCCATAGCAACTTTTTTCCAGATATGTTTCCTCAGGCAAGGAAAATAAAAACAAAAATAAACTTCTGGGACTATATCAAAATAAAAAGCTCTGCCCAGCAAAGGAAACAGTCAACAAAGCAAAAAGATAACCTACTGAATGGGAGAGGATATTTGTAAATGATATATCCGATAGGGGGTTAATATCCAAAATATATGAAGAACTTACATAATGCAACACCAAAGAACCCACAAACCATCCAATTAAAAAATGGGCAGAAGACATAACCAGACATTTCCACAAAGAAGACATGTGAAAAGATGATCAGCATCACTCATCATCATCAGGGAATTGCAAATCAAACCACAGTGACATATCACTTCATACCTGTCAATGGCTAAAACCAATAACATAAGAACAACAGGTGTTGGTAGGGATGCAGACAAAAGGAAATCCTCAAGACCTGCTGGGAATGCAGACTGGTGCAGACACTGTGGGAAACAGCATGGAGATTATTAAAAAAAATTAACAGAATTATGATATGAGGGGCACCTGGGTGGCTCAGTGGGTTAAAGCCTCTGCCTTCAGCTCAGGTCATGATCCCAGGGTCCTGGGATCGAACCCCACATCGGTATCTCTGCTCAGTGGGGAGCCTTCTCCCCCCCACCCACTCTGTGCCCGCCTCTCTGCCTACTTGTGATTGCTGTCAAATAAATAAAGTCTTTAAAAAAAAAAGAATTACAATATGATCCAGTGATTTCTCTATTGGGCATTTACCCAAAGAACACGAAAACACTAATTTAAAAAGATATGTGCACCTTTGTGTTTATTGCAGGATTGTGTACAATAGCCAAGATATGGAAGCAGCCTAAGTGTTCATCAATAGGGGAGTAAATAAAAAAAAAAAGTGTGTGTGTGTGTGTGTGTGTGTGTGTGTGTGTGTGTATTCCACAGAATTGAATATTTCAAGGATGAAATCTTGCCATTTGCAACAACATGGTTGGATCTAGTAGGTAGAATGCTAAGTGAAATAAGTCAGTCAGAGAAGGACAAATACCATATGATTTTCACCTGTGTGGAATTTAAGAAACACATGAACACAAATAGAAAAAGGAGACAAACCAAGAAACAGACTCTTCACTGCAGAGAACAAACTGGTGGCTACTGAAGGGCGGGCGGTGGGGGGGTGATGGGGGAAATGGAGGAAGGGGATGAAGAGTATACTTGCGACAAGCTGAGTAATGTACAGAATTGTGGATCACTCGATTACAACACCTGAAACAATGCTGTTAATTTTTTAAAATTATTTCCTGAATTAACAAAGTGCTTTGTGTTTCCAGCCACTATGTTAGGGGGTAATTTGTTAGGTAGCAATAGCTAAATAGTACAGGCATCGTAAATTTAACTTGTCTAAAACCAGACTCCTGAACTTTACTCATGCCCTCAATGGGCTCCCCCTCTCAGAGACGCTCATCTCCATGAATGACTACCCTACCCTTCCAGTGGCTGAGACCAAAAGTTTGGAATCATCCTTGATTCCAAATGATGATCCTTGGATCATCCTCTCTCTCATGACGAAGGACCAAGCCATCAGCAGTCCTTGGCAGCTCTACCTTCCCAATGTTTCTAAAATCTGCCCATTTCACCTCAGCTTTGCTACTGTTGTCCTCTCTGAGATGAGGAAACCGTTGTCCTCTGATGAAGCTGTTGTCCTCTCTGATATGGACAATTGCAGTAACTTCTCCATGAGTCGCTATCCTTCTACAGTTTCCTTCCAACACAAAACCAGAGTGACCCATTTAAAGGTAAAGTCATTTTTTTCTCCTTGGCTCAAAGCTCTCTAATGGTTCCACATCTCTCTAGTGAAGACGGTCTTTAGAATGACTTGAAAGGCCTGTGTGGTCTGACCTTCTTTCCAGGCTCTCTTCCATTTGTTCTCTTCCCAAGCCATCCTGGCCAAAGTTGGAGCCCACCTCAGGGCCTTTGCATTTTCTGTTCTTCAGCCAGCATCTCTGGGCACACCTGATGGTAGGGAAGGGATTGTCTCCTTTGTCCATTGCTATTCCTCCCCATACCTAGAGCTCTGCCCAGTTCACACTAAGTCTTTAAATATTCGATGTGCACATGTATAACTCGGGTAGAACGGATGCAGTACTCTGTAGCTAAAAGCCCTGAGCAACACACAGCATCCATGGTTTGGTCTGTTTGTCCTTTGTATAGGAGCTTTTCTCTGCACACCTAGGACTGTTAGTGACCTGTGTATATTTAATAGTGAGACACTGGTTCATTCATGTAGATAGTTGGTGTGATTTTCTGTCTCTAGTGGCCTCTGTCCTGCATGAGAGGGCTGACTATACCGTGGAGGGGTGTGTGTGCGCGTGCACGCCTGCGTGTTTGGGGTAGGAGGTTCCTGGATATATCCAATGGCAAACTTCACGAAAATCTTTCACTAGAGCATATTCATGTTAAGGAATAGGCACATACATTGGGTTTCTTCCCCAAAATGTCCAAATGAGGGTGGCTTTCTCTACTTTGAGGACTCGACCACCCCTAGAGGAGCACTATATTGTCCTGCTCTGATTTTTGGAGCATTTTCCTCTGGTTTAAGTCCAGGGGCACCATCGCTGGTAGGGGTGAGGGAAGCTGCTACTTGACGTTTTTTGATCATTTCCATCAGTGACTGCTCTTCAACCCCTGTATGTCCCCAGAGACCCCCCAGAGGCAAGAACGCTGCTGTGTATCTTGTGGCGAGGGGGTGGGGGGGCGGTCTCCTTCCCTGCTTGTGTGTTCCCCCATCTACCCCACCATCTACCTCCCATATTCCCGTATTCACCATTTAAGACTGCAGATTCCCCAGCTCCCTTTTCAATTTTCAGCAATTTTCTGACTTTACTCTATTTATTTCTTTTTTTGTTCCTCTCATATCAGTGTGTTTCCAGGAAGACGAGGTGGTAAACTCAAATGCGCGCTATGTCATCTTCAAACAGCAGACATGCATGATATTGTAATTTTCGCTTCTTGCCACCCTCATTAGATGCTGGTTTGATTTTTCCACTCGCCTTCATTTTCTTTCTCCAGAAGCTTTCGTTCCTGGTGTTATGAAATTTTACAATGACAAGTCTCTTGGTGGAGGCGTTTTTTTATTCACTGTACCGAACTGAGTCCCTCCCTTACTTCTCGAAAAATTTCCACTATTTTTGATAGTTTTCTACTCACTGTTTTATCTTCCTGGGATTCCTATTCATTAGAAATTTTACCTCCTGTCTAGATTAACCAGCCCTCTCATCTTTCTTGTTATCTTCTTCCTGTGAGTTTTCCTCATCTCCTTCTCCTTCAACTGAATTTATTTTGGCTATCCTACTTTTAATTTCCAATCTCTATTTGTTCCTTGTTTTGGGCCTTTTTCATTTTATGAATACAGTAGTCTGTCTTACCTTCTGCAAGATAATAGCCCTATTTGGTGTTTGGTTTGTTTTAATCTATTTCCTCTGGATTTATTTTTTCTCTTTGCTTTGGATGGCTTTCCCAAATATTTGGAGATTCCTAACTGTATGCTTTGTTACAAAGCTAAGTGGAGGCATATAAAGAATTTTAAGAGCTTGAGAAACAATGGATGTGAATTGGGTAGGGCCAGTGAGCATTCCTAAGGTTAAGCTTCCTGGGCAGGAGACCTGGAAAGGCTTACAGAGAGCAAGTGTGGAAGCGAAGAAGGGAAATGATCTGATTGGCTGTGGCTTGGTTGGCTGTTTACGACTGGTTGTGCTTAGCATTTTGATTTCAGAACCGGAGGAATTGATAGGCTTAGATTTTGGTTTGCTTATGTAGGCCCCCCCCCATGGCCCTAGAGACACTTCAGTCCAATGGCCTCCTTGTGTAATTAACTGAACAGCTACATTCAAGAGTCAGACCAGGCATGAGTTTCATTTGTTGACTGGTGGATTTCACTGTGGAATAACTTGGGCCATTGGGCATTTGCATGGAGGTCATTTCTCTGGGATCCGGAGTGGTGGGTAGACCGCAGGGTGCTCGTTCCCGCACCGGGTGGCAGGAATAACAGTCACAGAATGGCAGACATCAGCAATAAAGTGTCATTGTCTAAACAGGATGCCCCCGACCCCCCGCCAAGATACTATGCCGGTACCATACTTTATTATCCTATAATCTGTGACCAAGGTGAGGACGAGTACTGGTATTTACTTATTTTGATGCTCCTTGATGTCTCAATAAAGCATGTGGAATGAATGAATGGCGGGGATTTGCTCCTGGCCTTGCTCCGCACCTCGAATAACAGTTGCTGGGGCCAACTGACGAGTGACTGTCACAGGTCCCTGCCCAGGGCCCTGAGCGATCCAGTGGTGGGGGGTTGGGGGGAGGGGGCTCAGTCCTCGTGTGACCGCAAGGAGAGTACGCATGCGCCCGGGGCCCAGAAGGCGGAGCCTCGCCTCTCCTTGTCCTGTCTCTGCAGTTCTTAACAGCGAGGCTGAGCTTACGGTTGCATCTTTTTGCCAAAACTGGGCCTGGAGCTAGTGACTTCCAGCGATATAATGATCTCTCAAGCTACCCTCTCATCTTTTCGGTCTGATATTTTTCCCTTTCATGTTTTCCACATTTAAGAGCGATCAGTGTCCTATCTGCTCTGTCATTTTCCTGTTTCACTAACTTGGAGAGCCACTTGTCATCTGAAAATGTGCCCTCTTTGAGGCCAGTGGAGAACACCATGTTCTTTTTCCCTCTAGAAAAAGGAGCATGATCCCTGTTCTCGTTTCCCTCTTTAAGTTACTTTGTGTCAGATTTGTCCCAATGCCACGATCATTAATATTTAAATAGACTTTTTTAAGAAATTTAAAAAGACAAAGGGATGAAGCCTTCCTATTTGAGCACATGTTACTTGCCTCACACTAAGTCCGATGACGGATGAAGAGAAAAACATTCCTTTCAGAGTTTCACAATCTCCTGGAAGAAACACACATAAACATAACGAAGTTTGGCAAACGTTATATTATTATTATTTTTTAAAGATTTTACTTATTCATTTGACAGAGATCGCAAGTAGGCAGAGAGGCAGGTGTGGGAGGGGGGAAGCAGGCTCCCTGCAGGGCTCCATCCCAGGACCCTGGGATCATGACCTGAGCTGAAGACAGAGGCTTTAACCCACTGAGCCACCCAGGTGCCCCACGTTATATTATTATTAAGAGCTCAGAAACAGTATTTCGAGGATAGAGAATAAACTCATGGTTTCTCTGTGACCCCAGCTGGGTATCCACCAATGACTCTCAAACGTGTAAGTAAAGTTTAAAATCAGGAAAATTACCTTGCGCTTTGCTTTTATCACTTCCACTCCAGATTTGTAAATTAACAAATGGAAATCCGAAGTGACAGGCAGGTGTGAAAGAGAACTCAAAGAAACAGCTGCTTTAAGGAATAATATTGAAAATGTATAAAAGCTGTTAATAAATAAAAAGAAGCCCATATGTGTATTTTAAAAATCCCAAACACTTCTCTCCTGGCTTCTTCACAATCCCGAAGTATAAATAGCTTTTTTTTTTTTTTTTAAATTAACCAAATCTGCCCAGATTTCTGCAGACCTTCAAGGAAGCATGAAGAAGAAGATATGAGTTGATGTGAAGGATTACGTTAGAGATTGTGGTTGTTAAAAAGGAAAATGGAGCAAAGCATGAGACCCCGAGCTAAGGCTCGGGAACGTGTCTGGGGAGCTAGTCCGTGGGGAGGCAGGTTTGACACAAGAGTAGCTTGATTATTTTGTTAACTGTTTCCTTTGCTGTGCAAAAGCTTTTGATCTTGATGAAATCCCAATAGTTCATTTTTGCCCTTGCTTCCCTTGCCTTTGGCGATGTTCCTAGGAAGATGTTGCTGCGGCTGAGGTCGAAGAGGTTGCTGCCTGTGTTCTCCTCAAGGATTTTGATGGATTCCTTTCACACATTCGACATATCAGATAAAGGACTAGTGTCCAAAATCTATAAAGAACTTAGCAAACTCAACACCCAAAGAACAAATAATCCAATCAAGAAATGGGCAGAGGACATGAACAGACATTTCTGCAAAGAAGACATCCAGATGGCCAACAGACACATGAAAAAGTGCTCCATATCACTCGACATCAGGGAAATACAAATCAAAACCACAATGAGATATCACCTCACACCAGTCAGAATGGCTAAAATTAACAAGTCAGGAAATGACAGATGTTGGGGAGGATGTGGAGAAGGGGGAACCCTCCTACACTGTTGGTGGGAATGCAAGCTGGTGCAACCACTCTGGAAAACAGCTTGGAGGTTCCTCAAAATGTTGAAAATAGAACTGCCCTATGACCCAGCAATTGCGCTACTGGGTATTTACCCTAAAGATACAAACGTAGTGATCCGAAGGGGCACGTGCACCCGAATGTTTATAGCAGCAATGTCCACAATAGCCAAACTATGGAAAGAACCTAGATGTCCATCAACAGATGAATGGATAAAGAAGATGTCGTATATATACACAATGGAATACTATGCAGCCATCAAAAGAAATGAAATCTTGCCATTTGCGACAACATGGATGGAACTAGAGCGTATCATACTTAGCGAAATAAGTCAAGCAGAGAAAGACAATTATCATATGATCTCCCTGATATGAAGAAGTGGTGATGCAACATGGGGGCTTAAGTGGGTAGGAGAAGAATCAATGAAACAAGATGGGATTGGGAGGGAGACGAACCATAAGTGACTCTTCGTCTCACAAAGCAAACTGAGGTTAGCTAGGGGGAGGAGGGTTGGGAGAAGGAGGTGGGGTTATGGACATTGTGGAGGGTATGTGCTATGATGAGTGCTGTGAAGTGTGTAAACCTGGCGATTCACAGACCTGTACCCCTGGGGATAAAAATATATGTTTATAAAAAATAAAAAATTAAAAAAAAAAAGAGTAGCTTGATGAAAACCCTCCATGGAGCCCTTGGATTGTCAGAGATCTCCTAGGGGGCGCAGAGGTTGGGAAGGCTCCGGACATCCTCAGTCCCCATCCACCACCACCACCAAAGACCAAAGAGGCTCTGGGCTATCACGCTCTTGCTCTCTCTCCCTCTCTTTTTAAAAATATTTTATTTATTTATTTGACAGATAGAGATCACAAGTAGGCAGAGAGGCAGGCAGGGCGGGGTTGGGGGGGAAGCAGGCTCCCTGCTGAGCAGAGAGCCCGATACAGGGCTCCGTCCCAGGACGTTAGGATCATGACCTGATCCCAAGGCAGAGGCTTTAACCCACTGAGCCACTGGGGCACCCCTCACTCTCTCTTTTTAAAATATTTTACTTATTTATTTAACAGAGCACAAGCAGGGAGAAAGCAGGCAGAGGCTCCCCTCTCAGCAGACAGCCTCATGCAGGCTGTGTCGCAGGACCCTGGGATCATGACCTGAGCCACCCAGGCATCCCTAGGGGTGTCTCTTTTGTAGACCAGACTTCAGCATGGGATTCTATTTGGACCCAGGTTTTGGCAGTCTGTAAAGTTTAAACGAGGGTGATTGCATCAGCACAAAGAACTCTGGAGAGCAGAAGGTGAGCCTGAACCATGAAGGCGAGAAAGACTGAGATCTTGGGAGTCCTGGCAGGTGCTTGATAAAGTATGTAGGACAAGTCGATCCCAGCAGTGTCTAGAGCTCCAGAGGAAAAGCCAGGGCAATCAGAAATCATTAAAGATCAATATAGTGACCTGAATGAATGGCCATCCCAGGTCATTGCGAAGGAATGATCTAGAAATCCACATAGGAACAGTGCTCCAAGAGAGCTAATGGGTGAAGATTTTAAACATCAGAATTCAAGATCAGCTTTTCCAAGGATTTAAGAAGAACAAAAACATTGAGGGATGGACGACAAATCTGGAATTTATCCTTTTATGTACAGCAGCTAGCAAAGGCTTTGGAGGAAACTTGCAGGAAGCTAGGAGCGAGGGGGGTGTCCGTGTTCCTGCAGGCTGGACAGCTTGAACTTTCAAGGTCGGCTGACCTTTCACCTGACCTTTAACATAGACCACACTGACCTTTCTATTAGAAACCCAACAGGGATTTGTGAGAGGTATGGAAATGCTCCGTCAACCCCAAATCCCACAACTGTGAGGGCCCTCCTGGGAGCACTACTGATCTGCATTACCTGAGGGTTTTTCTGAAAGAGCAGTTGCCTTGGACCTTCCCCGAGGGCATGGTTAGTGACAGAACATCAAAGTCTGTCCCTCAGACCACAAAACTAGGAGAAGCATAAGATACAAACTTGACCCTTAACAAAGGTTTCAGATTTCTGGATTCATCCACACACCTGATCTCCACTGAACTCATTGCAGGATCCCAATCATTCGTGGTTTTTTTTTTGTTGTTGTTGTTTTAAAGATATTTATTTATTTATTTGACAGAGAGAGAGATCACAAGTAGGCAGAGAGGCAGGCAGAGAGAGAGAGGAGGAAGCAGGCTCCCTGCTGAGCAGAGAACCCGATGCGGGACTCGATCCCAGGACCCTGAGATCATGACCCGAGCCGAAGGCAGAGGCTTTAACCCACTGAGCCACCCAGGAGCCCAATCATTCGGTTTTAAACGAATAAATCAGCATGCCAGGCACTGTGGCCCACACTAGGAATATAGGGGTAAGAACACAAGACACGTGGAATTTTTTTTTTTTTTAAGACTTTGTTTATTTGAGAGAGAGAGTGAGTGAGCATAAGAGAGCGAGTACAAGCAGGTGGTGGGGCGGAGGTGGGGGCAGAGGGAGAAGCAGGCTCCCCGCTGAGCAGGGACCCTGAAGCAGGGCTCAATCCCAGGATCATGACCTGAGCTGAAGGCAGATGCTTCACCGACTGAGCCATCCAGGTGCCCCAAGACGGTGGCATTTAAAGTCCTGTAGCTTGAAAGCAGCACGAAGAGAAATCCAATTTGCCGCAGCAGGCATGCAAGTGAAAGGAGAAAGCAAGTCACTGTCACAATTAAAAATGCATTTAGAATCTAGTGGTGAAAAGAATCTACATGTATCACTTATGTTTAAGTTGAAAAGATGAAATCCTCTGGGCAAAGAGCCACTGACAGAATCATGAGCAAAATGTAATTATCTGCTACTTAAAGAGACACGGACCTGAAAGTCCTGCATAACCTCAAAGCTATGTGAAAAATGCAGCTGCTAACAGCCTGCTCTCCTACAAGATGTAATGAGGTCCTACCAGGTAAAACTACCGTAACTCCTCTTGAGGCATCATCAAGACTGATGGACACATAGCGTATACAAGAGAAAATTCGGATATTGGATTGTGTGATGGGAAAATGCACAATCTTCTTAGCAGTGTATGAAAACAAAATAGGGGCCCCTGGGTGGCTCAGTCAGTTCAGCTGCTGCCTTGAGCTCAGGTCATGATCCCAGGATCCTCAGATCAGCCAGGCCAGCCTCCCCGCTCAGGGGGGAGTCTGCTTCTCCATCTGCCCCTCCCCCCTCTCAAATAAACAAATAATTTTTTTTTATTAACATATAATGTATTATATGCCCCAGGGGTACAGGCCTGTGAATCATCAGGCTTACACATTTCACAGCACTCACCATAGCACATACCCTCCCCCAGTGTCCATCATCCAACCACCCTATCCCTACCCCCACCCCCAGCAACCCTGTTTGTTTCATGAGATTAAGAATCTCTTATGGTTTGTCTCCCTCCCCAGACCCATCTTGTTTTATTTTGTTCCTCCCTTCCTACCACTAGCCTCCCGCCTGGCCTTTCAAATTCCTCATATCATATAGATCATATGATAATTGTCTTTCTCTGACTTATTTAGCTTAGCGTAATCCCCTCTAGTTCCATCCACGTCTTTGCAAATGCAAGATTTTGGTGGTTTTTTTGATGGCTGCATAGTATCCCACTGTGTGTATATATACCACACCTTTATCCATTCGTCTGCTGATGGACATCTAGGTTCTTTCCATAGTTTGACTATTGTGGACATTGCTGCTATAAACATTTGGGTGCACGTGCCCCTTTGGATCACTACATTTGTATTTTTAGGGTAAATACCCAATAGTGCAATTACTGGGTCATAGGGTAGCTCTATTTTCAACTTGTTGAGGAACCTCCATGCTGTTTTCCAGAGTGGCTACACCAGCTTGCATTCCCACCAACAGTGTAGGAGGGTTCCCCTTTCTCTGCATCCTCCTCAACATTTGTCATTTCCTGACTTGTTAATTTTAGCCATTCTGACTGGTGTGAGGTGGTATCTCATTGTGCTTTGATTTGTATTTCCCTGATGCTGAGTGATGTGGAGCATTTTTTCATGTGTCTGTTGGCTATCTGGATGTCTTCTTTGCAGAAATGCCTGTTCATGTCCTCTGCCCATTTCTTGATTGGATTATTTGTTCTTTGGGTGTTGAGTTTGCTAAGTTCTTTATAGATTTTGGACATTAGCCCTTTATCTGATAAGTCGTTTGCAAATATCTTCTCCCATTCTGTCAGTTGTCTTTTGGTTTCGTTGACGGTTTCCTTTGCTGTGCGAAGGCTTTTGATCTTGATGACGTCCCAATAGTTAAATAAAATCTTTTAAAAAAGAAAAATAAATTGAGCCACCTTCTAGGCACCATTAATCAAGGTTTCAGCTAACAAAAATAAATTAGAGCGGTAAAGTCCATTGCTGGCAATCAGGAGAAATATACATTCATATTGCAATGCCTAGTGACACCATAAATGGGATTTGTCTGTCCAGAAATAATAAGGAAATATTGCCAAAAAAACCCTATGAAATTGTTCAAATCCTTTGTTCTGGTATCATTGCTGAATCTTAAGGAAGTATCCTGGTTTAAAAAAAAAAGTTGTTTTTTTTTAAACGTTCATATTGGCACTGTTTAGAATTTCTTTAAAAATTAGAGAAACACTCCAAATTCTCAGTGTAAAAGGATCAGCTAAATAGGCCATGGAACCTTGACTTTGCTACAGCTGTTGGAACAAGAAGCAGGTATCTGCATTGGCCCATGAGGGATAAACACCATCCAGAATTACCTTCCCCCCAAACTAGAAAAATGCACAAAATCTAGGAATCAGTGTATTTTCAGACACTGCATAGCAAGGCAAAAAGTGACCAGGATCCCCGAGAAAAGGAAACAGTTGAGGTGAAGCCTGCCATGGCAAGGCTTTCTGTCTGGGAGTAATTCCCAGAGCGCAGCTCCCTGAGGAGAATCCCAGACTCCATGCACCAGTCCCTCTGGGTTGAGGAGATGGACGGATGCTCTGACAGACCAATGTTTCTAGAACTGGCAGAGGAGGGTGCCCCGGGGAGGAGAACCATGACGAAAAAGGCCTCAGACATTTAGGTAGGGGTCCTCTTGAGTCTTTGACTAAATGCCAGTGAGTGCTCATGTAGAGAAAAATCCCACAGGGCCAGACAAGAACAGTTCGCAGAGAAAGAACAATGATCCCAGAGGTTACACTGTGCGGGGGATGATTTGTGTCTCCTGGAGCTAGAAAGATCTCACTGAATATTCAGGGCACTAACAAGGATCCTTAGAAAGGCCACACCTGACAAATGGGGTTTCATTCATTCTAGGGTAAAAAGCTAGGCTGAAAGCACCTGACATGACTTTTTGCTACTAAAACTCAGTCAGGAAAAGTTAGATGGCTTAATAAGCCATACATCTGTTAAGTAAAATGATTTTGTAATTAAAGGTCTTCCCACAGTGAAAATTCCAGGTTCAACTGGCTTCACAGGTGAATTCGATCTACCATTTGAGGAAGAAATATGACCATTTCTGCACCGATTCTTCCAGAAAATAGGAGAAGGAGCCCTTCTGAAGTCATGTTATGGTATGCGCATTCTCCCGACATCAAAACCAGATGAACACATTATAAGAAAAGGAAACTACAGGCGAGTAGTTCCCATGAACTTAGACACATAATAAATAGCAAAGCAGCCACCTCCATTTGTGATGAAAAGCATCTATAGAAGATCTCTAGCTGGGATCATCCTTTAGAGTAAAAAACATGCTTTCCTCCTAGCCACTTCTACTAAACCTTATGTTGGAGTTCAGGACCAGTACAATTAAAAAAATAAATAAATAAACATGCTGAAGGACATGACACTACACGATTTCAAGACTTACTCTGAAACCATAGTAATTATAACAGGATGATGCCTGGAACAGAACAGAATCCAGGGAGAAACACCCACAAATGTGTGGGTGGTCACTTGCTTTTTGACATATTACCAAGGTGAGGAAAGCACACTTTTTTCAACAAACGGCTTTCAAAAACTAAATATCTATATGGTCTTAACTCTGATCCTTTATACCATGTACAAAACTAACCCTAAATGGATATAATCTTTTTTTTTTTAATTTTTAATTAAAATATAATGTATTATTAGCCCCATGGGTACAGGTCTGTGAATCATCAGGCTTATACATTTCATAGCACTCACCATAACACATACCCTCTCCAATGTCCATCACCCAGCCACACTATCCTGCCACCCCACCACCGCGCCCCGCCCCGCAACCCTCAACTTCTTTTGTGAGATTAAGAGTCTTTTATGGCTAAATGGATATAATCTTAAATGTGGGGGCTAAGACTTTACCTCCTCTGTAAGAAAGCACTGGAGAAAATCTTGGAGGCTTTAGGTAAGCACAGACTTCTTATGTAGGACACAACCTACCGCAAAATAAAAATGGGGAAATTAGACTTCATCAAAATTCAAATGTTTTCATCTTTCAAAGACGCTATTAAAATGAAGAGGCAAGCCAAAGACTGGAAGAAAAGATTGGCCAAACATGTTTCTGATAATGGACTTCAATGCAAAATTTATAAAGAAAGCTTACAACTTGATACCAAGAAGAACAAGCCAATTTTTTAAATCGGCCAAAGATTTGAATGAACACTTCTCCAGAGAATATATGTAAATGTGTAAATAAAATAATATAAAGTGGTAAATAAAGACACAAAAATGTCCAACTCATGTGTAGACAATGGGGAGAATCAGAAATGAATCCAAAAATGATTTTTTGTAGTTACCGAAATACTTTTAAATAAGGTTTTTTTTAAAAAATTTTTTTTATTGATTTTTTTGGGGGGAAGATTTTGTTTATTTCACAGAGAGCACAAGCAGGGGGAGGGGCAGGCTGAGGGAGAATCAGACCTACTGCGGAGCAGGAAGTGTGACCCAGGGCTCCATCCCAGAACCCTGGGATCATGACCTGAGCCCAAGGCAGACACCTAACCAACTGAGCCACCCAGGCGACCTAATAAGGGATTTTTAAAAACAAACATTTTTATGAAAAAGCAGAAGCTCAAAATAGAGAATGGATAACCATTGATTTGGGTGACAAGTTGCCAAATTTCCAACATTTACCTTGTGGCAGCAGCCCAACATGGAAGCTCAAGAGCGAAGAATACAGATCCCAGAATGTCACAGAAATGTAATTTTAGAGTTTGCAAAATTTCAGAGAGGACGCTACATGGACTGTTCTCTGGCTAATAATTTATAGCTCCCGGTTCATCGCTGGGAAGAGAATAAAGTCTGCTCTTTGTTGAAGGAGCAGAAGAATCGGGAGCGGCCCCTGGTTTGGAAGAGATGACAGGCGCTGTGTTCTCCAAAGCAAGCAAATGTCTTTTCAAGAAGAAATTGGCATTTGGATCCTGCTGCTGCTGCAGGAGACCTCCATCTGCAGAATAAGAATAGCGCAGCAGAATGCTGTCCCTGCTGCTCGGATCTAGCGCGTTTGTATTGTATCAATCACAGATCCATCGAGAATTCACTTGCTTTCATTCTTTTGCAAAATTGCTGCGATGCCCTGAGGTTGAAGTGGATGGACAGACGCATCCGGCATGGGGTGCCTGGGTCTGGGCTAAGTGCCATCAGAACACCTGGGGGCTTGTTCGGAAATGTGTCACTCAGGTGCAGGGACAGTACAAAACAGTTCGTCCAGTCTCTTACCCAGGTTTCTGTCTGAAAATACACATTCCCAGTGAGGGAAGGTCCTGGGCTGTGTACCCACCTGGGTCCTACTTAAGAAGCTTCTCGGGATTAGCATGATGTGGAAAGGGCAGGAGGTTCCGACCTTGGCTCCCTCGTGTACTTACCCTCTCCGAGCCTCAGTTCCCCTATCTGTAAAATCAGAGTGGTACAAGTTGACAGTTCTTCTCGGGAACCTGTGGGCCAGATGTGTTTTAGAATTCAGAAATTTTCAGATTGCAGAAAAGTAATGCTGTCCTGATAGCCAGCATCACCTAATGCCCCGGGGAGGGTGCAGGGCTGGACACCATGGTAAAAACAGGTTAGTATTTCTGGAGAGAAACGTATAAATATTCACTGTATGCGGGATAAATAAAGACGATGATAAGATCATGTTAGTTAAGGTCAGGTTTTGCTGCCAAGTGTGCTTGCTGTAAATCTATATAAAGATTTTTGGTTTTTAAGGTTTATAGATTTCAAAACTGCAGGTGAGGGCATGTGGAACTGTTATTATATTCAAGGCCACTGCTAGGCTGTAGGGCTTTTCTGTGGGAAGAACAAGATAAGCATTTTACCATGGAAACCACCAGCTTTTGTGTAAATTTGGACAGTACCCCTTCTGGGCGATCACAGCCCCTATGCCCATAACTTGGCAAGTACAGTAGGAGTAATACATCGTTTCCTTCACGGTAAATGTCAGTTGTCAGCCCATCCTTAGCTAGGCATCTTTGTGCAGTGCACAACCCGTACAACCAGACACTGTACCACCAGTGGTCCTGATCATACCCACATCTCAGGGTTGCTGGAGGAATAAGTACTAATGTAGGATATCCTCCTCCCCCACAGATACAGCTCTACTTCGGACTCTTTCTCAGGCTCTAGATAAATGCTTTTCAGGTGTGACCGAGCATGTGCCTCACCTGGCTCCTCAAAATGCAGGAGAGCTGTGTGTAATACTGTGTTTCTAGCAAACTTGCAAGTCACATGCTGCTGGTTCACAAGCCACACTTTGAGTAGTAAGGTTCCAGACCCATTTAGCCATCGTCCCCTGGATGTCCCACATGAACTTAATTAAGCATGTCCCATACGGAAGTTATGGCCTTTCCAGAAACCTGTTTCTGCTCCTGCTTATCTGACCCCATTCATGGACCCAGTCTCCAGATACTGTCCCCCAAGTTGGCAATGTGCCAGTCAGTCCTTCCTGCTTCCTCAGGTCCTCTTTCTCATCCACACAGTGATCAGTTGCTATAAGCGACAGATTCTACCTCCTTGGTATTTCTACCATTCATTTTTCAGCTGGACAATTCTTTATGGTGGAGATCTGTCCACAGGGGGCAGACACACCCCTGGTGGAGAACCACCGCTTCAATCTCTTGCCTTCTCTCCGTTTCTCCAGCTACTGACTTGGATCACTTCTTTCCCAGGGATAGTCTGGTGTTTCATCTTTGTGTATATTTTAATTATCCTATAACAATCTGTTAACATTTCTGTGTTCTCCACTTGAGTGTGAGGCCTAAGAATTCCCACGCTCTTGGCATCCTTCACAGAGCCTGATATAGGCGATGCTTTACACATATGAGTGAATGAATGAATGAATGATTCAATCCCCTCACAGCTGCAGGTTCCTAGAAGGAGGAAGCTCAGGGTTCCGCTCCCAGGAGGTCTGCCCCAGGATTCAAGTAACACCTGTGTGTATCTAGAGAGAGCCCAATGTACAGAGGGAGCCGTGAGCACCAGATGATATCCAAAGTAGATTCTGCCCCCAAGATACTCCCACCTGCCTTTTGGCCTCTCTTTCTCTCTTGTTTTTGTCTGGCCTCTTTACACTGCTTAGAAAGGTTGTTCATTCCACTGCTTCTCAACCCAGACTGCATGGGGCTGTGTTGCTACATGAGTAGCTACTCGAAGACACTCTCTTCATCCTGAATGGCTGCCCTTGAACCCTGTTTAGAGTTTATGTTCGAAACCCAGGTTGGCTTGTTCTGAGCAAACCATGAGAATACCCATGGCTTATGCAATGCATTTTGGAAGACTCAAGGTCTCCTCCGGGGCCCCCGGTTTGAATTTCACTTATGCCATTGGCTTTTAGTTGAAGTCTGACCCTTAGGAATCATTTGTTTAAATTTGCTGATCATCGGTCCAGCTGTTTTGCCAAGATACTGTGATAGACAAGTATAGATAATAGAAAAGACATATCTTGGTCCCTACCCTGGTTCCTGGCCAGAGTTCCCGCAACCCTTGTAATTCCGTGAGGAATCAGGGCACACAGAGCATCTGTTGTACTATTTGGTCTTTGACCCTGTTCTTGACACAGAGCTCCCACATCCCTTGGACTTTGCCGGATGGTAGCAGTGTTCTTTGATCTACTGAGGTGATGTCTGGTGGGCTCCTGGATGGGGGCTGGCCACCAGAAAGACCAAGTCATGCTTAGAAGCTTGGAATATTCAGCCCCACCCCCCATTCTCCAGAGAGGGGAGAGGGGCTAGAATTGGAGTTCTTGGTCCATCATGTCTAGGTGATGAAGCCTCCATAAAGATCCCAGAAGTCTGGGGTTTGAAGCGCTTCCGGGCTGGTGAACACTTGGGGGTGCTGGGAGAGTGGCGTGCCCGGAAAGAGCGCGGAGACTCTGTGGCCCTCCCCATACTTTGCCCTATGTGTCTCTTGCATCCCAATGTTCATCTGGACCCTTCAACCTATTCTATTCTATTCTAATAACTGATAAGCCATTATTATCAGTTTCCCTGAGTTCTGTGAGCCACTCTAGCAAATGAATCACACCTGAGGAGGGGGGCGTGGGAACTTCTGGTTTATAGCCAATGGGTGAAAAGCCCAGGTGACATCCGGGCTTGTGCCTGGCATCCGGAGTGTGTGTGTGGGGGTGTAGTCATGTAGGAGTCAGTCCTTCAGCTGTGGGATCTGATGCTGTTTCCAGGTAGAGAGTGTCAGAATTGAATTGAATTGTAGGGAGAATTGAATTGAATTGTTGTGGGGAGAACTGCCTCCGCCCCAAGCTGGTGTCAGGAGGGTGGGGTGTGGCTGCAGTGCAGGGGTGGGCAGTGGGGGGGTAAAGGGGACACACCGGAGGGGAGCTCGTTTTTCCTATCTCAGCCACACGGGCTGAAACTTAATAGATTGTCTAGTTGTCTGCAACTATTTTAGTCTGAACTTGACCCCTTTTGTCTTCCAGCTCGTTCTTTGTCTCCGTAGTGTCTTTCAACTGCATTTAATCAGCTTTTGCTACTTGGGCTAGAGTTTGAATCTTTTCCCATCTCTGTCTGCAGGGCCCTCATCCCCCACCCCCTCTGTCTGCCTCCTGTCTTGGTCCATCAGTGAGGCCAATTCCAATGGGTCAAGAATCAACCAACCTGGTCTTGAATTCTGGCTCTGTCACTCATTAGATGAGTGATTTATTTAGCAGATGCTGTTTATTCCAGTCATCTGTTTCCTAATCTGCAAAACAAGGGTGCAGACATCCACCATGTTGGTTGGTGTGAGGATGAAACAGAAAGCGTTGAACACATTGCCATAAACATTACACGTTAATAAAAGGTAGCCACGTTTATGGCCAACTTCCTTTATGAAATTGTGTTTTTGGAAAAAAAAAATATTCAGAGCAAACACTCCCAAGCCACCTAGAGTTGAGTCTCTGCCCATTGTGTAAAGAGGCTCAATGAACAGCTGTCCCTTCTTGAGACAGAGCTCCTTCTTCCTTCCTTCATTCCTTCTTCGGGCATTTCCCCTTCATCCTGTTGCCAGTTTGGTTCTAGGCACAAAATTGTTTCTGGCTGGATCAGTCAGGTAAAGATCCCAGACTGGACGCAGCCGTTAAAAAAAAAAAAAAAAAGTCGGAGCGCCTGGGTGGCTCAGTGGGTTAAAGCCTCTGCCTTCGGCTCAGGTCATGATCCCAGGGTCCTGGGATCGAGCCCCGCATCGGGCTCTCTGCTCAGCAGGGAGCCTGCTTCCTCTTTCCTCTCTCTCTGCCTGCCTCTCTGCCTACTTGTGATCTCTATCTGTCAAATAAAATAAATAAAATCTTTAAAAAAAAAAAAAAAAAGTCTTCTCTAGCTGGTGATGGTCCAAACCCACATGAACCCCAAGCCTTTGTTAATCTTGCATAATGACACACTCAATTGCTTTTTAAAAATAAAACTGAGGGGCGCCTGAGTAGCTCAGTGGGTTAAAGCCTCTGCCTTTGGCTCAGGTCAGGATCCCAAGGTCCTGGGATCAGAGCCCCACATCAGGCTCTCTGCTCAGTGGGGAGCCTGCCTCCCCCACCTCCCTGCCTGCCTCTCTGCCTACTTGTGATCTCTGTCAAATAAATAAATAAATTAAATAGTTTTTAAAAATTAAAAAATAAAAGCGAACACTGCAAATTAAAAAGCAGACTAATACAGAGTCTGGTTTTCATTGCAGTCTCTCGTATTTTGAATTAATGAGGTTTTGTAGGAGTGTGAAGGCTGCATTTCCCGGGTAGACCATTTGGAAGAGGAATTCCCACCTGGAATCTGAGCTGTTTCTTCCCTGCCTCTGCCTTTACCTTTGTACTTCCTTTTTCCTTATTTCTTTCCTTTCGTCTTCATCTTGTTCTAACGCTGTTCCCTCAGCATCCCTTCTCGAAGCCGCTGATACCCCTGTGGTGTTCTCTAAACACTTATCAATATCTTTGGCACAAAGAGCCACAGAGAAGGATTCGGGTAGATCATTAGAGAATGTCAAAGCTGGAAGCGCTTGGAGGTCACCTCACTTAAGGTTCTCAAACTGTATTCCCTACAGCCCGAGGGGTCTGCGGAGGTTCACGGGAACTTTACAGGGAAAAGAGGCTTGGGGGTCCTCTATTCCTCTATTCAGTCACAACATCTCTGCTTCATCTACTGTACATCTGAGTGCTCAGCATACAAAAAAATTCAAGAGGCTTATTTTTCTTTTTAATTGAAAAACCACAGACCTAGCTCAATTCTTACATTTTACGGGTGAGGGAACTGAGGCCCCAACAGGAAGCGATTACCTCCAGAAGACACACCACTCCTTGTTGGATGAAGCAGGGTTAGCAGTCTCAACTGAGATAGATAATTCATAGATTACTGTTTTCCCCATTTCAAAGAGGTTAGGTATGATTGTGAACAAGTCCTCAGTCAGCTCTGTGTTGGAATCAGGCTGTTTCCATTCTGACTGTTCTGTCTAGGGCGTGTTGCGGTGGCGGGGGAGGATGTTGGTGCTGGGAGAGGATTGTAAGATGGGGGACAGGTTGTTTGTTTCTCATGTCAGTCTTGCTAGAATCTTCCTCATTTCTTCATTTTGGAAACACGAGGCCCAAGATGTCTGATAAACTCTCTGCGGTAAACGTAGACCGAACTCATCCCCCATGTCCTGTAAGTCATCCAGAACCCCAGGGGGCCACAGCCATGGGCACAGTGTGCCAGCAGGAAGGTGGAGACTGGCTGTGCAAAGCTCAGAATCACCCTGTGAGAGGGATTCCCCCAGAGGTTTTTGCTCTACCAAGCCCTCGGGGTCCTGCCCCCTCAAACGTCTTCTTGGCCAATGGTTCTTAGTCTTTTTGGATATTTGGACTTTTTGAGAAAATGTTTGTAAAGGCTTTGGGGGCTGCCATGGAATGGCCAATATAGTTCTCATTTTCTGAATCAATGTCTACGATCATAACAGTTATGTGATCACCAGTTACGTCTCAAGGAAAGACACAACTTGAGAAAGGAGAGCTCTTTCCAAGAAAGGACACTTTAGCACTGGCTACTAAGGATCCTGGCCGGTGCTACTGCTGTTCACTGGGAGGTGGATCCGTAATGACCTCACCTTGGCCCTTCGTTCCTGTAGCTCTTGCCGTGTCAGCCAGAGGGAACCGTTGGTGCCATCGGAGATACCCATTAGCTGGCCACTGCTAAGAGGGCATTTCGGTCTTACTCTGAGAATAAACGAACAGTAGGCACGTTCTCATTTAGGCTTACTTCCCAGTGACATTTTCCACTGTCCTAGATGAGACAGGGACAGGCCCTGACCAAGGGATGTCGACTTACTACATTAAAAAGAGGTGCATTTTCCACTGATTTAAGACAGCTGAGCTCCATGGTCCATCTCCCAAGCAGAAGGGACCAGAGCAAGGACAGTAGTGCCACCAGGAATGGGTGGGAGCTGGCCACTGGTGGGGACAATTACAAACCCTATCTGACATGGTTAAAAATGGGATACATTTTAAACCTAATCTTCTCATGTGAACTGTTTAGATAACACATTTCAAGAAATTAGAGTAAACGACTTGGAGTATGCACAATACAAATAAGCCAATCATTTCTAGCAATAAAGCTAAAAAAATGTCTGTCATGGGAGCAGCTATAGGGTGTCTAAAAAGGAGTGGGTCTGGAATTGGAAAATTGGGGCTCCTAGGGCAGGTCTACAACTTCTGGAGGGTGGACAGCCGCTCAGAGGCATGTCGCTTAGTGGCGAAAGTGTGGGGTTCTGAAGGCACCCTGGATACCGGCTCTGTCACCAAAACCATTTAACCTTCCAGAAGACCATTTCCTTATATTTCCCATGGGTGGTGGGACAACATGATCATGGTGGGCCTCCTAGAGTATGACCCAACAGAATTTGTGGGCAAAACAGGAATGAAGAAAGCTCCCATTCATCCACTGAACAGGAAGGGTTCAGAGAGGTGGTGGCCGCACCTCTGTTTCTCCCTCTCCATCCTTTGGCGCCCACGAGCAGGGCCTCCCACATGCTCAGTCCCCCAGCCCACCCAACCCGCACAGTCTTTTGTCAATGAGCCATGAACAAACCATACACAGAGAGAAGCTTCTTTTTTTTTTTCCTTCAATTTAATTGAAGTTACTTAGAAAAATAATCAGGCTTGAATGGCTTTTCCTGGAGGAAGGTTCATGAACATTTCACGCTTTTGTTGGCAATGTGGAATTCAGCTTTCTTGAACAGTACAGTAGGAGACAGGGAGAGTTTTCTAAAACAAGCCCTCTACTGCATACAAAGATGTAAGAAAAAAAAAATCACACTCCACAAAGATGTTAAGTTATATGTGCATATATACGATACTGAGCATGCTCCTAGGAAAACAGTACGGGTAGCCACTTCTGTACCTGACAAAGAGCAGCAAACCGAAATTCGCCTGCGAACAACCAAGGGGCAAGTTGGTGATCGTAGGTCCTGTTGCCTGTTCGTAGGGTCCGGTCAGCTGATGAGAAAATGCTGGAAGAAACGCTGGTTGTTGCAAACTGGGGGAGCCATGAGGTCAGTCCTGCTGACATAGGAGGGGGCCTGGAAGGGATTCCAGTCCCTGGGACGGCACAGAACGGGGCAGCTCTGACTGTGTGTGTTGGTGTGTGTGGGGGAGGGGCAGTCTGCGAGGGAGATGGTCTGACACCATTCACCGGGGACAGAGTCCCTTG
The DNA here is from genome assembly GCF_022355385.1 of Mustela nigripes. Lineage (NCBI taxonomy): Eukaryota > Metazoa > Chordata > Mammalia > Carnivora > Mustelidae > Mustela > Mustela nigripes. Next base: position 16,954,735 of record NC_081562.1, read on the forward strand.
GGTTCTTGCCATGTTGGAACAGGGCCTGAGTAATCACTACCTCAGCAGTGGTCTAGAGCCCACCAGCTAAGGGGGCTAGTGCCTTGCGTTTTTGTTGTTTTTTCCCTGGGAATTTTTTTCCAGCAGGAATTAGCCCCTTGTGCCCCTACTCCTCTGCTGTCAGGAGGGCGGGACGCATCTGGTAGACAGGGAGGAAGGAAAGTCCCCCCTGAGACACCATAGGTCAACTCACTGCCTTTCTTCCCAGACCAGCTGGGAAGGCAAGGAAGGGGATGGGAAGGTCTAGAGAAGCTGCAGGAATTCAAACTCTGTGGCTAATATTCTAGAATTTTCCAACTGAAGGGATAGGTGAAGCAGGAATGTCCTTGCAAATACTACCCTAACTGGACCTGGTTTTGAAAACACAGCAGCACCTTTGAAAAGTGGCTTGGAGGTGGGATGCCGGCCTGTACTTTTCTCCAGCAAAGCATGCAATGGAAAGTGTTTTCGAACAGTTTTCTTTAAAAAACAAAACAAAACAAAAAACCAGAAACACAAGCTTTTGCTTCCCAGGCACATTTTTACCCATGGAGTCTTTTCCACCAAGGACACAGAATACTTTCTACATTCTGCCCAACAGTTGATTCAGTTTTGTTTTTTTTTTTTTTAAGGTTTTTATGCTATTAGAAAATAAAATGTGAACACAAAACACAAGGAGAAAGTCCCTCATTGCAGAACGACACTGATGCCTTGTCCCCTAAAGGACAGTCTTTCTCACTTGAGAGAAGATGGTAGGAAAGGCAGTACTCTGCTCACGGCCCGAGTGAGCTCATCCAACCCAACAAAGATGGTGGTGGGAACACAGAGCTTGGGAAATCTATGGGAAATCCCATTGGATAACCAAAAGCACATGGTGGAATTGAGGAAGCACTGTTCAAGGGCTGGGCTCCCTTTGCGTGCGTTGGGTAACCTAAGGCTTGAGGAGCGGGGGGGACCGTTCTGTGGCCTTATGTCCCCCTCTCCACCCCCCCTTCCTCTGTCCATACCACCCAAGACCATCCCCTGCTCCCTTTGGGAAGGATGGAATCATTGCCCAGGGTAGTATCCAGGATTAAAACCATTGCACTGAAATAAAAGTTTGATTCATCTGATAACGTACCTCTGTTGCTATAAACCAGATAGAGATGGATTGGTACTGTTTTATTGTTTTGTTCTGGAAAAAGGTCAGGGAGGTTGTTTTATCCTCGACAACCTCAGATATGCTAAATCGACCTAACCAAAGTATATTCTGTGGAACATCTCTGAGATCTGCAAAATAAGAGTATCCTGGTCACATAAGTTCAGGAAATGCTACCAACTCAATGCTTTGGGGGTTCATAATGCACAGCGTACATCCAAGGCTCTTAAAAGTCCTGCAGAAAGGAAATTGACTTAATTTTCTTTCCCAAGGATATTTGACCTCAAAATGCTTTTTTTTCTTTCTTTTTTCCTTTTCTTTTCTTTTTTCTTTCTTTCTTTTTTTGCATCACACTAACTTCACAACTCTTTGACTCTTTGTTCTATGGAGCACATATCAGGAAATGCTGGACAATGATTCATTAGCAGAAGCCTTATTTGTGAGGACAGTGTCCCCTGCCTAGAAACAGGGCCCAGACTCCCAACTCCAGGGACAGCGAGGCCTGTCACTCTATTCAGTAAAACACATGGCACACATCTCTGTCCATGGAGGGCACTGTCACTGTGCCCTTCACAAAGGGGAGAGAGCTTGGAAGAAGGTATACAACATTTTATAAAAAGCTTTGGCCACCCTCTTCAGTGCACACCTCACCCACATTCAATAAAGTCATATTCTCAGCGAGATGTGGCAGCTGTTGCTGGGCTGGCCGTGAGCTTTACAGTTTTAATAGTTTCTGTGAATAAATTATTCATTTTTGTTTGTTTAGAATATTCTCACCCCTTTGCTATATACTGCGTCAAAAACAAAACAAAAAGCAAAACTTACCCACGCCCCATCCCACCCCCCCCCCATTATTAGAACTATAATTCTTATTATATACAGGATCTGCTACCAACTCATTCACTAGTTGTAAGAGGGATGTGGCTCAAACGTCACCCGGGGCATTGAAATGGCTGGAAATGAGAAGCGTGTGCAGATGGTAATTAGCAAGGAACAGGAAGTGGAATGTTTCCGATCTTCCGGAGGAAAGGGGGCACAGATTACAGTCATGGAAGGCTGTCCTTGAGGCTCATGCATGGTGCTCGCCAAGGCGCTGATGGTCTCAGCTTCTGGAGGACTTGGGAGGGGTATGTGCGTGCATGTGTGTGTGTGTATAGGTGGTCTACCTCTGACCTTCACCAGGGGAGAAATGCCAGACCACTCCAGATCCCCAGTGTATGAGGTCTGCCTGCCGTAACCTCTCACTCTTGGACACAGCAAAGAGGAGAGAACACTTCTATGCTGAGGCGTGGGTGCTGGGCTGACAGCACAGGAAGAGGCACTTGGCGAATGAGTCCCTTCCCTCCCCCAAGGCAGACAGGACTAATCAGTCACAGCCCCGCTCCCTGCTGTGCCTGGCGAATCCATTCTGGTGCTTAAAGGCAGACACCACTAATCCATTGGAGTGGGCAACATGATGAGAAACGCTTTTGTCTTCTCTTGTGTTGGGCAATGAGCCTGGATTACTCACCACGTCAAGTGGCCTGTTCTAAGTGTGTGGTTTTCAAAGTTGGGCCAGAGAAAAACGCAAATTTGTCGGGTCACGGACCTTCCGGGGTTGTTCAAAATGGTCTAGACCTCATGTGAAGTCCATGACTATGAGAGGTTTGCTAATGGTTGAGCTGGAAACTGTGTCCACATAAAGCTTCTTGAGGGCCGAGACTATTGGTTTCATTCAATGCTCTACCTGCAGGGCCTACAATGAGGCCCCACACGTAGTAGTTGCTCAATAAATACTTGCTGACTATAAAGCAACAGCCACTTCACCAGCATAACTGGCACTGCCAGTTAAAAATTTCTGTAGAAAGGCCTATTCTATCAGACTACTAATTCTGGTGAAAAGGGGAAAAGAAAAAATAGCTACAATCAGCTCTTCTCCTTGGGTTAAAAAAAAAATCACTTTTTTTTTTTCTTAGCGCAAGGGACTCTTGGGTTGCTTGGAATCTGCTTGGAATCGGTCCCTCGCAAAGGTGCCTTTTTCTATTTATTTCTCACCGATTTCTGAGAAGGGTAGCACCGACAGACATCACGATGGTTGTTATCACACAGTGAACCCTATGAGCGCCTAGTGAGGAGAACATTCATGCCCCAGAACGAGCTGTAGCAAGTACAGAACAAAAACACACATTTCTTCTGCAAAGACATTAGAATATTGCTGCCACAGAAAGAAATCTCTACAGAGACCATGTTTAAATAACTATAAATAATATTAATTAGAATTTATGGGATGCACAATTCATGGAATTCACCAGAGCACAAGGAAACCTCTGAGACAGTGTTGTAAGTATTCACGTCTAAACACGAGGACACCCATCCTTTTCCCTTGCAAAGACAGCCGTCCTTCCCTACTAAGGATTTTAAATAATTCTCACCATGCCGCTCGCAGCATCATCCCCACAGAAATATTACTTTACAAAATAACCCAATATCCATAGAATTTCTTTCGACAAATAAAAAAAATCTTAAATTAAAAAGCACGATTCTCTCTCCCTCTCCCCCACCCCCTTCATTCCAATTTCAGGTAGCTGGGCACTGAGTAATTGAACATTAAAAAATCGAGTTTGTAGACTTCGTACAGCTGCGTCTGGTGCTCGGAGCTGATGTTCTGGAAGAACTCCGTGGTCATCTCGTCAGTAGTTCTCGTCGACTTGGCGTAGGTGGGGAACTTCAGGTAGCTGCCCACGCCCGCCAGCCGCAGGACGTAGTTGGAATCCTCCTCCAGCGTCTCGTACTTGCCCACGAGGTCGTAGTGGATGTGGCACGGGTGGCAGAGCGAGTGCACGGTCTGCCAGTGCTCGTTGAAGGGCTCCTCGCGCTGCGTGTGCGGGTCGATGAGATAAGCCACGAACTCCTCGAAGCGCACGTCGTCGCCGCGCCGCAGGGCCTCCTGCGTGGCGTTCTTGCGCTGGCGCCGGATGATCTTGGTGCCGTAGCGCTTGTGGAAGGACGTGTTGTACTTCTGCGTGAACTTGTTGCGGTAGGCCGACACCAGGCGCTCGAAGGGCTCGCGCACGAACAGGAACTTCATGTAGCTTTTCAAGCGGTGGTTGATCTCCGGGATGCTGTACTGGTTCAGGGTCTTGAGGTTGGCCGCCACGTGCGCCTCGTTGGCCGGGATCTCCATGGGGTCGCTGTACTTGCCCCGCCCGCTGAGCACCATCATGAGCCGCTTCCAGTTGGTGCACGCCACCTTGGGCACGTAGCAGTAGATGAGCTCGTGGTCCTCGTCCACCACCAGGTGCTTCAGGTCGTTGGGCGTCAGCACCCGCCGCTTGCGGCTCAGGGCGCTGTTGGCGCGACAGGTGTCCGTGACCTGATCGCGCCTCATCTGGTGTAGGACCGCGGTGTTCGAGAGCTCCAGCTGCAGAGGGGACACAAGAGGGACACGAGTTCAGTACCGGAGCGGGAGATGGGAACCTTGGGCCGCGTCCACAACCGCGACGGCCAGTACAGGGGGGTGGGGACCTGGGATAGATGGCCAACGACCTAGATGGCCCCGGCTTCCTTCCTAACTCTCCACCAGCTGCCTCGCCTCTTTGGGTTCTTTGTTCCACCATGTTTCCTTTGTGGAGCAATAGTCATGGTCAACTCTGTAGCTTAGGCATCACCCTCTACCAGCCTGGCATGTTCCGAGAGCTGCACGTAGGCTGTTTTCCTTCTCTCTGTACAACCACCTTGAAATGAGGCTGATTTAACAGCATCAAGGACCCACCACCATTTCCAGGCAGCCTTCCAGGCTACGCGCTGCGAGGCATCGGGGATGCGGTCATAAAAAATACAATGAGGTTACTGCTCTTGCAGAGCTGACAGCCTAGCTGGAGAGAAAGAGGGAACCGAGGCTCAGAGCGGTTAAGTCACTAGCTTGAGATCACACAGTGAGGGAGCAACCGACCCCGTATGCAAACCCAGGTCGGCCCTCCTGGCAACCAGGGCTGCCCACTTTGCACTCTACCCTGAGGTCCAGAACTCCCATCTTCTTGACTGAAGCATGGCAAGTCTGGCATTTGATTGATCTACATTAAAGTAGGCGGATCCAATCTCTCTACGAGGCCACGATGGTGAACATCAGTTGCTTTGTGTGTCTTCTGGTGCCTCTGCCTTGATGTTCCTCTGGGAACCCCCTTTCCTCCACTCCCAGTTCCTTTTCCCTCTCAAGCAGTTGTGTGGTGAGAATGGCAGCCTGGAGCTTGGGGACAGGGAAGGCTAGCCTGGGAAGGGAGGGTACAAAAAAAGAGGAGAAGAGAGACGGATGTACGTATTCCCAGTGATGTCACCTCAATACCTAGGTCCACACTTTGCTGAAACCAGACCCCTCAACTCTTAGGCTTTTGTTACGGTAGTCGGTACATCTGCTTTGGCACATAAAGCAGTGTGAGTCTGGATTTTGGAACTCAAATCAAGGGGACTGGCATTTACTACCTTCGAGCCTTTCTTCTTTGCCATATTCATCCATTGATGTATCCATTCAGACATCTGTCCAGACCTCACAGTGTATAGGGCACTCGGCTCAGCACCCATGGGAGAGAGAACATTTTCCTAAAGGGCTCACAGTCCAGGACGCATCAGACCAGAGAGCTGGCCGCCTCAGAAGGGCCCAAAGGGAAGACATCTGTGCTCCTCTAGATTCTAGGAACAAAAGTGTCTCCTCAAAGGCCATTCACTCCCCTGGGAGCCAGTGCTCCTAGGATGGGAAACAGAACACCACACAGCCCTGGTGTGCTGACAGCCCTAATGTTGTTGGCTTAACGCCATGCCTCTGTCTACCTTCCTGAATGCGCAGTGTGGCTCTTCTTTTATTTTTTTTTTAAAGATTTTTATTTGTTTATTTGACAGAGATCACAAGTAGGCAGAGAGGCAGGCAGAGAGAGACAGGAAGGGAAACAGACTCCCTGCTGAGCAGAGAGCCTGATGCGGGGCTCAATGGCAGGATCTTGGGATCATGACCTGAGCCGAAGGCAGAGGCTTTAACCCACTGAGCCACCCAGGGACCCTGTGGCTCTTCTTTTAAATATCAGAGAGATTGATATTAATTATGGTTAACACTATAGAGAAAATGGGCACCAGCACTAGGGAACAGCCAGTCTGGGGCTGCAGAGGACATGGTGTCTTGGTTGTCTTCCTGCCCCGAGAACACAGACCCCATCCGTGTACTTGTCTTTGAAGTCCTCCATAGTCTGCGCCAACCTACCTTTCCAGTCCCGTTTCTAGTCCTCCCCCATTGAGAACTAAAGGGAGCTCCAGAGAAATCAATGATTCACTCTTTTCCCTTTGTTTTTTAATGAAAAAAGTTTTTTTTTTTTAAAAGCCCATATAATTAACATACACTGGCATATTAGTTTCAGATACACAGTGTGTTGATTCAGTAATTCCGTACGTTACTCAGTACTCCTCAGTACTCCTGATCCCTCCCACCTGGCTCGCTCCCCCCCATGCCACCACCCGTCTGGTAACCACCAGTTCTCTATATTGAAGAGTATGTTTGCCTCTTTCTTTGTTTTGTTTCTGAAATCCCACATATGGGTGAAATCATATGGTTATTTGTCTTTCTCTGACTTCTTTCACTTAGCATCATACCCTCTAGATCCAGCCGTGTTGTTGCACATGGCAAGATTTTATCCTTGAAGAATTCCACTGTGTGTGTGTGTGTGTGTGTGTGTGTGTGTGTGTGTGTATCACATCATCTTTATCCATTCATCTATCTTCAGACACGTAGGCTGCTTTTACATCTTGGCTGTTGTAAACAATGCAGCAATAAACAGAGGGATGCATGTATCCTTTTGAACTAGTGTTCTCATATTCTTCGGGTAATGATGCGGTAGTGCAATTATTGGATCATATGGTAATTCTGTTTTTAATTTTTTGAGGAACTTCCATACAAAAGCGGCTGCACCACTTTGCATCCCCACCAACAGCGCACGAGGGTTCCTTTCTCTCCACATCCTCGCCAACACTTGTTTCTTGTGATTTTAGCGACTGACAGGTGTGAGGTGATACGTCGCTGTGGTTTTGATTTGCATTTCCCAGATGGTGAGTGATGTTGAGTGTCTTTTCAAGTGCCTGTTGGCCATCTGTTTGTCTTCTTTGGAGCACTGTCTGTTCATGTCTCCTGTCCTTTTTTAAGTGGATTATTTGGTTTCTGTGGTGGTGTTTTGTAGAAATTCTTCATGTATTTTGGATATTAACATTATCGGATATATCATTTGCAAATATCTCCTCCCATTCAGTAGGTTGTCTTTTCATTGTGTTGTTTCCTTTGTTTACAAAACTTTTCCTTTATTTCTTTTTTCTGTTATTGCTATAGTCCCCACAGTATACTTTTGCTTTGGTTGCCCTTCCCTTAGAGACAGAGGTAGAAAAAAAGTTGCTATGGCTAATGTCAGAGAAATTGCTGCCTGTGCTCTATTCTAGGATTTTTATGGTTTCAGGTCTCAGATGTAGGTCTTTAATCCATTTGAGTTTATTTTTGTGTATGGTGGGAGAAAGTGGCCCAGTTTCATTCTTCTGCATGTAGCTGTCCAGTTTTCCCAACACCATTTGTTGAAGAGACTGTCCTTCCCATTGCATATTCTGGCCTCCTTTGTCAGAGACTAGTTGAGCATATAATCATGGCTTTATTTCTGGGCTCTCTGTGTGTCTGTCTTTGTGCCAGCTTGGATTACTAGAGCTCTGTAGTATGTCTTGAAATCTGGGATTCTGAGGCCTCCAGTTTTATTCTTTTTCAAGATTGCTTCGGCTACTCAAGGTCTTTTGTGTTTCCATACATGCATTAAGATCTTTTGTTCTAGTTCTGTGCAAAATGCTGTTGGTATTTTGATAGGGATTGCATCAAATCTGTAGATTGCTTTGGGTAGTATGGACGTTAACAATATCTGTTCTAATCCATGGGCATAAAATACCTTTCCAGTTGTTGTCTTCAATTTCTTTCATCAGTGTTTTGTAGTTTTCAGAGGACAGGTCTTTTACTTCTTTGGGTACGTTTAATCCTAGGTATTTTATTCTTCTGGGTGCAACTGTAAGTGGGATTGTTGTCTTAATTTCTTTTTCTGCCATTTCATTATCGGTGTAGAGAAATGTAACAGATTTCTGTATATTGATTTTGTGTCCTAAAACTTTCTTGAATTAGTCTATTAGTTCCAGTAGGTTTCTGGTGGAGTCATAAGGGTTTTGTATATATAGTATCATGTCATCTGCAGAGAGTGAAAGGTTTACTACTTCTTTACTAATGTGGATGCCTTTTCTTTCTCTTGTCTGTTTACTGTGTGTGGTGAACACTTCCAGTACCATGTTGAGTAAAAGTGGTGAGAGTAGACCTCCCTGTCTTGTTCCTGATCTTAGGGACAGCTCTTAGCTTTTCACAATTGAGTATGATGTTAGCTGTGGGTTTGTCATATATGGCCCTTAATTATGTTCTAAACCTACTCTGACAAGGGTTTTTATCACGAATGGATGTTGTAATTTGTCAAGTGCTTTTTCTGCATTTATGGAAATGATTGTATATGGTTCTTATCCTTTCTATAACATTGATGTGATATATCATGTTGATTGATTTTCAAGTATTAATCCATCCTTGCATCGTAGGAATAAATCCCACTTGATTGTAGTGAATGATTCTTTTTTGTTGTGTTGTTGGATTTGGTTTGCTAGTATTTTGTTTTCAATTTTTTAAATCTATGTTCATCAGAGTTACTGCCCTGTAGTTCTCTCAAAAAAAAAAATTTTTTTTTTTTTTTGTGTCTTTATCTTGTCTTGGTTCAAAGAATCTCCTTTAACATTTCTTGGAAGGCTGGTTTAGTGGTGATGAATTCCTTTAACTTTTGTTTGGGAAACTATCTCTCCCTCTCTTGAGATGAGAACCTGGCTGGGTGGACTATTAATCATGCCACTCTCTTCTGGCCTGCAAAGTTTCTGCTGGAAAAAAAATATCAGCCTTAGGAGGTTTTCCTTCTCTGTAACTGCTTTCTTTTCTCTTGCTGCTTTTATTTTTTATTTTTATTTTTTAAGATTTTATTTATTTGTTTGTCAGAGAGAGAGAGAGCGAGAGAGCGAGCACAAGCAGGCAGATTGGCAGGCAGAGGTGGAGAGAGAAGCAGGCTCCCCACTGAGCAAGGAGTCCGATGCAGGACTCGATCCCAGACCCTGGGATCATGACCTGAGCTGAAGGCAGCAGCTTAACCCACTGAGCCACCCAGGCATCCCTCTCTTGCTGCTTTTAACATTCTCTCCTTTTCACTACTTTTTGCCATTTTTAAAAAAAGATTTTTATTTATTTATTTGACAGAGAGAAACACAGTAAGAGAGGAAACACAAGCAGAGGGAGTGGGAGAGGGAGAAGCAGGCTTCCCGCCGAGCAGGGAGCCTGATGTAGATCTCGATCCCAGGACCCTGGGACCATGACCCAAGCTGAAGGCAGACGCTTAATGACTGAGCCACTCAGCCCCCCATGCCCCTACTTTTTGCAATTTAAATTACTGTGTGTCTTGGTGTGAATCTCCTTGAGTTGATTTTGTTGGGGGGGGCGGGGTTGGTCTCTGTGTTTCTTGGATCTGGATATCTGTTTCCTTCCCCAGATTAGGAAAATTTTCAGCTACTATTTCTTCAGATAAGTTTCCTGACCCCCTTTCTTCCTCTTCTGAGATTCCTATAATGCAAATGTCATTATGCTGGATTGTGTCACTGAGTTCTCTTAATCCATTCTCACTTTCTATTCTTTTCTCTTTCTCCTGTTTAGCTTGACTGCTTTCCATTACTCTCCATTACCTTCCATTACTCATTGATTGCTGATCTGTTCTTCTGCTTCCTCTAGTCTATTGATTCCCTTTAGCCTATTTTCAATCTCAGTTATTGTGTTCTTCATCTCTGATTGGTTCTTTTTTATGTTTGCTCCTTGTTGAGGGTCTCACTGATGTCCTCCACTCTTCGCAAGTCAGGTAAGTATCTTTATGACCATGACTTTAACTTCTCTATCAGCCGTATGGCTGATTTCTGTATTGTTTGGCTCTCTTGCTGTGATTTTTGTCCTGTTCTTTCATGTGGGACACATTCCTCTGTCTCCTCATTTTGTTTTGCTCTCTGTGGCTCTTTCCATGGATTAGGAAAGTCTCCTGCTCTTGAGGGTGGTGGCCTCATGAAGAAGAGGTCCTGTCGTGCCCAGCAGTGAGATGGTCCCTGTTCAGCAGAACCTGGCACTTCAGGGGGGTCTGCTGTGTGCACCGCACATGTCTTACTGTTGTGGCTACCGCTTTTGCTCCCAGTGCATTCGTCTGCAGTGTCTCTCTTGACCTTTTGTGGGCAGGGTTTGGTCCTTATGGCGGCCAGTCTGGGGCTGCCTTGAGCTTGAGGAGGGTCAGCCTAGGCATTTGCCATAGTGGCAGTAGCACCAAACTGCAGGGACTCGCCTTGTGTTCCTTGAGAAGTGTTGGCTGATGGACAAGGCCTGTGGACCAGTGATGCCCCCAGCCCATTCCTGGGGCTGCAGTCAGGCTGGCATGTGTGGTCATCATCTCCTTTCCCCAGGGAAGGAGGAACTTCGGAACAATGTTGGTCCCTTTCGGGGCTGCTTGCACATGGCTAGGCTTGTGACACTACTTTGGATGGACTTCTGCTGGTGCTGGGTTGGATGGGACAGGCCGGCAGGAGAACGTGGGGCTAAGCACTGTGAGCAAGCCAGGGGGAGTGTGTTCTGGCTATGCTGGTTCCTGCAGGTGTCCACGCATCTAAGCCAAGGGGGCAGGGAGGGAAATAGTGCCCACCAGCTCTTTTGTTTTAGGAGAAGTCTCCTAAAGATCCCTGCCTCTCCAGCACACACTCTGAGATTAATAATCTAATACACTGCCTTCCTGAATACCCCAGGCTTTTTTTATTTTTATTTTTTATTTAAGCTGCTGGTCTATGCTATATCTCAGCAGGGTTGTCTCTTATATGTCTCTTTAAGGGAGTTGGGGGGGCTCAGTTTCCTATCACCCTCTGGCTCTCCCAGAGCTAAGCCTGCTAATTTTTAAAGTTCTAAGTGTTAAGCTCCACTGATTGTAAGAACTCCTGAAGTTAAGTCCCTCTGGTTTTTAAAGTCAAATGTTATTGGGTTTTATCTTCCCAGTGTAGGTCCCCTGTGCCTGGGAAGCCTGGTGTGGGGTCTGCTCCTCTCCCTTTTCTGTGGTGGTAGTGTCCTTCCTCCCACCGACAGTGTCCCAGCTCAGTTTGGTTCTTGTCCATATCTCCACCCTTCCCACCATTTTTGATGTGGCCTCTTCTCTACCTACAGCTGTGGAGAGTCTGTTCCTTCTTTTTCCTTTGGGCCCAACCATTTGCATTTAAGATTCTCACCCTTCCATTTTTGTGGGTATAAACCTGACAGTCCTTCAAGTTCCAATGACCCCTGCCAGATGAGTGGAGGAATCATTCTTTCCTCTGAAAACCCACTGCATTAAGCATCCTTTACCCCCTGCCCCCAACCGTCTAGTTCACGCTTGGTTTTCTCAAGATTGGTGGCCACTTGCTTCACGGAGACTCAGAGTCCCTCTCGAACCACTGTCCCACTCCAGGCTAGACTATAGGCGACCTGAGTCTTGAGAATGCAGAGGGATTAGTGAACACCACCCCACCCCCAACCACTTGGACAGCCAAGTCAATAAATCCATGAACCTGGGTATCACCCAACAGGCTAGCCCTGAGTTTCCAATGAAGCACAGTCTCTATAGTTCATCTAAAACATTCACAGGGCATCTGTGATGGGCCTAAATGAGGAGATTTGCTGAGTTTCCTGGAGACCTGAGGCATAACCTGTGGTCACCAGAGAAAGTCATAACACCCTGCAGTATAGCCCTGTATCCACCTCCCCCATGGTCCCGAGGACAGCGGTGGTCATCACACAGCACGAGACAACAACAGACAGTAGGAGGAGTTACTCTAAGGCTCTTTCAAAGGTTATTTTAATAGATCATCTCTAATCTTCCTGGTAATTCTCTGAGTTACATACTATCACACTGGAAATTTTCCACTCTCAAGAAAAGGAAGCAAACCAAGACAATGCTAACACAATGGAAATTACATGTGTGAAAAGTAAGGAGATTGTCGTGCTACTTTTAGCCTCACAAACTACTGGAAAGCACAAAGGAGTCGTTAGTGCTTTTCTAATAGTCCCCTATATTGGCACTCTTCCCAACAAGAAGTAGAGTTTACTTCTCCAAACCCTTGACTCCCCCTGGCTGTGAGTTGCGGACTAGTCAAATGTGGTAGAAGCCATGATGAGCAAATTCTGGAGCCAGGTATGAAACCTTGGAGTTCCTACACCTCGGTTCTCCTGAAAGGCTGCCATAGTTTCATACCACACTGGCGTAAGTTTCCCCCTGTCCAACAGAAGTGCCATGAAATATGGACTTTTTCTTCCCATGGCTGTCTTCAGTGCTTAAAAAAGTGGCAGTCATATAGTAGATGTTCAATAAATATTTGAGGTCGTGAGTGAATCAGTTAATAACCTCGTTAGAGAAATGTGATAGGAAAGCAGGAAGGTCCCTCTGTAGCAAATGTTGATAGACACCAGAATATCCCTTAATAAAGGCTGTGCTAGGCTGAGTAGTGTCCCCCCCCAAATTCATGTCCACCTGGAACCTTAAAATGGGACCTTACTTGGAAGTAGGTATTTGGCAGATGTAATTAGTTGTGGTCTTAATAAATTAGGGTGGGTTGAAATCCGAAGATTGGTGTCCTAATTAGGAGAGAAAACAGAGACTAAGAGACATCCAGAGGGAGACGGCCGTGTGATGATGGAGATAGAGGTTGGAGTGATGCATCTACGAGTGACAGGATGCCAAAGGTTGTCAGCACCACCTAAAACCTGGCAAGAGGCGAGACGGGTCTACCCGGTAGCCCTATGAAATGAAAACAAGAGCCAAGGCTTCAGTCAATAACTGTGCAAATTGATAGAGAGTATAAATGGATAGGAGAAGATGACATCATACAAGAGGATATTTTTACATCGCAAAATAAGGAAAGCATAATAGAGCACGAGTAACAGCGAGGATGAGATCTGAAAACAGAAGCTCTGGGCTTGATCTTCTTTGGGCAAGACCATTAATCTTCTGAGCTTCTGTTCTCTTAGCTGCAAAATGGGGATAGTACCACCTCCTCTGCAGGGATGTCCATGAAATCAAATCAGGTATGGGTTTAGCATTTAGAAAAGCAGATCAAGACCAGTGCAGCATTTGGACAAGATACGGTACACAGCAGGCAGTTAATACGTAGGCGTTTTTTTTTTTTTTTTTTTTTTTTTTTTTTTTTTTTTTTTCCATGAAAGACGAAGAAAGAAACCCAGAGGAGAGGGCCAGGAATCCCCAAGACCAATTTCACCAGCCCAGTAATTTTGTTCCAGGCAGTTCTAAGACATGGAAGTCAGTTAAAATTTTGAATATGAAGCGTCCTGGCTTGCATGTCCTGACTTCTTTCTAAAACAATTTTTTACTTAAGTTCAATTTAGTGAACATATGGTGTATTATTATTTTTTTTAAAGATTTTTTAATTTATTTGTCAGAGAGAGAGAGAGAGAGAGTGTGAACACAGGCAGACAGAATGGCAGGCAGAGGCAGAGGGAGAAGCAGACTCCCCGCCGAGCAAGGAGCCCGATGTGGGACTCGATCCCAGGACGCTGGGATCATGACCTGAGCCGAAGGCAGCTGCTTAACCAACTGAGCCACCCAGGCGTCCCCATATGGTGTATTATTAATTTCAGAGGTAGAATCCAGTGACTCATCAGTTGCATAGAACACCCAAGGCTCGTGCCATCACGTGCCCTCCTTAACGGCCATCCCCTGTTGACCCCAGCCTTGTTACCCACCTCCTCTCCAGCAACCCTCAGTTTCCCCTTTCCTGACTTCTTAGCAGACAGAATCATCACCTTAAGAGGAGCATTCATACCGTCCAATTAACAACAACAACAAACTGTCCAGAAGAGAACAGAAGGGCTGGGAAGGAGAAAAGAACCATGAGTTTTGCCTATTCAAATCGCTACTGGCTGTTCTGAAGGCAATAAATGACTCACCAAGCAGAGAAACCAGGGGTCTCCCCCACTTATTTTTCCCTAGGTCTTTTCAGTCGGAGGCAGTTCTCTGGCCCTTTGGGTCTCCGGGGAGGTAGCATGTCAGCTAAATACTGCCGTCAGGGCCACAAAGCCATGAGAAATGGAAACGATACCATGGTGTCATTTTACATGCAGTTGCAGAGACAAAATTAACTCGATGGGGCTTTGAACTGTGATATTTGAGGTTTCTTTCTCTTTCCATTTCCTTTTTCGCCACAGCAGCTGAGGTGACAAATGGTGCACCTGCTGCAATGAAGTCTGGCCGGTTCCCCTCAGGGGCGGGGGGGGGGGGGGGGGGGGGGGGGGGGGTTTGGGGCACAGGTCAAGAGACTAAGCACATTCTCAAATGGGGACTTCCCCTTGCAGGGGAAGATAGTCACCTGCACCTCTAGTGTTCGATTTTTGCACAAAATTGTTTAATTTGTTTTTTAATTTACAATAATTTTGGGGGGTGCCCAGGTGGTGAGATCCAGCCTGTGCTCTGTGGGGGGTCTGCTTCTCTCTCTCCCTCTGCCCCTCCCACCGCCCCATCATGGCCAAAATGATGCAGGAGACATTTCTGATGGCAGCCTGGTCAGTTCTAGATCTCTCCATGCTTGTCATTAGGACCAATAGCATGTGAGAAACTGTGATCAGGTAGACGGTGGCTTCCAACCTTAAAAAATGCAAATCTGGTCATGCCACCTCTGCACTTGACCCCAGGCAGGGCTTACGGGAGCTGCTGCAATGGTCACAACTCTTCAGCAACTAACAGGTTCCCTGAGTATCAAGTTAGGGAACTCTCCAAGGAGCCTACAGCTATGGGACACCAGGAAGACAAGGGACTGGAGAGGACGCACTGCTGAACAGTTCAGTCCTTTGTCACTGAGAGAGAACGTCTGTCTTTATCAGGGGATCTGATAATTGTCTGAGCGGGAAGATCGGTGTCCTGTTTCACTCCCTTCCTCTCTCCATTTCTTTTTTTAATTTCTCAAAGGTATTTGAAGAGAACACAACAAAGGACCACATTGAAAGAGGAAAAAGCAAATACGCTAACCATGAGGGCCATGATGAAGAATCTCATTTAGCTATGGGCTTCCTAGTAGCAGGGACAAAAGGGAAATGTGATTAAATCTCTTTGCCTTTGTTCTCTGTCATTCCAACTGCTCGGGGTGGACACCCTACAAGATTTTAAAGGACTCAGATTTCAGCGGAGGAGGGAGCATCTAGGATTCGGCTGGCTCGTGCTAGAGTATTAGGAGGGCGGCTTTCTTCCACTGACTGAATGCTACTAAGGCCACTCTGCACCTCGTGCATATAGATGGCTTCAGAATTTACAGGACACTTTTACACACGTCATCCTGTTTAAGGAACACACTGGAACTTCTCCAGAGCCTAGTAAAAGGAGGTTTATGTGTTGGCAGACCAAACGTGTCCAACCATGTGATGTCTTTTTTCGGGTTACCACAAGGTATCACGTATATTTCATGTTAGTGGTTCCCAACCACATGCGTGGGAGTCACCTGGAGGGCCCGTTAAAACACGGTTTGCTGGGTCGCACCCCCCAGTTCCCGATTCAGTAGCTCAGGGACCGGGTCTGAGACCACATTTCTGCAAATTCCCAGGTATGTTAGTTTGCTTGGGCTGCTAACAAAATACCCCAGACTGGGTGGCTTAATTAAGAAATTAATTAATCAAATAAGAAATTAATTTTCTCACAGTTCTGGGGGGGTTGGTTTACTCTGAGCCCCCCCACTTTGGCTTGCAGACATCTGCCCCTTGATGGATGCCCTCTGTGTGCATTTGCCTCTGGTGTCTCTTCCCTGTCTTGTGAGGACACCAGTTCTACGGGATTAGAACCACCCAATGGCCTCATTTTCATCTAATCACCTCTTCAAAGGCCCTCACTTCAAGCATGGTCACATTCTGATTTACTACAGCATGTGAATTTGGGGTGGGGGTGGGGGGCACCATTTGGCCTGTTTACACTGGTGATGCTGATGCTGCCAGTCCGGGGACCATACTTTGAGAACCACAGGGTTCTGTAATGAGGAACTCACCAACTCACAGCTACCCTCGAACTCTGGACACAGAACCCGGCTTCCTCGCCTGCTGCTAAGAGGCGCCTGGAACCACCTCCGCTCTCAGCCTGGACTCCCTTTGTCTCCGTTTGATCTCCCCAAAGTACAAATTAGGTCGGAGGAGGCCTGATTCCAGGAAGCCGTGAACATGGCTAGAGGCTCTGGGCTGCATCCTGCTTTCTCATTTTGAGGTCTATTTTTAATCTGGACAGTTAAAAAAGGCCTCTATAATTAGTTTAAGTAGCAAACTGAGGGACTGTTTGACAAAGTCTTTAAAACTTCACTACGTTTCATCTTGAAAGGAAGAAAAACTGGTTTCCTTTCAATTAAAACATCGTCCTGGTGTTTACAATTTCTTTCAGACATCAGAACCCAACCGGAAGGAGCAGCTCTTCCGTTCTGCTGCCCTGGCGGGGAAGGCACAGAGAAGTGGGAACCTGGAGGAGAAGGTAAATTCTGGAGGCAGCAAGCGTGCAGGTCTGGAGCAATCTGCCATTAACCACTGTTCGCCTGGGCCAGGGCTCAGTTTCTCCACTTGGAAATCCTAATACAAGACCCCTCCCGGCACCTCGGCTGCTGCTCCCGGCACTGGCCGTCATCCTGACAAGCTGAGAATGGGTGGAGAGAGACACCTGATGATATGATTCTCTGGGATTCCAGCACCGTTCTTTCTGCCAGAAAAATTCCTAAACGCTCACAGAAAGGGCTCGCCTGGAGGGATCACTGGAGGATCCGCAGCCCCAGCAAACGAGAGGGGGGCACTGATCCTAACCACCTACTATGTCCCAGGCACTGTTAATCCCCGCACTCTAGCAGATAGGTATCTTCCTGGTCCCAGCTTACGGATGGAGGAAACTGAGGCACAGGGAGACTAAGTCACTCGCTCAAGATCAGGGAGCTCGGGACTGGGGCTGTGCTCTGAGACCCTGCATTGTGTGGCCTCCCGGGGTCCACACCCCTCCCCCCAGGAGTTATCATCTGGAGGGTAGAGACGCTGTAGCCCAGGGTCTCTCCCCTGGCAGTTCCCTGGGATCACAGGAGAGGCTCTAAACACCTCTTGAGTCCTGGGGCTAGCCCCAGAGATCAGCTGAAATTGCTCTGAGTGCGGCCAGCTCCCAGGGCGTTCTAAAGCTGCCCTGCTGGGGAACCACAGCCCCACAGGTTCCAATGCCACCAGCTATAAATTGAAGCACATACGGGACCCAAGCAATGCCTGAGTATGATGCTGGGCAAAACTCCTTTTCCTAGCCCTCGGATTTAAGGTGAAGGGGCTTTCCGTTCGTTCGGCAGGGCCGCAGGTCAAAGGTCGAGAAGGCCACAGTTCTCAGCCATGTTTGGATGCATCCTCAGGGAACCACAAGGAATTACATAATGCTTAACCACTTTTATGTTCAGAAAAGAAAGGAGAGAAATACTCTTTAAAGAAACAATCTGGGCTGAATCTGTCACAAGGCCTAAAGGGTTCAATGGTGCCAGGAAACTGGTTGCTTAGGATGTAAACTTGTCACCGAGGAAGCAGGGGCTGTTTGGTTACAAGGGCTGAAGGCCTGCAGGAACTTCTCCTACCTTCCAGAAGCAAAAGGAAGAAGGAAGGGGGTGCACAGATGGGGAGCATTTTGAGCTCTGGCAGATGAGGCGAGGAAGAGGCACAGGAGACGCTGGGTGCCCGAGGGCCCACTGCTCGCCTCTAGAAGCGGAACCCCAGCCAGGCTCAGCTGACAAGGCCACAGGGAGCCAAGGGCTCTGAGGGGAGGTTAACCTCCGGAGCTTTGAGGGCAGAAAGAAGCAAAGAGAGGTTTCAGGCTAATGGCTAAATGACTTCTTTCATGCACAGGGTTTAAATCTGTGACTGGGATGAGGGTCACAAACTCAATCCACCTTCCAGAGCCTGCCAGAAGTCCCCGGGCTGCTCAAAGTAAGTGATGCCTCTTCAATCTGGCTCCTGTTGCCAGGAGGGAATGGGAACCTGGTCTTTCAAGATGTTTCCATTTCTCAACAGGAGCCAGAAAACCAGATTTTATGTGAAATCTTGGCATTCTTAAATGTTAGCTACAATTTAAAAAAATGGTCTTAATACGTGGGCCAAACCGTGCTTGTTTGGGCTGGGTTTGCTGAGGGCCACCAGCTGGCGCCCTCACCCAGGCATTTGAGGACACCAGGGCTGATAAGGAGGTGCTCTTCTGGGGGCAGGTGTTCCACGCAGTACCCGACCTGGTCCCAGCGGATCAGCTCAGTGAGCAGAACCTGGGAGAAGTTGAGGTTGCAGCTGGGGGGAACCCCGGGTGGAACCGGCCAGAGTGCAGGCAGGAGCCCCTGGGAGCCATTTGGAAAGCTGTCAATCAGCAGGAGTTATTAAGAGAAACCACCAGAACCTCAGCTCTCCCGGCCCCTTTCTGCATTAGTGCTCACCCGCGTCCTTCTGATGCTCTTATCCCGCTGTACTTATTCTGTGGGGCTCTCCCTTCCAGAATGCAAGCTCCTGAAGGGCCGGTAGCTTTCACTTTCTTGTTTACTCCTGTCTCTCCACGAACCTGGCACATATGACGTGGGCATGGCTGAAACAGCTGCGGGGGCTTCCAGGTGCCTAAACCTACAGCCCCACATCATCTCTCCACGGAGGTTTCTGGCACAGCCCCTGCAGCGGCAGCGCCGGGACTCCAGGCGCCGGCTGGAAACGGACTCCGGAGAGCTGCGACAGCCTCTGAGACTGGCACTTTCCACCCATCTGGTGAGGCCAGGAAGCAGGAGGAGGGAAATCGTGCGGGAGGGTGCTGGAGCCAAGGGCCGCCCTGGGAAGGCCTGGCATGGGGTGCGTGCTGCTGGGGCTCCCTTTCAGCCAGGCCAGGTGCGGCTGGAGGGGTTGCGTTTCCAGTTTAGATCAGCTGCTTGGGCTTCCGGAGGCCCCGGGCAGGGTGTGGGAGGGGCGCCGGCGTAGGGATGGGGCTGCTGCCAAGCTGGACCGGCTTCCCATGAATGGTAGTCAGGAACAGGGACAATGGTGAAGGGACGTGGCCCCCACGCTGCTTGGGAGGCTGGGTTTCCTGGGAAATCAGAACTCCGAGGACAGGGGTAATGTGCACCTGCCGACGGACGCTTGGGGGCCCTCGGAAGTCCCTGCTGGCTGGGGGGAGCGGGGAGGAAGTTTCCACGGCACGGCTTCGAATGGCTCAAACTGTCTCCCAGCCAAGGTTCTGACTGACGGCACCCCTCCAGGAGGGGACCCCCGGAGGGTGAAGTCCAAGTCAGGGACCTCTGAAGCCCCAACTTCTCTTCCTGGTTTCCCCCTCCTTGGACCAACTGGTTTCACTGGTTCCTTTCCTAGACTCCCCAGAATGTTCAGCTACTCCTATTTTGCCATATCACTTGATCCCTTTAGGGCTCGGTTTTCCCATCTATAAAATGGGGACAGTAGTGGCTACTTCTCAGCGTTGGTCTGAGGATTCAGTGAGCGCCCACGAAGAAAGCAGCTGGCAGGGTGCCACGCACAGAGTAGGCCCCCGGTCAACAGCAATTTGTTTTGTCATTAGCATGTATCCCATTACAGAGGGCTGCTTCGTAAGTGGCCAGCAGAACGGCGAGCCTGTCACTCCACAGCAGCTCCCAATCCTTATGTAAGGGTCCTGGTGGGTGCCTAGCGAATGTGGATTCCTGAGAGGATCTGACTCTCAGGGTATGGCTGTCCTGTGTACCTGCCCTTGGCCGCTGTCCCGTGGTAATTCTACAAGCGAAACCCAAGGATGGTGGACCTGTGTTCCATTCTGAGCACTGCTGACTGAGGGTTGCTTTTATGCGAGTGGGTTCCACGTTTAACGTCCCACACAGTTGTCATCTGTGCAGAAGAGCTGACTCACGGCCACGGGACACAACAGCAGCTGGTAGGCAAAAGGGTGGTCTGAAGAGCAATTTCCCAGCTGGATGGAGATCCCCTGTCAGTATGCACTAACAGACTACGCCGATGCATGGGACTGCAGAGGAAGTGAACTCTCGAATGAGAAACACCCAAAAAGGCTGATGTATTTCATGATCGGGTCGCGTGTTACAGCAATATCCCCGTTCCTCATTGCTGAGAAGGTATGCACGCGCCACTCCGCTGGGCCCTTGTGTCTGCGTGTGGTCTGTCTCCTGCAGGGGGACGGCTGGCCCTTCACAAAGTGGGGAGGTTGAGCCAGTGCTACAGAGGGACCTCCAGAGCCCTCTTCTCAGCTCTGCCAGGGGACACCACCTCCACTGGCCCCTCCCCTAGTGCCCCCAAGGAGCTGCTTCCACCGCCTTCCCCCGGTCCCCTTGGCCTCAAGCTGCTCCATCCTGATCACAGCCACAGTGCCATGACTGGTATGAGTTCACCACTGCCCTGTCCGAGGCTGCTGGGACAGCTCCTGGCTAACTCGGTGTCCCAAGTGCCACTCGGTGTCTACCACGTGCAGGACTTAGAGATGATGAGTTTGGGGCCAACACCTTAAAGCCTTTCCAGTACTAAGATGTTCTGTCACCTTCCCGCCTCTCCCTCTTTTAAGGATGGCCCATTTGGGACCATGGAAATGTAACAAGAAGGCTGTCACAGAGTGCTGCAGGGACAGACGCGGGTGCATTCGCTTGCTGTGTGCCGAGAAGCCTGTGCACCTGGGCTGTTTTTTAGGTCATGCTGGGAACACATAACAGAACCGCACAGGACAGCGTGGATCTCGACCCCGGCCAACAGATGGATACGACACCCTCAAGTTAATGGCTTCAGAGGCATGAACGCCCTTCTGTTTGGAGAGCCTTGGAGGGACTGCCCACCCCCAGAGTCCTGGGAACCCAGCTTTAGCGCTGTAAAACACCTCAGTGCACAACTGATTCTGATTTTCGGGCGGCAACACTGAGCCCGAGAGATGGGAACTCCTCCACGCCCAGAGCTAAGGCTGCAACGGGAAGTGGCACCTTCCCCTTCCATCCACCCAGCAGCCCTTGCTGGTGACACAGGGAGAGATTCAGGGACAGAGCGAGGGGCAGGCCAGTGCCCTCTCTGAGGTGCTAAACTGTCTCTGTGAAGCGTAGGAAACATCCCCGCTACCTTCCACCAGCCCGTGGGGAGACGAATCTCACCTTCTACCTGGGCCCACAGACGAGGAAAGGAAGAGATCCCAATGCCGTGTGGCAGCCGACAAGTGCTCCTCCAGGGGACCAGGCCTACGCTGCTGTCACACGCCTGGATCTAGGCCCTCCTGTCTGGACGCCTGGGCCTTCCCGAGCCTCTGCTTCCCTGGCTGTGAAACGGGCTCAACAACCTGCCTCAAAGGAGGGGAGAAAGACCAGACGAGGAGTTCTGTCTGCCTCGACACGTAAATGCTCGGGAGCGCCTCACAGGGCAGGGGTGGGGTGAAGGGGGATAGACAGTGCGGGCCCCTGCCTTGGTCGACAATGAGGTCCCCCCAAGGAATGTTCCTGAGAGGCTGGAGAGATAAGAAGCTGGGGGAAAGGAAGGCCTTGTAGGCAGGGGGCGGGGTGGGGACGGAGGAAGCAGGGAGACTCCGGGCGACAAAGGCCAGGGCCCCTCTGCTCAGGCTGGGAGCCTGCAGGGACAGGGACCGGGGGGCCCACGGGAGGCTGTGGCACACCCCGCCCCAGACCTTCCAGAAAGGAAGCCCCACAGACATAATTGCACTGCCAGAGCGAGGGGGGTTGCTGGGGATCTTTTTTTATACACTAAGTGGCATTCTCTGAGCCAAGGCAACGGACAGATGCAGACAAGCGAGTGGGGTCAGGGTCTGAGGGGGGCTGATTTTCATGAATGAATCGACTTCCTGGGGCGATGGTAGCCTCCGGGCGGGGAACCCTTCAGCTCCAGGGAACAAAGTAACCTGGTGACAGCTGGGGACACCCAGGCCTTCACAGGAGAGAGCCGTGGCCCCCCTCCTGCGGCGTCCCTTTCGCTTCCCCTGCTCTGCGCCTCCTCGGGGCCGGACTCTGGGTGCACGAGCCGGTGGCGGGGGATCGCCCGTCCTCTATTTCCGTCTTCTTTAGAAAGACACAAAAACCACAGTCACTGGAGAGACGCACGCCTGCCTCCACCCTTGTGTTTTTCTGGACTGGCCTGCGGAACGTGCTGGGCGAAGGGTCCGTGGGAGGTCTGGAGGAACACAGAATGATCCAGAAAACTACAGCTTCACCTGCAGGCTCCGGGGGAAGAAGGAAGAAGAGCAGGTGTCGCGTTTATGGAGGGCAGCACGGAGTGAGTAACCGTCATGGGGCAGCAGAGCCACTGGGCCCAGTGAGGGGATCAGACATGGCGGCAGGAGAGGGACAGACCAGGAAGACCCAGGCCGGGAGAAGAGGGGAACTCTCCATCCTTCAGTGAAGTCACGGATACTCAGAGCCACCCTGGGTCTGGGAATTCCTCAAAGTATATCCTGTGTGGGCTTCCACCGCGAGCTGGATGCTTTGTGACTGGAGTGTGGCCTGCGGGGTGGGGACATGGGAAGCGCTGGTGGGACCTCAGCGGTGGGACGGGGGTGCCTGCTGTATGCCAGGCCTCCTAAGCAGCTGGCAGCTGCCACTGTTGAACCCCACGATAACCTGAGAAGCATTACCCATTTTACAGAGGAGTAAACTGAGGTTCAGACTACTTAGACACACATCTCAAGGCCTACACCTTGTAAAGTGGTGGGGCCCAGATTTGTCCCTGGCAGTCCAATTCTGGAGCACGGGTCTGTAGCCCGAGCCCGTGACCCTCACGCTGACTGCCTCTGTGGCCTCAGCCATTCCCGCCGGGAACAGCCAGGAACACACAGGCCAGTCCATCCCTCAGATCTACCTTGAAGGGGAGGCATGGCTTTCAGGGCAGGAGACACACTTGGGCGATGAGTATTGAACTAAATAAACCCTCAGGAAGGAAGTTCTGATTGAACCGTACTCCCCAGGCTGCTAGAAAATAGATCTTGAAAGTTCTCAGCACAAGGGAAAAAAAAAAAAATGTATGACTGTGTGCCGATGGATAGTAACTAGACTTATTATGGTGATCTGTTCTCAAGCTATGCAAGTGTCGAATCAGTTTGTATACCTGAAACTAATGTTCTATGTCCATTCTAGCTCAATAAAACAATAATAAATTCCCTTCCTAAAGTTCTTACGGAGGTTTAAAAAGCGCCATCACTTACTGGTAGCAGCATATCCCATAGAGATCATCTATAAATGGTGCTAAGGGAAATGAGGTTTTCTTCCCAACGATACCACTCGTTTTGATTCTCAGAGCCACAGGGCATGCTTTTTGCCTTCTTGTCCCTGAAGCCATGTTTGGTTTCTGGGAAGATCTATGATGAGGATACCTCAAGGCGGAGGGACGTGTTTCTCCTTGGCTTTCGTAAATTGGATTTTCAGGGTGGTTTACACTGCCTTCTAGCACATCTACAGGTCTGTTTAGGGGACTAACAGGGTCCAGAGGACCCCAGTCTTTCATGGGCACCTGGAGGAGCTCAGAACTGAACCAGCATCTCAAAGGGCTGCTCTCTGAAGGCCCTACTCAGTCAGATGAGGGCAAAGCAAAGGCTTCACCAGGAGCCCAGCCATCCACACAGGCTTCTTTAGACGCCCTCACCGCAGGCTGCCTACCCTGCTTCTCTGGGCTCTGCCACCGCTTGGCCAGCCCAAGGGCACCTCAACCAGGCCAGAATCCAGAAGGGCGGGGCATTTTCTCAGAGGTTTATAGAAACTTCTAACCAGAAACATCTGGAAATCCATGGGATGGAGTTGGAGGCCTCAGGGCAAAGCTCCAGCTTGGCCGGGCTGGGCATTCGCTGTACAAGCTTGAGTCACTGGCCTCTTTCCCAGCAGCCTCCGCTGCAAAACAGCCCTCTTTCCTCCTCCTCTCCCTTCCACTGAACACGGCGCACTCATTTCATTCTCGAGGCGGTTGGACTTCTTGTCCCGTCCGTGGTCATCACCCTGAAAGATCCCAGAGGAATCTCAAGCTTGAAATATCTGAGATAATCCATCAAGCAAAGTTCAACATCTGTCCTCATGCCTTCCACACGACACGTAGGGGGCTTCTCATCAATGCCGTCTTCTAGTTAAAGAGCCCAGAAGCAGCTCAGCACTGTGGAAAGGGCATCGTCTCTGGAGCCGAGGGAACAGGTCAGGTGGCAGGGGAGGGTCCTAGCTGTGCAACTTTGGACAAGTCCTTTAAGTGGCCCACGCCTCGGTTCACTCGTCTCTAATGGGGCCGGTAACACCACACAAAATACACAGGATTCAACCAGATGATCCACATCAAGTTCAAAGCCCAAGGCTGATGCCTTCTTTCTGGATTTTGTGCCCAGAAACAAGTGCTTAAAAAGTACTTAAGAGATGTGGAGCTCCAGAGAGAAAGAAAGATTCGGATTCCTTTTGTCGCCGCAAAATAAATCACCATGTGTCTTGCCATCTGGTCTCCTAAGTGATCAGCAAGCTGGGAAGGAGGGTCCCAATGAGAGGGGCTGAGGGTATCGACAGATGATGTCATCAGCCCGGACTCAGCAAATGTCCGTGACACCTGTGAGTGGGATTTACCTGGCTGAGCTCGGGTTTTGATGCACTCACTGTGACCTGAGGGACACGGGGACTGGGTGATTTCAGCCACTAAATACCAACAGGTGCTTTATCATTAGTCCTGTGGGACTCTTGTTCACTGCCCACCCTGGAGTCTCTCACGGACCCATGGAGGCAGGTGGAGAAGGGAAAAGAGACCGGGAAAGGCTCAGAGATTGAGCGAGAAGCTTGATTTCCCAGGTGAAAGCTGGATTTTTGAAAAGTGAAAGTCCAATGATTTGGTTTCTAGGCCACAAGTGCCCCTGGGGTTGAAATAGCCATTAAAACATGCCATAGTCTGGATTTCTTGCCAGGACCTGGTTAAGCGCTGGGGATGTTCGTAGAGTTACCATAGCCTTCCACAGTGGGCATACGTGTAGAAAAGCCCAGCCAGCTTCTGGCACAGGAGCCAGATCAGGACATGCTATTGGTGCAGCCCGGTGCGCACCGCTGGGACTCACAGATGCCAGGGTCACAGCCCGGTCGGCACTGCTGGGACTCAGAGGCTCCGGGGACACAGCCCGGTGCGCACCGCTGGGACTCATGGACGCCAGGGTCATAGCCTGGTCCACGCTGCTGAGACTCACAGATGTGGGGGACACAGCCCGGTGCGCACAGTTGTGACTCAAGTATACTGGGGACACAGGTCAGTCCACACTGCTGGGACTCACTGATGCTAGGGGCACAGCCCGGTCCATACTGCTGTGACTCATGGACATGGGGGCCACAGTCTGGCGCTCTCTGCTGGGACTCATGGATGCCGGGGACATAGCCGACCTGACGTGGGGGAATCAGCCCAGTCCACACCATGGGGGCTCACGGACATGGGAGACACAGCCCAGTGGGCACGGCTGGGGCTCACAGAAGATGCTGGGGACACAGCCCAGTGCGCACGGCTGGGGCTCACAGATGCCGGGGACACAGCCTGGTGTGCACCGCTGAGACTCACAGATGCCGGAGACACAGCCTGGTGTGCACTGCTAAGGACTTGTTGATGCTGGGGACACAGCCCAGTTCACACAGCTGGGACTCATGGGTGCTGGGAACACAGTCCTGTGTGCACCACTGGGATTCATGGACACTAGGGACACAGCCCAGTGTGCACTTCTGGGACTCAGAGATGCTGGGGACAACAGCCTGGTCCACACCACTAGGGCTCACGGACTTGGGGGTGCATTGCTAGTGCACTACTAGGACTCGTTGATGCTGGGGACATAGCCAGGCCCACACTGCTGGGGCTCACAGACACCAGGGACACAGCCCGGTCCTCACTGCTGGGATTCACAGACGTGGGGGACACAGTCTGGTGTGCATTGCTGGGACTCATGGATGCCATGGACATAGCCTGCTCTGTACCACTGGGGCTCATGGATGCAGGGGACACAGCCTGGTGTGCACAGTTGGGGCTCATGGACACGGGGGACATAGCCTGGTGCACACTGCTAGGACTTGTTGACACCAGGGACACAGCCGGGTCCACACCACTGGGACCCATGGATGTGGGGGACACAGCTCTGTCCGTACCACTGGGACCTATTAATGTCAGGACACAGCCCGATGCACACTGCTGGAACTCATGGACGCAGTGGACACAGATGGGGCTCTCGGATGCTGGGGACAGAGTCTGGTCCACACCGCTGGGACTCACAGGGATGCTGGCAAGGCCACACAGGGCATGAATGTAACCCACCACCACTCCCGCCTCTGAGCCCAGGGTGGGGGAGGTGAATGGGGAGGCAGACCCACCAGCCCTCACACTCCAACAAAAGCCCGAGCCTCCCAAGGGGGAGGCTCCACATCTGTCTCCACAGCTGTATTCTGACGTCTCCGCCTAGCGCCAGGCACTCAAAGCAACTTGGTGAATGAACGCTCCTTGGGGGAGGCTACAGTTTCATTCAAAACCACATCTGGCATCATCAAACTCAGGGACCTCATCCCGGGAAGGGGTGGGGAAGAGAACGCACATTCTGGAAACCTTCACGTGGTGCTAGAAACCTGACGTGTCATTTCCTGAATCGTCTTAACCCTGAGAGGTGGATAAGCTCATCTGTGACTTACAGATGGCAATGCTGAGGGGCCAACCCCCGAGGGGTCTGGTTCCTGGTCCCGAGGACGCCCACCCTCCCTCCACCCCCCCAACACCCGCGTGAGCAGCGAACCAGCCCTCCCAGGAAGGTTCCAGCCAGTTTGTGTTCTTTGGCTTGGAAGGCCAGAGGAACCGCTCACGTCTAGGCACACATACACACAGGATGAAGCGGGGTGGATGGCAAAGACTGGCCGCAGGGAGACAGCTCTCGAGCAGAGAGCAGAGGGCCACGTGGAGAAGAACACAGAAGAGCTGCTGAAAGTCAGTGAAGGAGAGAAGACACGCGTCCCTGCCCCGCCATCGACACTGGGGAGCTCCAAGGGGCTTCCTGTGAGAGTTACATCCCGCACAGCAGGGACAGCGGGCTAGCTCCTCAGCTGGGACTCTTCCAGCAAGAAGGAGGGAGCCCGGAGAGCCCTCCTGGGGAGCTAGGGCACCTTCCCTTTGCTCCAGAGAAGCTCTGGGTTCATCGGTCAACCTCCCACGGAGACGGAGGGTGGGAAAGCCACAGGACACCTGTCCCCACTCTTTACAAAGCCAGAGTGAGGCTGTCACACTGTAGCTGGACTTCTCACAGCTCTACGGTCCACCTGCAAGCCCCCCCATCCCTTCTGCCTCCTCTTATTTCAACGCCCAACCAAATGTCTCCTCCTCTAAGCTAGTCAGTGAGGCAGCCATTCGGTCTTCCGCGCCGTCCAGGTCCTGGACACACCGCTATCATCACACCGTGTCACGGGAAGCTGTTTCACACCTGTTCCGGCCCCAGACCCCGAGCTCCTTCTGTTTCTAGCTCCTTCTCTGTACTTAACAGGGTAGGTGTTCAGTAAATGGTTGCGGGGTCGAAGAACGGACCGATGTCATCCGTAGCTAATAACGACGGCCTCCTTGACGCCACGGGCCACGCCCTGCCACGAGGCTCTTGTGTGGTTACGTCCGTGGACGCCCCCATGACAACCCTCTCTGGCAGGCCCCATCCTTCTACCTGTTTGATCCAAGAGGCCAAGTGTGCAGAGAGGTTAAGTAACTGGTGTCAGGTCACACAGTGAGGGGGTGACAGAGGCAGGATTCCAACCCAGGCAGGAGGCTCCTGAGCGCGTTGGTCACGAGTGGAGCATCTGCACGGGCAGCCGGGCAGGCTCAGAGTCTGCTGAAAGGGAACCAGTGAGTAGCAGGTCCAAGAGGCAGGCCCCACCGCTGCCCTGTGTTTGAGGGGCTTTGTTGTCATCTGACACCAGCCAGCCACCGATAGCTTAGGGGACCGAGTGCTAGTCTGCGCAGCCATCTAGGGCTACTGAGAGCCCCTGGTCCTGAGGGCAGGTGGAGATCAGGGAACAGAGAGGGCAAAATCACCGACCCAGCCTGCCTGACACACAGCCTGGGAGGGAGGCCTGGAGAGGGGCTGCTTTCCCTCCTGGTCCAAGTCCCTAGCTCCTAGGCGCTCCCCAGCCAGACACCCCAGGCCTCCCTCCCCTTAGTCATTCTGAGTCCAGCTTGCCACTCCCGAGCTTCATCCAGCTCCCGGCGAACTCAGACACGTTTCGGCTGACCCCTGAGCCACCATGTGCCTGCCCTATAGGGTTCTGTATCTCCCTTTCTCACGCTCCTGCCACGATGCTGTCTGCGCTAAACTGTGCCTGGACCTCAAACTTTAAAGAACACGGGAACCCACAAGGCAGGTAAAGGGCATGTGCCTGCTTGTTAAAATGCAGATTCTGGGGCCCCGCTTCCAGAGAGCCATCTGTGCCACAGGCCTAGACATCTGCAGGTGACTCACAGTTTAAAACCTCAGTGGTAATTACTAGGTGACA
Source organism: Mustela nigripes (assembly GCF_022355385.1). Classification (NCBI taxonomy): domain Eukaryota; kingdom Metazoa; phylum Chordata; class Mammalia; order Carnivora; family Mustelidae; genus Mustela; species Mustela nigripes. The sequence goes on from NC_081562.1 coordinate 16,983,494, forward strand.
ACAGCCCATCACATGTATACAGTTTCTCCTGATTTGCTACGTCCCCTTACCTCTCCCTGGAGCATCACAACAACCGATAACATGCTCTGGACAGGAGGCACAGGCGCCACAGGAAATCGGTTCAAAGAGCTGCGCGCTCGAGGTGCCGGAGAAGTCAGACTGGAGGCGAGAGCCCACAGCCCGGCCCCGGGCCTCCAGCCGTGTGTCTGCCTCTCCGCCAGCTTCCCTGGGCCTCTCTGTCCCTGCTTCTGTCTCTCTTTTCTTCTTTCTTGCCACAATTCTCAAAACAATTCTAGACACTGAAGGTACTCATTAGGGATAAACCGTAAGACTAAGAGGAAAACAAAAATCGCCCACACTCCCAGTTACCAGAGGTAATTATTAATGTTTCGGTGTAGTCTTCTAGCTGTGTTCTTCGGTTCTAATGGCCACGGCACTGTTTTGTCCACCACACTTTCCCTTCTGAGACAGTTAGCTGGGAGCGAGGACAGTACTGTTTGACCCGGCACGTTCAAGGAGGGACGGATGCTGGCTATCTGCCTTGTCCCTTTCTGTCCACCGCCCTCCTCCACGGCCACTGCCCCTTCAGGCTCCCCCCTGCCCCCACCCCAGCCTTTATAAGCGCAGGTGGCATCCAGGAGGTCGCCTTCCCAGGCAGGGAGGGGATCTCTAGATGTCCCAGGGGTCGAGGACAGGACTTCAGGAAACTTTAGGGGTCTCCACTGGCTTCCTGAACAGAACGAGGGGGACAGGAGCACACTGAAGCTAGTACTTTCCAGAGGGACACAGCAAAATGTGGAGCGCTGTGCGGAACCGGGGACTCAAACTCCATCTTGCCCGCAGATGGAGGGAGGGGAGGCTGGTGTCTGAGGGGCTGGTCCGGCTCCACCTCCCAACTCCTTGCTTCTGAAAGACAACAAAGTCCTTGGTGATGCCAACTGACCTGGGCTTTTCTTTCTTTCTTTCTTTTTTTTTTTTAAAGAGGAGCTTAGAGTTGGGGCGCCTGGGTGGCTCAGTGGTTTGGGCTGCTGCCTTCAGCTCGGGTCATGATCTCAGGGTTCTGGGATCGAGTCCCACATCGGGCTCTCTGCTCAGCAGGGAGCCTGCTTCCCTCTCTCTCTCTCTCTCTGCCTGCCTCTCTGCCTACTTGTGATCTCTGTCTGTCAAATAAATAAATAAAATCTTTAAAAAAAAAAAAAAAAGAGGAGCTTAGAGTTGAAGACCGTTTAATCATTCCAGATGCTTCTGAATCGGCAAGACACTGTGCGTATGCTGACGATGGGGGTGTCTGACTTTCTCTTTTCTCTCACTCTGAAATCCAGCATGGATCCCCAGGGCTTTGATGTACGTGTAGTCACAGCTTTGGGGAAATTTTGAGGCCAACCCTGAAGAGACTTGCAAATTAGTTCCTGCAAGACTTCTGAATAGCGACTGATTACAATCTCTAATTATTTCTAAAGGAACTACTTACTCAATTAGAGTGACAGCCCATGAATAGGATGTGAAAATTTCTTTGGATGGAGAGCAGCGAGAAATCATAGCCATTATTATTTCTATTATTATTATTGTTTTCTAAAATCATGTGATGTCTAGAGGCCATCCACTTGTTCAATACTGGATGTTACCCCAACATATTCCAGAAGGAATGTGTTCTGGGCCTGGATCTTCTTCTCCCCTTCTTTTAGTTGCTGACTTCTTATAACGTCAGACCTCTACAATATAATGCTTCCTGGGGGAGCTTCCTGAGCCCTGTCTTCCTTTCCAGCGCTTCTGTGAGGCTGTGACCATTGGCTTGTCCTCTCACCAGTCCGGAGGCTCTATGCATATTGTGTTCCCTGCCGTGTCCTCAGCATCTAGAATATTGCCTGGCACATAGAAGATGCTTACCAAACACCTACTGAATAAGACTGAATAAAAGGATTGGAGAATGCAGTATTTCCTCCTTGGGTTCTGAACGTAGATTTCTGTCTAAACTTGGTTTTGAAAGCACATGGATTGACTGATGGACTGACTCATTCATTCATTCATTCATTCAACAAACAGGGATCTGTAGCATGTTGGGTGGCAGTCGGGTTGGTTCAATCTCATCATCTCCAATCCATTACCATCCAACATACCACTCCAGGGATTGTGGTGAACTGCTCCCCAGAACTCTGCATTCCCAGGGCCCACCACTCCCACTGGCCATCTTGACGGCGCCACAGCCTTCCAGTGTTGAGCTCTGAGGAATGAATTTCTGTTTGGGTTGGTGTAACTTCAGGCACCTGGGCAGTTGCACCACTTCCCAGGCTTTGAGGACAGCTCCTGGCCAGGTTCACACCTCCACTGTGTCTCAAAAGGCTGAACGGGATGAGCCAGGAGCAAGGTTATGACCTTAAAGGATCCTGAACGTAAGACCCCAAGGGATATAACACAAAATTTGAACAGTCAAGATCTTAGGAACCCCCAACGATTGGTGGAAGGTAGAGGGGAGGCACCACTCCTTCTAGAAGGTTCTAAACAATGTAATTTGTTATTGCCATGTCTACGTCCTCACTTGGTGGGGGGGAGGGGAGATGTGGCCAAATCAATGCCCAGCTGCTTCCTTCTCAATCCATGGAGACATAACTGCTCATAACTACACGGGTAGAACAGACAAAATTGCAAAGTGGGCAAAACCGTTCTTCTTAATTGTCCTAACAAACGGACATGTCCTAGATTTGTTCCTAGTATCTTCCCTAGTCCACCTATCTGCCCCACATCCTACTTTTTTAGGGGCCGGAGTTCTGCAGGGCAGGTCATCGGACTGTTGACCCACGGTGAACCTTGCCAGCCGTATGCACTTCATCAGGCAGCTGCTTCTGCTCATGCACAGCTAAGCCCAGTTCAAACACACAGGACTCGAACAGTTGCGAGAAATTACTCTGACATTTCAGCGGGTGGACAGCAGCCTTTAAAGCGCCCCCTCCCCAAATCCTAGGCCATTCCACCAGTACACTGGGAGGGCTCTTCCTAGAAACTCCCATTTGGAGCAGGGCTGCAGAGCTCCCTTGTCTGGGGGCAGCGGGAGCGTGCAGAGATGGGAAGGTGGAGGCAGGCCGCCCCTTGCCCATCCCACTCCCAGGGGCTGGCCGTCGCGGGGATTCTCTGGTCTGCTTTGCGGAAGTGGCCCGTTTTCAGTTTGCTGTAGCAGGTACTTATCCCGGGCCGCTGGTTTATACCACTGCCTTTTAATTACAAGCCCCGCAGGCTTCCATTTCAGCCCAGCTGCCCTGCTTTTCTCTTAGAACATGCTGAGGGGCAGGTCCCGCGTCTACCTCGAGCTTGGACTCTCCATCCGGGGGACGTACAGTATGATCTCCACTGGTCACAGAGACCACCCAGAACCCAACTTCCTAAATGGTCTGTCTGATAATGAAAAGGACAAAAACTCCTTTGAACTCTGAAGCTGGACCTAAAACAAAGGACGGAACGGTTGCTGGTTATGTAGTTTGCTAAGGATTTCAGATGAGACTCTAAGCACCCCTCACGAAGCAGGCAATTATTTCTCTCTGCCGTGAGGGGAGGGGGCTGATTTGTTTTCTGTCCCATCCTCTGGTCGATGGAGGCCTCGCTAAGGACGCCTTTACGGCAGGCACTTTTCTTGCCAACCCTACTTCATTAAAGGATGGGCAACAAGGGACTGACGGCTTAAAGAAGCGGCCTCTGTTGCCCACTCACATCCTGATTACTCAAGATGGTGGGGGCAGTGTGGTGAGGAAGACATTCCCTGCTCCATCCCTATCAGACTTTGGGAACCAGGCCGATGGCCCCTCCTCGATGTGCTTGGGTCTGGTGAGTGGTGAACCTGCCTTAGGGATAATCCTTCCCGGGACACTTGACCTGGGGCTGTGGCTGTAGAACCCTGCTCGCCCCCTCCCAGCCCTCCAGAGAAATCAATCCCTGGTGTGTATAGGATGGTAAGAACGGGTGTTCAGGAAGACCAGGGTAGCAAGTCAGGCCCTGCCACAAGATGGCTGTGTGATCCTGCGTGCCTGACAGCTTTTCTGAGTCCTGAGAGTCATTAGCTCAGTGTGGGGGTTAAGGAACACCTAATTCTCATGGTTTTGAGCACTAAGTGAGCAAACATACAGGAGAGCCTTGTGCAGTGCCTGGAAACCCAGGGGAAGCACGCTTCAGAATGAAAAAACATAATCAGTAATAGGGATATTGGGGTGTAATTTACATAATCAGTAATAGGGATATTGGGGTGTAATTTTGAAAGCCACCTCGGAACTGTCTGATCCCATCAAGAGTCTGATGACCTGCCTAGCAGACCTCAGGCCCCTGGAAGAGTAGGCTATGGGGCAGATAGGTTTTGGTGAGTGGAAAACCCGTCAAGTGAGGAAACCGAGACCCAGAGAAGGGCACTGATTCGGCCAGCATCACACAGCGTGTTACCGCAAGGCTGGGATGAGAAGCCAGGCCCTCACACCGTGATTTTCCTGCGATGGTGTCACAGCCTAGTGCTCATTAAGTACATGTTTATCTTTCATTCATCAAGGAAAGAAAATACCGAGAATAACTAGAAAAGCGTTGCCTCTAAGTGAGCTCACACTGTGCTAAGGGTTTCACGGGTGCTGTTTCAACCCTTGCCCATTTCATGAGGAAGACGCTGTTATCATCCGTATTTCAGAAGCTCAGAGAGCCGAGGAACTCGCCCAAGGTCACCCCGGTATCTGACATGTCTGTCCCTCCTGCCAACACCCTGTCACCACCTCAGGTTCTGAAGCGCTAAGTTATTGGGAAACAAGACCCTGGGTTGCCTTGAATGGAGGCCTGCCAGATGTAGCAAAGAAAATACAAACCACTACTGAAATCAGAATTTCAGGTAATTTTAGTATGAGTATGTCCCAGTATTGCATGGGACATATTTATACCAACACATTACTCCTCGCTGATCTGAAATTCAACTTTGACTGGGCGACCTGCATTTCTCCGTCAGCCCTACAATAACGTGACGTGTCCCTTGAGGCAAGCCACGTGGCCTCTTCTGGTCTCCGTTTTGCTCTTGTCCGACAGGACGGACCAGAGCCCGGCCCAAAGGCTCTATGACTGAATCCCCAGGAGGAGGGAAGGATGGAAGCAGCTCTCTAAGGACTGTTCTGAGCCAAGACCAGCCCAGGAAATCTGCACAGAGGCCTTGGAGGGGCAGGACAAGGCCGGAGGGCGAGCACCTTGCTCTAAGACCCTGTCAGCTCCTCCCTGACCCTTTGGAGCAAATGACTCCACAAGGTACAAGCTCCCTGGGCAGTGATGCGAGCAGAAAACCGCGCAGAATTCTTATTTGTTTTCGAACTATGGTACAGTACCCACAACATAAGATCAGCCATCACCATTTTTCAGTGTACAGTTCACATCGCTCTGTGACTACGGCCATCCAGTCCAGAAATCTTTCAGCTCCCCAAACTGGAGCTCTGGCCCCCGTGAACACTAGCCCCCAATCCCTCTCCCCTGCCCCTAGCAACCACCCTTCTATTCTCTGCCTTGTATGAATCCGACCCTCCAGGTCCTTCATGAGGTACAAACCTCCTTCCTTCTTAAGGCTGAACAGTTTATTTTATGTAACTTTTCCTCTCTGGGGAAGAGGTGCCGAAAACACCCCGATATGCTCCATCGTCTGGGCTCTGAGGATGAAGCCCCTTGCCAGGGAGGGCTGCAGAGGTCGCATCCGTCAGGCGGCTCTCAGCAGGGGGGTGGGGGGCCGAGACAGCCCCCTTCCCGGAATCTAACCTGGACCCTCACGGGCTTATAGGACACACCGCCTCCCGGGGGTGCTTCTCTCCACGCCAAAGGGCCTGGCAGCAAGCCAGAGGCAGATATATGAGGCACTCCAAGGAGGTTTTATTTCTGCTCTAACAATACAACTGAAACGGGGAGTGATTTATTAAGGGCAAGCATCGGAGCGGGAGCAGAACAAATTCCTGCTTGGCAGCCAGCCGCCGGCAGTGTAGACGCTTGGGGCAGCCTGGCCGGGCCTCGGTGGGGCCTGGGTCCTCAGTCGAACCGGCCGGAATGGCACCAACGGGGAGCACCCGAGGCTGGGGGTGAGTCCCCGGCATACAGTAGGTGCTCAGGGGAAGCGGCTGCTCTCGGGAAGGTGGGATAGGGCGGTGGTGCTCAGAAGATAAAACCCCAAATTGGATGGGTGTGTCAGGAAGTCCCTTAATGGGATTTAGGGCACAGGATTACTCACGTAGATTAAAAAGAGGACGGACTGTGCAAAAATCAATGGAATAAAAATCCCCAGCCTCGGGTTGTTTAGTCTGGTGAGATGTCCACAGGCTACTCGCTGAGCCAGTGGGCTGTCTGCGCTCCTCCCTGGAAATGTGTGGGTTCTCTGGCGGGCGGGGGGAGCTGCTCCCCAGGTTCCTAGGGTCTGAGTGCCCAATGTTTGGCTGGGGATGGGCACTGCATTTACCAACAACTCTGGGTTTTTTAAACGAACCACATGAGTCTCCAACAATGGCAAAGTGGCTGCCTCAGAAAGAAGACCCCTGTCCGCAGCCAAGGGGAGACATTCTCCACTCACCCCCCACTCAAAGCCGTCCCTCATGTAGCCTGGGCTCTTGCCAAAGAAAAAAGTGAAGAGTGGAAAGTGGAAAGGGGTCAGAGGGAGAGGGACAGAGGGAGGCATTACTCCACACTGAAGGTGGGCTGCTGACCTCCCCGTCCCTGGGGAAGGGAAGAGAAATGACACGGCCTGATCACCCATGGCATGCCCGGGTCCTGTGCCCTGCATTCAGCTTTGGGTCCTACCGCTGCTGCAAACTTGCTGTGTGACCGTGGGCAAGTTGTTAACCTCTCGGTTTTTTCACTGGCTACTGGGAGACCGTAATGAGTTAACACACAAAGGGCCTACCACAGCATCTGGGATATCATAAGCATTCAAAAAGCATCAGCTCCTATTATCCCCCTGTTAATTAAGTCCTGTTACGTGTCAGCTGTCTTACTGTTATTAATACTGCTGGCTATCCCCACAACTCCTCTGGGAGGTGATACTACCCTCACGTTACAGATAAGGAAACTGAGGCTCAGGGAGTTTGCAGAGCTGTGGAGTGGGGACTCAGGCCGGGTATGTCTGGCTCCTTTGGAAGGAATCAGAATCTCGTGGTGGGAAGTTTGCCCCAGCAAAGGTCTGACCAGGCACCTGGGCATCACACCCCTGAGAACTAAGGGACAAAGACTAAGAAAATCATTAGCCTCCACCCCAGCACACAGGAACCCTTCCCTTAACACTTTGGTTTGTTGGTGGCAACTTTAAAATCCTTAGGAGGCTGACACGGTTAGAGTTCTGGAAAGATGCTCTCTCCATCTCAGCCTCAGAAAGATCTTGGCTGACTTTTGATCATGTGTCACTGCCAGGGCCTCTGAGAAAACCCCAATATCAGAGGGAAGCTGTCAGAGGGCTGGCAGAGGAGAAAGGAAACCTCTTTCCTTTTGAAAGAGGTGGGCAAAGAGCCCTAACAGCCAGGCTGAGGAAGAGACGCGGAAGGCAGGAAGGCAGAGGGACCAGCATGTGGCCACGAGAGCCCATCCCCTCCTGAGAGCAGAACCGTGGCGTGTTCAAGGTCAAATGCATGTCCACCACTTTTAAAGACCCAGGGAAGTCAGGATTCATCCATTCGATGCAGGTGCACTCACTCTGTGTCTTACAAAGCCCACCTGCCTTACCCAGGTCCTGCAGTTGCCCACGATATGAGAAATAATATGAACGGCCATGGCTGGGAGAGAGCTTAGGGTGAGCTTCCCAGCAGCCAAGGTGTAAAGGGAAATATGATGGGTCACAAGACCTTCCAACCCCGGTGGCGTTGAAAATACAGAGTAATGGATTAGAGTTGATGCTGGACTGAATGTACATTCTGCCACCCGCAGATTTTGTGACCTCAGGTCCCTCCGATGGCTCATTACTGAGCAGTCTAAGTAACACCTCAGTATATTCAGGGAAATAGCCATCATGCCTGTCTAATAAGAACACGTATGTGGGAGTGCTTTGAAAATTATAAAGCAAATCTTTATAACAAAGATTTACACAAATCTTACTTTTCATGAAATATTTATATCAGTTCTTCAGAACAAACAAGCTTTTGTTCAATGCCAGTTGTTTCTGAGGTAGTTTGGAAAACATTCCCTCCCCCGATTCCTCAAACAAGGGCCACTAAACACCAGGAAGGAGAGCAGCAACCACCACCATTTTTGAGCGCTAACGATGTACCAGGCTCAGAAACACCCGTTCGAGTTTAAAGGAGTTAAAAGCAACACAACCGAACCTCATTTTGCCCTCACAGAAATTCAGGATATGGGTCCTATTAGTGTTGCTATTTTTATAGACATGGAGATACTGAGACATCCAACAGTCATGTTCTCCTCCCCATGAATGTGGCACCGAAGGTCAGAGGGACAGGGTGAGCCGGCACTGGGCACGGGACCCACATGGAAATGAAAGCTCCGGACTAAAGGCACCTCTCTGAGAAGGGGGGAGAAGAAGCGGGGGGCGGGGGTAGGCGGGGAGATGCAGACACAGAAATAAGTGGCCGAAGAAACTCAAGGGTGCAGAGAGAGCCCTGTGGAGTCACAGCCTCATCCTGAAGGGGTGGGGACAGGGTGTGGGGGGGAGAGGGGGAGACGGGGGGACAAGCACAAACCCAAACACCCTTTCCGCCCCAGGCTCTGCCCTTCCAATACATTCCCCTTCCTGTTCTAGCAGAACGAGGTGGGTTCCCGTCCTTTCCCAGCAAGTGTCTCCCATGTCCCGATGGATGGGGAAACCAAGACAGCAAGAGCAGCCGAGGCGCCCCAGGGGCGGGGACAGTGAGGGTGCACGAGGTGGCACTTCTCCCCATCCCTGCGGGAGGCCACCGAGCCCTGCTCCTGGACCCCCCCCGAAGGCCGCACCCAAGAAGCCAGGCTCGTTCAGGGAGGCGAGGGGAGGCAGACGCCAGGTCTAGAGGACACAGGGTCATTTTAAAAAGCCCCAGCGAACAGCACACCACACTTCCTGTTTGTGTGGACTTGTTCTGTTTTTTCCCAATTAGATTTCTACTCACTGATCCTCTCCAATTTTTTTTTTCTTTTTTAATTGAATAGCAAATCAAAAGGAAGGCCAAGGGAAGCTCATGGTGTTCTCGTCCCTCAAAGGCCAGGCGTCTGCTGGCCCTGTTCAGGGGCCGTGTTGGCTGCCAACCACGGCATTCATACTGTTTGAGATTAATATCTGCAATGATGCATCTTCCTAGAAAATGGGTGTGAGGTGGCTGTGGTGCCGGGGAGCCCCTGGGGTAAGTGTGGCTATACCCCAGACCCCGGACCCCACGTCCTGCTGGACGGGGGATGTGCTGTGCAGGCCTGCCTGGCAAGGGGCCTTGTAGACCAAAGGTCCGGACAGGGAGGCTACACTGCAGCCCAGGAGGGCTTTTTTCTTTGGTGGTTCCTTCCTGAACCTTCCCTGGTGCTAACTTCCTCATCCGTGAAAGGAGAAAGTCATGGCACCCACCACATGGGACTGTGGGGAGAATAAAATCAGAACTTGTGGCTAGACTGCCCGGCACACAGTAGGCCCACACGAAACGGGAGCTGGTGCTCTGCGCACCACCCCTGCCTGCTCTGTGGGCGTGTTTCAGGAGGAAGCGTGTTTCCTGGGGCCCTGGGTACCTCCAGCAATATTTCCTCAGCCAGAAGAGTCCACTTAATCCAAACTACAAAAAGCAACGTGTTAACTAGGCCACTATAGCCAAAGACTCAAACACGGAGAAAAGCCTGGAAGGCAGCAAAGATCAGGAGAGATGATGGGTTTATCCTCGGAGGCTATGGAGCAGGGACCAGTTCCTAAACCGTCTTTACTTTTACTCCAGGAAATGGGCACAAGGCAAAGAAAGCTGTGACCCAGGACAGCCACGCAGGAAGTAGCTCCGGCCCCAGGGCTCGTGGGGCTTTTAGAGGAAGCCCCGGCGCCCCCCACCCCACCCTCCCTGAGCACCCCTGGGTGCCGGCCACCTTATCCCCTGTGCCTCCTCCCTGGGCCTGCGGGCCACTCAGCAGCTCTTCATTCGGAACAACCCTTGAAACGAGGAGTCCCAGCTCAGAGGGGGTGTTTCTAACTTGAAAAGTGCTGATATGCCAATGAGTCACTTGCCCTGAAGTAGGCATTAGCTGGAGCAGCATTTCTCAGAATTAAAAAAGAGCCATGAATAGACTTTTATGCTGTGTCTGCAGTCAGGGGCCTCCAGTTAATGGCAGGAAGCCTGTATTCCTGTCGGACGGCAGCCAGCATTGCGCGTGCACGTGGGGTGTGTGTGGTATGTGAGAGAGATAGGGACAGACAGCAGGAAGCAGACGGATGAATGAGAAATGGTGGGCAATGGGTCAGTGGATGGCCATATTCGAATGTACAGTAAAAATAATGGCCAGCCTTTTGACTTCCAGAACAAACGCGCTGGACCACTCTGACTCTTAGATCATCCCTCCTGAGATGCAATGCAGGGCCTGGAAGACAATGCATGGGGGGTGGGGGTTGAGAGAACAGTCTGGTTCTCTCATTCGGAAGTCACTGTAGCCAAGTCCCAGTCCTGGCGCCGGGCCTGCAGCCCAGCCCCCATGGAGGCCGGCAGAGACGGCCAGGGTCACAGCCACACCCATTCTGTACCCCAGACCTCAGCAGATGAAGGACCTGTCTCCATATTTATAATTTGTTTTTACATACACGCTCTCAGAATCAGCCCCCAGGGCCAGCATCAGACACCTGCTTTAAAGGGGGACTCGCCATCCTCTAGGCCAGAGGGACACCTTGGGGGACACAGTCACACCTACGACATCTTCTCTGGGATGTTCCCCATTTCCTGTCATTGTGGACACAGCATAGAACACTGTCTAAAAGCCTGCCTGCATTCCAGACCTGATCCACCACTGCTCACGGGGAAACTTCCGGCAGTGCCAAACATAGTTTCCTCACCTGTAAAATGGGAATGATAATGGCTGCCCCACCACCTCCTTCATGAGTACTTGCGAAGGTCAGTGAGTTGATATGTATTAAGGGCTGGCACAGGACTGTGTACATGGTAAGCCCTATAAAAGGTTTCTTTTATCATTCTCCATAAATATCTGGTAAAGATCAGTGGGTCACTCTTATCTCTGAGCTCCCCGATGGCTGAGGGTCCACCTGTCCTGGACACTGTTGTGTCCCCAGCACCTGGTCCTGCTTCTGACATATGACAAGTTCTCAGAAAGTGCTTGCTGAAAGGGTGAACAAAGGTAAACATTACTGCTCCAAACATCATGGGGGCGGGACCCTGTGGTCTCTGGATGCCACTGAGCCCTTTAGGGGTTCAAGGCCCGGAAGTGACCTTGGAGAGATGGACCAGTTTCCTATGGCCGCTGTAACAATTTACCAGGCATTTCGTGGCTTAAAGCAACGCTAGTTTATATTTTACAATTCTGGAGGTCAGAAGTCCGACAGGGTTCCCACTTGGCTGAAATCAAGGGGATTTTGAGCTTCTAGGAGCCACTTGCATTTTTTGGCTCATCGTCTTTTGCCATCTTCAGAAAGTCTTTCCTCTTCCCCACTTAGAGAACCTTTGTGATGATACTGGGACCACGCAGACAGTGCAGGATAAGTCAGATGATGAGTGACTTTAATTCTATCCACTGCCTTAATTCCTTCCTCCTTCTCCAAGTAACAGAACACATTCCCAGATTCCAGGGATGAGGATATGGGAGTCTCTGGGGACGACCACTGTGGCTACCACAGGAACTTTCCATTATTCAGGAAGACCGGAAAACGAATGCAGAAACTCCCTGTTTAACTGCTCCAGACCATTTTAGGGGGGCAAATTCTTCTTTTTTAAAGATTTTAAGTAATCTCCATATCTAACGTGAGGCTTGAACTTAAAAACCCCGAGATCAAGAGTCACGTGCTCTACCAACTGGGCCAGCCAGGTGCCCCTGGAGAGCAAAGTTCTTAAAACTAGTACCTTCTTCTGGATAGCTCTTCCCGAAATGCATGGCCCCAGGCATGTGGTGGTCATTCTCTGCAGGGGCAACCGGTGCCAGCAAACCAGAATTAATAAAGTAGAACAGTCCAGAATCAGAAGCAGCAAGCGTTCCTGGAGCCCGTTCCGCGAGCCTGTGCTGGTTACGTTCAGCAGCGTTGCAACTGTTCACAGCCGGTCTTTACCGAGCTCCCTCTGATGAGGAAACTGTGGCACAGAGAGGCTGAGTGACTTGCCCCAGGCCACAGAGCCCATCAGTGACAGAACTGGGTTTGGAACCCCAGGGTTTGGACTCCAGAATCCTGCTCACTTCTGGTCTTCTCTCCTGCCTCTCTACTGTTCACACGCATTCTCTCATTTCAGCTCCACAGCTGCTGTGTGACGGCAGGATTTCTTTTCAGTCCCCATTGCTGAGATTGGGAGACTGAGGCCAAGGATGACCGTGCGGCCAGCCCCACGTGAGCTGGCCGCTCCATGCCCTGCTCAGGCTCTTTCTCTGCATCAGGTTGCCTCACTGGGTGTTACCGATGAAGAATTAATTTTAGAAAACGAATAGTGTCACAACATACCCTGTCCCCTCGTCCCTTTCAGGACTGCGGGCTGTTTTTAATAACCTCCCCCCTGCCCCCAAGGTGAGCAGTCATGGCTATTCAGGAGAAGAGACAGGGGGTTTCCTGCCCACCACCCCGGGCCTCCGTTCGGCCAGGCACCTGCAGACCGCGACCAACAGGCCGAGGAGATGCTGGGAAGAGTAGGTGCGGCTGGCCTCCCAGGATCTCCTTAGTGTAAAATTTCAGCCCTGTGCATGAGAGTGGAGAAGACACAGCCCTCATTACCACCCCCGTCTAAATTAAACAAGGCAAGGGAGGCTCTTGAGAAAAAAAGGCACAAGGCACCGAAGCCCTGGAAAACAAGCTGCAGGAGGTATGCACGTGTCAGGGGAGCCCTCGGACTTTCTGGGGATGCAGAGAACCCCAGGCACCAGCAGAGCCATGGGAGCTGGAAGCTGGGGGCTGTATCTTTCTCCAGGCTTGGCGGGATCCAGACCTGAGCCCGAGCAGGGTTGAGCCGAGCGAGGCTGAGCCAGCCAACAGTCAACAGGCCTTTATTGACTCTTCATTCTCGGTGAGCACAAGGCTGTCCATTTAAGCGCTGATCCAATATTGCTGCGTGTTGGGTAAGCTCATCGAGAATTCATAAGGTGATGTTCACTCAGCAAGAGACAGGCACGCCACACATGAACTCATTTACTCCAGCAGCAGCCACCATCGCAGACCCATTCATCCCCGGGTGACGCTCCCTTGGGCTGGGAGCTGGCTAGGCTTCCTGTGGGGGGTGGGGGTGCGCAGGAGCACGAGGAGAGCTGGGAGGGGCAGCTGAGGGGCTGGGGTTCCCTCAACTATGAAGTAAGGAACCCAGCAGTACCCACCCTCCGGGGTCAGGGAAGACGGAGCCGATACGAAGTGTTTCTTTGGTGCCTGGCATCTAATGACCGTGAACTTAGCGTGAGTGTGATGACGTCATGCGGTCTTACGTCATCTCTGTCAATGACTGACAAGGCAGCTGCTCCTGGCTCCGTTTTAGAGATGAGGACTCCAAGGTCGCCGGAGGAGCCAGAACTGGCCCACAGGTTTCTGGCAAGTCAAGGGTCTGGGTGGGATTCGCACCCAGGACTCGAGACTGGGCTCTTCCCACAGCTTTGCCTTTATGTCGGAGACTCCAAGAGCTCCGGCTCTGGGTTTAAACATGAGGTCTCTAGGTCCGGCCCGTGGTCTTAGAAACCAAGAAGGCTATGAGGGAGGTACTGTTGTCATCCCCATTTTACAGATGAGGAAACTGAGGCCCAGAGTGTCTGAGTGGTGGGCCCAAGGTCCCACGGTTGGGTGGAACGGACCCAGACCTGCAAGCCAGACAGTCTTCCATTCCTCACACTCGGCGGTAGCTAAACGACGTGTTCTGCTATACAAGGACACCCACTGGGCCGCGCTCCCCACTCCGCTGACCAAGCTCACTCAGAAAAGGAGTCTGTGGACACCTGGCTGCAGGTGCCTGTGAAATCGCACGGGGTCGGCAGAGCTCACCGTCGCCATGTCACTACAGTCACCAGGGCAAACCTAATTCCTGACCCTTCTCCAGCACCTTTTATATTTTAAAGCCCTTTCCATCTGTCCGTTGGCCCCCCTGTCCTCCCTCAGCCTTGGCAGGTACAAAGATGGTGCAAACAAGCCCAGCGAGCATAGGGAAACTGAGGCCCAGAGGACCTCAGAGGACCTGTTCCCCAGGAACAGATGAGGCCTGCCTAGGGCTCTTGCACCCTCCGGGGTGGGGCCTCTCCCCCAGCTTGTCCTCTGCCATCTGAGGGAGAGACGGCAGGAAGCCCCCCTTCAGTGATGGAACTTGGGTCACTTTGCTCACAGGACGGGATCCCCTTCACCAGCCCCTCCCTGTGCTCCTTCTTTGTGTGCTGTGGCCTTTCAGAATATATGGGGCGCCTGAGTGGCTCAGTGGGTTAAGCCGCTGCCTTCGGGTCAGGTCATGATCCTGGGGTCCTGGGATCGAGCCCCGCATCGGGCTCTCTGCTTCAGCGGGGAACCTGCTTCCCCTCTCTTTCTCTCTGCCTGCCTCTCTGCCTACTGGTGCTCTCTTTCTGTCAAATGAATAAAAAAAAATCTTAAAAAAAAAAAAAAGATTAAAAAAAACAAAAAGAATATATACACACCTGTGTGTGCACAACCCCAGCATGTTGGACTTGAAATCAAATCGCAATGTTCTAAAACCATGCCTGGGGGGGGCAGGGGTCATTCTGCGGCCCATGAAGCACAGTGACAGCAGATGTGGGGGTGGGGGCGTGGGGGAGCAGCAGAGAGACTGTGGAGCAAGGGCAGCTCTGGCTAACCAGAATTCCTCTGGGCCACTAGTCCTGAGGGTTAATAACAGCACGGAGACTCGCCCAGCTATCTTCCCAGCAAATGCTTTCTCCCGCAGGCGTCTGGAATTCAGTGGCTCCAAGAGAGGGCACCTGCATGGGCTCTGGAACCAGACAGACCCGGACTTTTTTTTTTTTTTTTAAAGATTTTATTTATTTATTTGACAGAGAAAGACATCACAAGTAGGCAGAGAGGCAAGCATAGGGAGAGAGGCAGAAGCAGACTCCCCACTGAGTAGAGAGCCCGACTCGGGACTCGATCCCAGGACCTTTGAGATCATGACCTGGGCCGAAGGCAGAGGCGTAACCCACTGAGCCATCCAGGTGCCCCGCAGACCCGGACTTTTATCTCAGGTCTGTTACCTTCTAGCTGTGTGACCTTGGACAGATTACCTGATCCCTCTGGGCTCTAATTTCTGCAGCTGTGAAGAGGGAGCAGGGCTGAGCGGTGAGGTTGTTGCAAGGAGCTTTATATCAGGCACATGGTAAATGCGTAATCAGGAGGAATTCTTTCTTCTTTTTGCCCCTACCACAAAGACGGGAAGTAAAAGAGAGGCTCCGAAGGCCGACTCCCGCACTTGGCTTACCCCTCAGCTGATTGTTGACCTTGGGGGAGGTTATGCGGCTCGGTGCCTCCTTTTCCTCAGGTGTACAAAGAGAATAACACAGTTCCCACTTCAGAAAAACCAAATGACACACTCTATAAAATGCCGGCACAACGCCTTAACCATGGTGAACACTGGACACACGGTAGCTCCCCATGTGACTTTTCCAGCCTCACAGCTCAGTCCTGATCCAGCCCCACCCCTCCCTGATGGATGCTGGCCCAGCCCCTACCCCGTCTCTGCTGTTCTGAGAATGTTCCTTTCCTACCTGTATCGGGGAGCCCACCGGCCCGCCCCTCCCATCAAGGGACTTCTTTGGGACCAGAGAAAGCGCGCCGGGAGGACTTCTGTCTGTGCCGGCGTCTCGCTCACTCTTCCTTGCTGGGAGCAAGACAGAGCAACAACCTTCTGAGACACCGAGCCTGAAGCGAACTTAGAACCAAGCCATGTGAGGCACATGAAGGTCCTGTGTTCTTGTTATTTCCTTTCAACCATTTTCTTTCTTTACTTTTTTAAGTTTCCCAAAGCATCCTTCATCTTCAAAGAGTCTGGCTGCCACCTCGACTTTGCCCTCTGAAGGTCCCTCTCCGTTCACCCTTGCCGGCGGTGTTTAAAACGTGCCACCACACACGGCCGAGGAGAGAACGAGCCCTGGCTCCCCGCTCTCCACCCCAACCCGCCCCCCCCCCCAAGTTTGGATTCAATTATAAATTGGCTGATGTTGTCTTTGGGTCCTTCCCAAGATTAATTAGAAAACCTACATTAAGGGCATTGGAAAAAAGTACGCCTCGCTATTTATTCCCAAAGGAGAAAGGGCGATCGTCTCTAGTGCTCTTCCCTCCCATCTCCCCTCCCATCTTGTGACGTCCCCGCCAGAGGCTCCCAGGATGAACGTGCCAACCAACAGCTCAAAACTCCAGTGAACTCTGCGGCGTCCACTTTTTTTTTTTCCTGTTTTTTAAAAAGCACTTGTTATTTATTTGGACTTCTAACCTAGTCAAATGATGTCTCGGTAGGGCAGGACTGAGGACCAGGACCTCCTACAAAAAGGAAGCTCATCTATAAACCTGGGCAAAAATCAAAACCATGAGTCCTGCAGGCACCGTTTTAAAAGAGGGATCTTTTTAAAAGCATTCTCGGGGTATCAGGCTGTCTATGTGGTGGACAAGCCCATCTTGGCATGAATCCTGCTTTCCTGAATGCGACTCGGCGGCCCGAAGGCAGATGGGAGAGCATGAACCCCGCAACACTACAGAGCTGGATCAGGATATTAACACGGAAGTTTTCGCTGAGGCGCCAAGCTTGGCATGGAAGGCATGCACGTGGCTTCCCCAGGACCAGGCGGGGCCACCTCCATGGGTAACAGGGACTCATTCCCCAGTCTCCGGGTTGCAGAAGGAGCTGGGGGCACAGGACACAAGCCACCAGCTGATAGAGAGCCTCCTGCAGGAAAGCAAAAGTGAGGGTCCCCAGGGACGGAGAAGTCTCCCAAGAACCTGCAAAAGTCCCACGAAAGAAAGAGCCTGCTGGAAGCATCTGGCCTGGTCTGGGGGGAGCCCAGGCCAACTCGAGACGGGCTCAGCCATGCCAGAAGTCTCCTGCATCTTTTTGGCTCCCTCCTGCCCTTCTCTCCGCAGAGCTGGAGGCAGAGAGAGAGTGAGAGCGAGAGCAAGCGCAGATGCTGACCCAGCTGCTCTCCAGCTGCAGGGATGGGCCGGCTGGGAGGGGGGAAGAGGGCTCGACTCGAAATGAAAAACTGTGGCATGGCTTCCTCGGGATATAATTCACATGCCATGCAATTCACCCATTTGGAGTGTACTATTTAATGGTTTCTAGGATACCCATCCAGTTGGACAGCACTCATCACAGTTAATTTTAGAACATTTCCATGACCTCAAAAAGAAACCCTGTACCCACAACCCCCCCCCCACCCCCCTCCCCCCCGCCCAACTCTTACCCCCCATCCTGGTCCCTCCAGTCATAAGAAATCATTTATCTGCTTTTTGTCTCTATGGATTGGTCTATTCTGGACCTTTCACAGAAATGCGATCAGACAATTTGTGGTTCTCTGTAACTGGCTTTAAAAAAAATTTTTTTTAAAAAGATTGAATTTATTTGACAGCTAGAGAGAGAGAGAGAAAAAACACAGGGCGGGTGGCAGGAGAGGGAGAAGCAGACTCCCTGATAAGCAGGGAGCCTGACGTGGGGCTCAATCCCAAGACCCTGGAATCGTGACCTGAGCTGAAGGCAGACGCTTAACCGACTGAGCCCCCCATGTGCCCTCTGTGACCAGCTTCTAAAAGAAAAAGCCATCAGCGTTGACCGGACGTCCGGGCTCTGCCACTTTTCTAGCCTCGGGTTGTCAGGCAGGCCGGAGCAAACAGTCCCTTCCCCAAAGGGAAATGATGGGATTAAATATGTCCCCAGTTCACCGCTTCATTGGAATGAATTCACCCAACTCCCCAGCTGGGCTGGAGCTGGCAGAGAAACGCATCTCCCAGCTCACCCCCCTCACCGCGTGCCTGGCAGCGAGAGAGTCGTTATTTGGGTAAGGTCTGTCCTTGCACCAGAAGAAAACTTCTACCTCCTTCACTTTTCCTGCCCCTAAAAGCACCTGGCCTGTGCCTGGCCGCAGGAACCATTTATTTGCGGCTGACAATGGCAGGCAGCTGAGAAGGGCGAGAAAAGGCCCTGCAGCGCAGGGAGTATGGGGCGGGGGGAATCCCTGGGCGGAGCCACTCAGGGGGGTCCCCTGTGTCCACGCCTGCCTGCTCGGAAGGCCGGGAAGCAGTGCCAGATGGCAGACAAACGCTACTGCTTTCTGGTGAAGTTTTATGGGTTTCCTTGTTTTTTAGTTTCTTTGTCACTGACATCTGCTGCTTTGCATTGTTCTAGAGGCAAAGTGTAAAGTAGAAAATGTGTCTGGGATGCTTTGTTCCTCCCCATCCCTGGGGGGGTCCTGTTGGGACAGGCCTCGCCCTTGGACCCGGGACCACCAGCTCCCACTCCCCACACCTCGGTGATCATTCCTTCTCATCTCCTCCCTTAAAGCGAAGATACCATGAAACTAAGAAGGTGACGTTGACACGGTCTTCTCAGCTCATGGGCATTAGTGGCCCCCAGCGGCCTCTGCCTCATGGCACGGAACGTGGGATCACGGAACCAGAGCCTTCTAGAGACGGGGAAGCCCATCCTCCTAACACAGGAGCAAGAGCGTATCCATCCAAGAAAATCACAGATGTCGTTTCCACATGGCCGAGGGTGGTTTTCCAGGGAGAGCCCAGCCTGGCTTCCGTGGAGCCCCAGAAATGGTGCGGACAGCGTGGGGCGGTGTGGGCTCGGAGGGAGCACACGGGGGAACCTGCAGTCTTGGGGGCAGAGCGCGCGCCAGGCAACGCCCACAGACCTCGGGGTCTCCTCACCGCCATCCCGCCTGCTGGAGATGCCATCTTCCCATTTCACAAAAGAGCCCCAGGGAGCTGCCGCCTTCATACAGCTGGAGAGATGCCCGAGCGTGTCCCAGTGACCCCGCTGGGGCAGCTGGCAAGTCCCACAAGCCTGCGTTCCCAGCTTGTCGCCACCCCCGCGAAGGAGGCATAACCTTGATCAACCCCGGTTCCAGGCGAGAAATCTGGCTCCACGAGACAGAGGTCGCTCAGCCAGTCGGCGGAGCGTCGAACCCGAGTCCGGCTAGCGGCAGAGCCTGTGGACCTACAGGGCCTGACCTCCCCACCGACTCCACGGCGGGCTGCAGATCTGAGAATGGCCTGGGGCCTCTCGAGGGAGAGAAGATGGGAGAAATAAGAATGTTCTTGTGTGGGTCTAGAGCTACGTCTGTGTCATGTGTCTGTGTCTATGTAAACGTGAGTGTCTCCATGTGTATCTGTGTCCGTGCGTATTTGCATGTGTAGATGCGTATTACTGCTGTCTGTGTCCATCTGTCCATGCGAGCACACATCCACGTAAGCGTGTATGCTGGTCGGTGTACGAGCGTATCTGCGTATCTGTGTGTGTTTGTACACAAGCACGTAAATAACCCCATACATGTCGGGGAGGACACAGAAGATCGGGCCCCCTCTATGGTGGAAAGTTATTCATTTTTTTTTTTCAGTTAATAGGAAACAAAGGAATCTTTTCTTAAAGTTCTGCTTTGCAAAGGGCCCCAGAATGTAAACTTCATGCGATGAGATTTACAGGCTCTAAGGGAAGAATGTCTTTTGAAGATCAAGCCTGAGAAAACTTACAATTCACTGCTGCATTTCTAACTTTTTTGACGAGCCCACAATGAGAAAAAAAGTATTTCATTCCACACCACCGAAGACATGTACATACATACATACATATTTCTTAAAACAATACTTGCCCTCACCATGTGTAATGTGCTCTGATGTTTCTATTTCTTTTTTTTTAAGATTTTGTTTATTTATCTATTTGAGAGTGAGAGAAGATGAGCAGGAGAGAGGCAGAAGGAGAAGCAGAGCAGGAGCCCAATGAGTGCTTCATCCCGGGACCCTGAGATCATGACCTGAGCCGAAGGCAGATGCTTAACCAACTAAGCCACCCAGGTGTCCCAATTTTTTTCTATTTCTCTTTAAAAAATACTAGCTATGAGCCACCAAACTCATGTCACAACTCTTTGATGGGATAGACTCTACAGTCTGAAGAACACTGGCTCAGGGTGACCCTTCCCTGGCTCTGTAAGAAGAGATTCCAACCGTCACAGATAAACTGTGGGCCGTTGCTATGTGCCAACTACTTTTCTAGGTTCTTTGGAAACAAGTTTCTTGCCCGTCTGGCACTTTCGTTCTAAAGCAGGAAATGAACCATGAACCCAGAAACACTGAAATAAGATCGTTTCAGATATAGCCGCAAGGTCTATGAAGGTACTTCAGTGGGGTGGTCAGGGAGGACTTCTCTGAGGAGATGACATTTCTGCTGAGATCCCAATGAGGAGAAGGAGTTGGCCAAGACAAGAGGTGGGGGGAAAAGGCTGCTGTGTATTTCGTGTCCTGTCTCTACTATCAAAGGTTAGACACTGACCCTGACTGGGACACACGGACAGGGATTCTGTCCTTCCCTCCCCAGCCCTCCTGTACAGTCCCCCTTCAGCTACATTTTTCTCTCAATCTCCGCATTAGAATTTGGCGGCCCTGCAATGGCACAGCTTCATTCTTTCCCTGGAACATACAAAATAACATTTGGTCCAATTAATTCCGTTATTAAGGCAAACTCCCTGAAGAGACAGCTGATTTTGTGGAGGGGGATTCCATCGGTCAAGAAAGCTCAGGAATGAGCAGGCAGAGGACAGGCAATGGGGCTCAGGCAGCCCCATTGTTGCAAAACCCATGTGGGCAATGGGCAAACCTCCCCTTCTAGGCTGTTCCATGGCCAGGCACAGCTTCCCCGGAGGTGTCTACAGGGCCAGCAACCTTGTTGCCTTCAGTTCCCTCTCAAATGCCATCTTCTCTGCAAACCTCCCCTGCCCACACTATTGTCTAGGTCCTCATCAAGAATGTTAACCCCACAAGGGCAGGGATTTTTGCCTGTGTTATGCCCCATCTCGTACACAGCTGATGCTCAAGAAAAAGCTATTGCACGGGTCAGTGAGTAACAGCTTCCATTTATAGAGCACCTACTGTATGCTGGGCTCCTTACATCCATGGTCTCTAGTCCTCATGGAAATCTTGCAGGGGTGGTTGTTTTATTCCCATTTTACAGATGGTAACATGAAGTCTCCAAGAGTCAGAGAGGGCAAGAGAATGCACTGAGTAAGTGATGGATATGAACCCCGGTCTCTCTGACTGCAAACCCACCAGGCCACAAGGCATCCACTCACATAACAATAATGTTGACCCAAACCAAGATCCTTCCAGAAGCAAGCTCCCTAGGCACACAGTGCTCCTCTTTTGTTTTGCCTAAGGAAGGGCAAAGGGTGTGTTGTTCATCAGGAGAGATGCCTCTTCGCCAAATGGCTGGGTCATCCCCTCTGAGTGGAAGGAAAGTTTCATGCTGTATTGGTCTTTGTAAGAAATTTCCATGCTTTTTGTTTTTTTAGCACACCGAACATAAATAGGCAGAAACTCGGGCTATGAAAGACCTTCACCCCAAGTGCCCTGAGGTTGAAATGACTGTGTTCCTGTGAGTGCCCCGAGGGCATTCCTAGGGATGAAGGCGGCCCAGCGAGGCAGGACCCACAACCTCTCATTCCCTCTGCACCTCTGGGCCAAGTGGCTGAGTTTGAATTAACCAGGGGAGACCTCTGGAGGCTGGGGTTCTGGGATCCAATGGAGGGATCTTGCTGGCGGACAGCAGCTGCTTCAAATTATGAACTACTCCAAACAGAGCACACATTAACAAGTTTTTCAGCCCTGGAAAGAGACCAAGGGACTCGGGCCACAGCCATCATCTTCAGACCCTTCTGGGGTAAGCCTCCAGCTGAGAGTTCCAGGAAGGAAAGGCCAGGAGCAGCGACAGTAGAGACAGAAGGTCCCGACCCCCTTCCCTGATGGGGAGGCGGCCACTCAGGATGCCTGCACAGAGCCTGAGCGCTGAGCGAGAGGGAAGGCCGCCCCGTCCCATGTCACCCTCTAAGCCTGGTCAGGTGTTCATTATCTGCCAGCAGACTCCATCCCGAACTGCCCCAACGCCCCCGAGCTTGAAGTCGGGAAGTAAGGGTCCCAGGCAGGAGTACTTCCCAGGGCCGTGGAAGCAAGATGAGATTCCATCCCCAGAGGATACACAAATGATGGACTGGCCACTTTCGCTCCCATGGCAGGTTCTCGTGGTCCACGGCGGGCAGGGTGCGGGACTGCCTCACTCGGTCTGTCTCTCCACCTTCAGCTCGACAGACGTTTTGAGTCCCTGCTTGGTGCCAGGCATCAGGCCAGGCCCGGGACACATAACCCATTCACCAACCTTACTGTCTGCTCTGAATTAGGCCCCAAGGCCCTGTTGTGAACATACAGTAATAACTAACAGCTCTGGAGCTAGGCTCTGTTCTAAATGCTTTTCACATGTTAACTCATTAATCCTCAAAACATCAGAAGCGATGTCTAGGCGGAGACCTGAAATGAGCAAGCAAACCCAGAGCCTATCTGGGGAACAAGGCAGAGGCGGGGTGCAGCACGCGCCTGGCGTGTGCCTGGCAGGTGCAAGAAGCCACCGTGAGCTCGGGATGCCGCGGGGGACCCGGGCCTTCCCTGTGCAGTGGCAGGCGCTGCAGGACCGCCAGGCCCTGACTTGGGGGTCCACACAGGCTCTGCGGCATTAGAATGTTCTTTGGCGGGAAGAGGGGTAGAGGCTGGAGGAGAGCAGCAGTGGGGGGTTGGGAGAAGCCCTTGAATTCCACATCTATTTTGAAGGCAGGATCGAGAGGTGTAGCATGGGGGCTGAGCACAGGTGTGGGAAGAGAGGGCGTCCAGGAAGGATTTTTGCCCCAAGCAGCTGGAAAGAGGGGGCCGCTGTTTGCTGAGATGGGGGATAGGAGAGGAGCAGCTTTCCTCAATTCCAGGCGTGTTAATGAAGATATCCAGGAAGCTGATGGGGAGACGAGTCTGGGGTCCTGGGGGCTGGGGTGTTAGCGGAGCAGTACTAGGAACAGGCTTGTGACTGCTTCGTTCAGTAAATCCTCTCCGATGCCTCCCACGGGCTGGCACTCCTGCAGCAGGTACCGTGGGGAACACTGGTCCTCTGTCCTAGGGAGTTTATCCAAGCCAACAGGCATGGGAAGACCAGATGACCAGGGGAGAGGCCGGGAGAGCCGGGAGAGGCCAGTGTTGGTGCTTACTGGTCCCAGAGCGGTATGGGTGTGGGGCCTCGGGGCCGGGAGGTCAGCCTTGACCACCCACACCCACAGGCCCTTCCCGGGAGGCCCCGCCCAGCAGCTGCCCATGCACAAGGGGCCCCCCGGACGCCAGGCTTGCATTAGATCTGAACGGTGTCCAATTTGCTGGAATCCATTATCGACTTGTGCTGACCCGCTGTCTGCCCTTGGAGAAACGTCTAAACGGTACTGTTGGAGCCAATACTAGCTAAGACGAAGAGCAGGGTACGCGTTAATGTTTCCAATGTGCGGAAGACGCTGCTGGGGGCAGGGTGGAATGTGGGAAGGAGCCTGGGGGGCAGGAGGCAGAGATGACCTGCTGCCGCGGGCTGTGGAAGGGGGGGGTCATTCCACCACCTGAGACAAAGGGTTGTCTGTTCCCTTCCAGAAGCTTCCTGAGGGACCCTGAGAAATCACCTGGGCCCAGTCCTCCAATGCCCGAGTGGCCTCACCTTCACGCCTACATCCGGAACATAGGTTCGGGGCTGCCCCCGGGCTGCCAGCCCTGCTAGCTGTGTGACTCTGGGCAAGGGACTCCCCGGCTCTATGCCTCAGTTTCCACATCTGTACCTATCACAGGATTACAGAAAGGACTCTGTGATATAGCAGAGCGTGAAGTAGAACAGCGGCCTCATGCAGTAAGCACTCACCGATTGTTCCTGACGGTTATGACTCACAGAGCACCTAGAATGTGCTGGCAACAAAGGATGCCTGGCCATCTTATGATTTGCCCACTGCCCATTTCAAAGAAATCCAGCACATTCTAGATGTGGAGAAACTCTCTCCAAGGGTCTCTGAAAATAGAAGGGAGCAAAATTTCTCAGCCTGTTTGTCGAATGAATAAAAGATGGGCTTTTGGAATCCATACTATTCTGTGGCCACGTCGCCACGGGCTTGGAGCAGCAGATGAACCTGTGAGTCCTGTCCATGCCAGCCCAGCCCGGCTACCAGGAGGGCATGCCTGCTGAGTCCACCCTGACCCCCAACCTAGGTGATCGTGGACTAGCAAGATATTGGGAACCGATGCCTGAGGAAGAGGGATGTAGGGCCACCTGTGGCCAGGGTCATAGTATGCTCCTGCCATGTTCCAGCACCCAAGTGGGCATCAGGCTCCATCCTTCTTGCCCAGTCCCACGGACCAGCTCGGGGTGGCCCAGGTCCCGGCTTCCCAGGTCATTCCCTGACTCCGCTCCCAATTTCCCATCCTGAATTCTTACCTGGAGGACCACACTGGTGTGTCCCAGATGGAACAGCCCTGAATGCTGTGCCCTTAGTGTCTGCTTAACTCCCGCAGGGACAGGGAACTCCACACTACCCAGGCAGCCCAACCCACCACCCCACCACCCCACCTATAATCATCTCCAGGCCCCTCTTACAGACCTTAAGAACAGCCCACCCACAGTGTGCCTGAGGGGGACACTTCACAGAAGGCAGGGGTCTTCTGGTTTTAAACTCAGTGATTTGTTTTGCTGCGTCTTCCATAATGTTGGGGATGAAAAATGTCTTAATACAAGATCTTCAGACACATCAAAAGGACTGACTGACCCCATCACTTCCACAGAGAGAATTACGAGCTAGTGGAAAGAGTAGAGGCCTTGTGGGTATAGGGACTTGAGTTCTGGATACAGGGAGGCCTCTCTGGAGCTGCACCCCCTTGGACTCACCCCCCACCCCAAGACTTGCTTCTCCATATGTGTCACAGGGGGTGGCCACGAAGACAGAAGCGAGACCACGGATGTGATGAACAGGTAATGGGACTGGACTGTGGCAGGGGGTTCGCATTATTAGTTTTTTCAGTTTTTTAACAAATTTTTTTTTCTTGAGAGACAGAACAAGTGGGTGGGGTGGGGCAGAGAGAGGGAGAGAATCTGAAGCAGACTCCACACTCAGTGCAGAGCCCCATGTGGGGCTCGATCTCACAACCCTGAGAGTATGACCTGAGCTGAGATCAAGAGTTGGATGCTTCACCGACTGAGCCACCCAGGTGCCCCTCCCCCATTATTATAATTGTTATCACTGTTATTTTTTGCCTGTCCAGCTCTTGTGACTTTTCCTTTCTGAATCTTATGGCTGCTCACATCCTTAAACGTCTCACTATGTCATTTTCCTTAAAAGTTGCTGCAATGGGGTAGGGGGAACCTCACTTCCTTGGGTGAGTAATGCATGGGGTTGCATGGGTCCACGGTAAAGGCTTTGGAAACTGACATCAATAACGTAGTTCATACTAATTCTAATATATTGCCAGGTACCAGGTGCCGTGCTGATTCCTTTACAAACATAATCATTCTCATGTAATGTTCTCCATCTTACACAGGAGTTTATTGCTGATGCTACCCCCATTTTACAGACCAGGAAACTGAGGTACAGTTAATTTGCCCAAAGTCACGTAACTAGTAAGATGTGGGGATGAGACCTGACCCCAGATGATTTAACTTTGGAATCTGCCCTTTTGACCACCATATTGCCTTGAGAATGCATAATTTTCAGAGCAAACGCAGGAAGGGAAAAAAACCCACTGATGTTTCATCTGGGATTTCTAGAGTTGAGTCATGAATTAAGGGTGGTGAGATAAAATGAATAATAAATTCCAGAAGCTGTGTGGGGACCGCTGTAAGAAAGACAGGCACCACAGCTTACAAGGATAGCCAGGACTGTTCCTGGCTCTAAGTGAAACCAAGAGGATATCAGGGGAAGGACGAAACAGAAGATGAAATTATCCAGGGTTCCCTGGGAGGCTTCTGACCTCACCACTAGGCAAGCTGGGGACCACATCACTTCCTGCCCCCGCTGAGTGATGCTGTGTGGCCGTTGCAAGAGGCACAGAAGAGCCTTTCCCCGAGTCACCGTGGAGATCCAACCGCAAGCATTAACTGTGCTCCCGTCACTCTGCTCATTTTACAGATGAGACTGTCGAGGCCCGGGAAAGTGAACCGCTTAAGGTCCCGAGGTAGGTAAGCAGAAGCCATGTGTTACTGATCAACCTCATTCATTCACCCAACAAACACAGAACGAACACCAACTCTCTGAGATTCCCCAGAAGACAAGCTCCGTGCTCTCAGGAACTCTAGACCATGCCGACTAGCCCCATCCCACAGACACATCGTGTGAGCCACACTAACCATTTAAGGTGTTCCAACAGCCACATTTGAAAAGTAAACAGGTGAAATTAATCTTAAATCAATATCTCTAAAACATCGTTTTAACAGGTCATCAATATCTAACAGTATCACTAAGGTATTTTACTTTTGGGGGTATTTTACAGAGAAGTGCATCTCAGCATGGACTGAATACCTTTCAAGTGCTCAGTGGCCGCATGTGAACAGTGGCCACCCTACGGAACGGCGCAGATTCAGACCTGGGGTTCTCAGTCTCAGGACGCGTTAGAGCCACACAGACAGCTTATTCAAACTACAGATTTCCAGGTCCCACCCAGAGAGTCTGGGGATCAATGGCAAGGTCTGGGAACCTGTATTTTAACCAGGATTCCAGGCGATACTGATACAACTGGTTTATTCCGGAATCACCGAGCTGATAAAATGAAAAGCAGCTCAGTCATTTGTCATTCCCAATGGAGAATGGCCATTTAGCAAGTTAACACTCTGCCTTAATTTATATTGATCAGGGAAAGCTTGATCTTAATGAGCAAACTCTGAATTAAAGACAACACTGGGTTACATTCAGCTGAATTACTTTTAAGAATAAAGAGTAAATTCAAAAGAGTCTTCAAGCAGAGGGTGTTTGTTTAGGTAAGCCCTCCTGATTAAAAACGAAGAATATTCATCCGCATACTTCGTTAGACTCTTGAAAAGCTAATTAAGTCTCTTAAGACAAAACGGACCTTCCTTCAGATCTCCAGCCCTAATTTGCAGAACAGAAAACTTCCTTAGCAGACGATGGAGGGTTGGTGGGGGGTGGTGGATGGCTGGCTGGTCAGCTAAATGGTCGGGGTGACTATGCTCAACTGGGAACGGCAGGAGGGAGGGAGTGAGGAGCTACTTAACCACAAACTTTAATTATGCGCCTTCTGTATGCCAGACACAGTCCTCAGCCCTGAAGCTCCAGGGGTGGATGAGGACAGGTCATGCTCCAGAAGAGAGTTGCACAGAAAGGAACCTGTGAGTTCTATCCCGGAGGGAGGGAAGGCTCCTCAGATAAGAATGGTGCCGAGTGTTGGGCGACCACAAAGGGTTTTGCAGGTAGAGGCTGCGGACACTGGCAGAGGGGGTGAGCACCTTGTCCCCGAGTGTTTGGAGGAGAGCAGGCAAGATGAGATGCAATGCCGGGGGGAAAGGGAGTCGGGGGGGGGGGGGAGGACCGGGGGGGGCGGGGGGGGGGGGCGGGGGGGGGGGGGGGGCGACCGGGGGATGCTGGGGAGGTGAGCTGGTGGGGGAAAGGTCAAATGGCTTGACTGCCCAGCCAAGACACTAGGATTCAGTCTGGCAGGTGATGAGGGGCCATAACGTGCTTATAGGGATGCACCCGGCAGGGCTCCTGTCGGCGACGGATGACTGAATAGACGGATAAATGACAGACTGAACCGGAACCCTGACGCCAGGAGGCCAGTGACGGGGAGGGGCAGCTGTCTGGGTGAGACGGGGAGACCTGGACCAAGCGCTGACAGCAGATGGGAGATACTTCCAAACGACCCAGAGTAAGAAAGGTAAGATTGTGGTAAGGAGTCACCGTCCACGTGGCGAAGACCAAAACGCAATGCTGTCGTGCGGGAGCCTGAAAGCCCCAGGAATGCAAGGAAGAGGTTCGTGAAGCCAGAATCTCCCGAGCCCCGGGGAAGGGAGAGGCTGAAGCCTGGGATCTCCACAGCCTTCCTTTCCACGGGCACGCTTAGGCATTTCAGTGCAAGATCCTCATCGAAGAAAAAGAATTTTTTTTTTTTTCTATAAGGAGATCATGGATTTGGTTAGAAATGCAAAACAGCTGCTGAAATCCAGGGACTGGGAGGATATGGGGCGGGCAGGTGCCCTCGGCCACCGTGGTGGGTGTCCTGACACACACTGTGAAGGGAAAGTCTTGCACCCGTGCAGCTGATGTAGGCATGACCCAGCACGTTGGGATCCACGTGGTCTGCAAAAACAAAACCCGGGAAGGAGCCGATATGGCTACCCGTGGGGAGATGGATAAATAAAACAAGATATAGTTATGCATTAGGAGACGGTATTACGATTAAAACCAACTGAGGGCTGGACCTCACAAACCAAGGTTGGGTGGAACAACCATGTTGAAGAATATACCCAGGATGACAGCCCCTACGTGAACCAGGACACCAACCGGTAATGCATGTTGTATACAGTTACACAGAGGGGACGGGAAAGCGTGAACACGCAGGCTGGTATTTATGGGAAATTCACAACAGGAGATTGACAGCAGGGACAGACTCCAAAGGGATTTTCTCCCCTGGCGAGGAATTATTTCTACCACATCTGCAGACCTAGACGAGAGCTGAAACAAATATGCCAGTACGGTTTGTTAATTGGGGATGGTGAGGAGAGAGAGGGTTTATTATATTATTTGCTACACTTTTCAAAAATTTCCCAGACTGGGGTGGGGGGAGCTGTGGGGGGTGGAAATGGTAGAGTAGGAGGTAGCCAAACAGAAGGCTTGGAAATGACCCAGCCCTGCCAACTGGCCTCGTCCCCCTGCAAAAGAGCAGGCAGATGGTTACTGAATGTATCTTGAAGGTGCCCGCTGGGGTCTAACGCTGCATTGTATATACTCAGATGACTGCTGGGGCAAAGGCGAAATAAACACATTTTCTGTGTTTCCCTTTCTCAGCCCTGCACCCAGGCCAACGTAAGGGTGTAGCTGTTACATCACATATTGACACAAGGACATCTTCATCAGCATGCCTTTAGTAACATCTCATGCCTTTAGTAAGATCATCTGGTTGGCTCCTCTTGGGGGCCATCCCCCACCCCAATCCCCAGCAGACCAGGAACAGACCTCACTGCGCAAGCGCCACACCCCCAGGTCACCTCGGCTGGCGGGGATGCCAAACGTGCACAAGAAAGAACTCTGATGGGGGGCAAGCTAGGGCTGCTCCTGCATCACGGGGCTCCTCCCCTATTTCTGCCAAAGAGCTCTGCGGGCATAGAATTAAAAAAAAAAATTAAAATTAAAAAATTAAAATTAAAAAAAATTAAAATTAAAATTAAATAAAAATTAAAAAAAAATTTAATAGTAAGTTGAAGCACATAAAGTGTGGAATTGAGAGCAAGGAAGCATTCTTATCACTATTTCTGAAGCAAGATAAAAATATCTGTCTGGAGCATCTTCCTTACAGCCGGGAACAGCGCCCGAGTCATCTCTACGTCTCCAGGGCTCTGCACAGAGTAGGTGTGCAGGAAATGCTTGCTCAATAAGCAGAGCCACAAGGGGACACACACACACACACACACGCGTTTTTGAGAACTATGTTTTTACTTTTGTGAGCTTCACTTCACTTCATGGGGCAGGACCACCTAAATGGTTGTTGTAGATTCTGGAATCCAATTGCTTTAAGTTCTTGGAACAGACGTGGGCCCTCTCTTCGCCCTGTGCCTTCAACTTACAGCATCTTGAAGAGGGCAAGCCGAGGTCCTTTGGGCCACAGCTGGTACAGAAGATGCATGCGATACACGTCAGTGATTTTCACCAGTTAGTCCTCATGGCAAGTCGGGTGGACGGGCAATAAACATCATGTCCATTCTATCCATGGGAAGGCTGAGGTTCAAAGAAGTCCTGTGACTTGCTGGAGGTCACACAATTTACTGGTGACCATGTCAGGATTTAAAGGCAGCTCCTCTAGCTCCAAAGGCCTCCCCCAAGGCCCCTGCTGTGGCAATTTCCCATTAGCTGACTCAAGGACCAACTTCCAAGGTCTTCTCCAGCTGCTTTGCTTTCCACCCAGCAAAGGGTCTGGTGGGAACTCCCTCGGCCAACTGGAAGCTCCCGATTTCTGCAGCGCCAGGCCAGGAATCTGACTCGGGCCCTGGGGACTCTAATTCCCACATCAAAGCCGAGAGCTCCGAGTTGCTCTGGCTAAGGACAGAGAAGGCAGAAAGTTCTTTTTTTTTTTTTTTCTTTTTTAAAGACTTTATTTATTTATTCGACGGACAGAGATCACACGTAGGCAGAGAGGCAGGCAGAGAGAGAGGAGGAAGCAGGCTCCCCGCGGAGCAGAGAGCCCGATGCGGGGCTCGATCCCAGGACTCTGGGATCATGACCTGAGCCGAAGGCAGAGGCTTTAACCCACTGAGCCACCCAGGCACCCCTGCAAGAAGACAATGGAGACTCCCCAATGGGCTTTACTCTCACCCCAGGACTGATGCCCAGAGATGAACAGTTCCAGTGACAGCCTGGCCTGTCTATTCCACGAGTGAGAGGACTTGGATCCTCCGGGCTCCGAAAAGCTCACACCCTTTCTGCCATGTTCATGCTTCATTTTAACAGAAGTAAACATGATGCTGGGAAAATGCCTGGCAGGGGACTCAGCTGAAGGCACGCTCTACCAAAGCAGTGTCAGGGCAGGGGCTGGAGCTCCTGGCAGTGGGCTCACGTTTGTCACAGAAGTGACCAGCACAAGCACATTCAAAAACTATCTGTGAGTGGTGCCCTGACCACCAGACAGACCTCTGAACTCCCAGGTACACTGCCTGGCATAGAATCAGAGCTGGGTGAACGTTGAACAAGAGGATGGATTAACAAGAGGTAGACTAACAAGGGGACTCACACTAGGTCTTTCCAGCAGCCCTGAGGAGGAAGCGGCATTATTAGCTCTACTTTACAGATCATGGAAACGTAGATTTGAGGAGGCTCAGTGGCTTGTCGGGACCCCCTTGCTGCTGAGGTGCGGAGGCGGGTTTGGACACAAATCTGCTGGGCTTTTGGCCTTTTGAGTTGTGTATGTCCCCGATACTAAGCCATCTCCCTACTGTCACCTAATAGCTGGCACAGCTCTCTGATCAACAGATATGCCAGTAAAGCCAGACCAAGACCGTAACTTCCAGTATAAACCTAAGGGCCAGATCTAATCAGCTGCCTGGTGTGTGTGTGTGTGTGCACACGCGCGCATGTTTATGGTCCTTGAGCAAAGAATGATTTTCATAGTTTTACATGGTTACACGGTCCTATCTATTCCCACATAATATCCTCAATTTTGCCTCTTGCGCCACAAAGCCTAAAGTATTTACTACCTGGCCCTTACAGAAAAAGTCTGCAGACCCCTAATATAAATAAGCTACATCTTATTTTATTTGAGATCCCAGAGAGTAGGGGTGCATCTGAAGCCAGGAGCTAGAGACCTCCTCTGTAGACTCGGGCCTCGGTTCCCCCTCCAGTGTCAGCTCTCACCACCACATACCTGCTCTGTCAGACTAACGCCTACCTACCCATCAGTCTCAGCTTGGTTGTCCCTTCCTCCAGGAAGCCCTCACTGATTCCCAGAGACCAAACCAGACGCCCTTTCCTGTGTTCTTATTTTCTCCCAGACCCCTGAAACCAACCCCCGCTTCCTGCTACTTTCTCATCTCCCACCTGACGGACTGCAGAAATGATAAGGGCGGGCACCATTCTGCCAGGGGCAAGGAACAGTATAACACGGGTGACCACATGTCCTGGTTTGCCAAACAGCCCCTACGTACGCCTATCAACCCGTGTGAGTATTAACAACATTCCCCTCTTTCTCAAAAAAGTCCCATTGTGGAGGATAAATCGTATTGCCATCCTATGAAATGAGCAGTAGCTTAAGAGTATGGGTGCTGGGTTCGAATCTCACTTCTTCCGTTTTCCAGTGGTGTGACAATGGGTGAAGTAGCTAACGAGTCTGTGTCTCTGTCTCCTCCTCTACAAAATGGAACTAGTCACAGTGTTTACATCATAGGTTTGTTGTGAGGATTCAGTGAGTTCATATATATCAAACACCCAGGATGGTGCCGGGCAAATTGCAAATTCTAGGGAAGGGTCAGCCATTATTGCTAACGGGTCCCGTGGAATCCGCCATGCCTAGGGGACGTGTCCATGGCAGATAGTCACACACACTTCCTGGACCAACAGAGGAGAGACAAGGCCGGTCCCCAGGCTCTGCCTATCAGAGCTGGTCAGGTAGCACCTGAGTTCATGGGCTCCCTGCCCCTGGACCCAAGGCCCGAGGATTACTCCATGGGTGTATTTCATGGCTTAATTTCTAGAGGGAGCACTGATTTCAGTTTGGTACAAGTCCTCCCAGACTATTTTCTGTATGTTCATAGGCCTCTATCCTAAGTGCATCTTTACAAAATACAACGTAAGTTTAAGGTACACGGTATTGTACAGGAAGTATCTTTCAGCTACTTGCTTTTTACTTCAACAGTAGAATATGAATTTATTAGACCGAGAGCAACCTTATTCTTGCTAATTGTTCCACAGTATTTCGTGGTTTGGATATAATACAGTTTATCTGGCTATCCAAACCATTCACTATTATAAACATGAGTGCCATAATGAGTATCTCTGTCGGGCCTCTTTAAGCTCTGGAGAAATCTTCCAAGAGGTTCAAATCTCTTTTTAAAGCAGACTGTTGCCCACTGTTTTCTCCAGGATTGGCCAGAGGAAGGCCTCCGATGCTGGTCATATTTCTTCTATGAGCTAGAGTCACAAATCAACTTTTATTCCTATCCATGAAGGAAATAACGAAGTGAGCTTAAAAAAAAAAAAAAATTAACAATCATTTTAGCTCACAGAAAAGAGAAATACGAAGTGACCCAACCCTCCGAATGCGGAGAAGATGCTGGGATACGGAGGAATATGTCGACACGGTCAAGGTATCCGGCTCAGAGTCTCCGAAATGCAACGCTCCCTGTCAATTCCCCTTGAATAGAAAGCTATTAACCGGATTCTCACCTTATTTATAGGTACCGTGTCATTTTAATGAAAACTAAATCTTGTTTGCTCTGTCTTTTCAATCCTGTCTCCGCTCAATTGCTTTCCTGTGGCTACATGGGAATAATTTATATTTAAATCTTCACCTTAGTCACGAGAGTTTCGGCTCCCCTGAATGGAGAGGCAATTGCTACTCGACAAATTAAAAACACTCTCGAGAACTTCATGCCAACTCATCCAGCTCTCTGTGTTGAATCGACCCAGCTTTGACCTAAATGGTGATTTCTGCACAGTGATTTTAAATAAAAAATATACACTTCCATTATGGGAAAGAGGAGTATGTGGGTTGGGGGTGGGGAGGACTGTAAAGAGAAGAAGGGGTTGAGGCGCCCTCAGGAGTGGGGGGTTAGAGGAGCAGCTTGCAGGGGGCAGAGCTGGGAGAGGAGGCAGAAAGATGGATTCTTCTCCAACGTTAAACCGATGATGCGTTCACTGGCTTCGATTTTCCTGAAGATGGTCTTCTTGGGGCATTGCCTCTCCCAGGGTCAGCCCCAACCTCTCCCCTGGGTGCAAGGTGCCTCCCCAACCCGGTCTCTGGCCCTGGGCATGAACCCCATATGACAGCACCTAACAGTGCCTGGCACAGAAAACAACAAATAAATGTAGCTACTACTGTGAATCCTGTTAGTATAGTAGGTGCTCAATAAACGGTTGCTGACTCACTACATGAAAGAGAAGCCTGAATGAACTATTCCCACCCTTCCTCAGCCTTACATGCTAGAGGCTGAGTCTCACCACCACTTCTCCCTGGGTCATAGAGCAGATATAAGGGTCTCCCGTGTCTGTGTGACGTGGGACAGGACAGTCACCGGACCGGACCCTGCCCTCAGCAATGGAAAGAGATGCCAATGCAGTTCGATCAGAACAAAGTGCACTCCTGGCAGGAGAAGGCCAGCGATTTATGGCCCAAGGTGGCAAGTTGGGCAGGAAGGGATTTGGGCTTGGAGCCACTCAGGGACCAGGATGAGAGCTCTAAGGGTTTTTCTGAACCTGCCTTCCGCACAGCAAACTTTTCAGGCACATAAAAACCCAGCAGAATCACGGTTGCCCAAATGCTTGCATCTCATCTGCAAAAAGGAAGAACGGGACCGGCGGGTCTCCGAGCTTCTCTGCCGCACCAGCCCTGAAGCATACACTCAGCCCCCAACTTACAGACACAGAAGTAACTCCATCTTTGGGTTTTCTCAGAATTACAGGGCCACCTGATGTCATGCGGGGAAGTGACACACATAAGTCCTGACCACAGGATTGCTAAATTCAAGTGTGAACTCCTACCCTTTCACATGCTGGGACGGGAAATGCAGAATGACAAGCACCACCCCACCCTATGGCATGAGACCGTGTGAAAGGCAGATGTGGCAGGAGAACAGAGCCTAGTGTAGCAGAGGTGGCATCTGGACCATTTCTCCCACCAGAAGAGTTCCTAAAATCTAAAGTTGTGTGAAAAAATGTTTTGGTGGAGCCCTCTGGAATATGGATAAGTCTGGACAAAAAAAAAAAAGGCCATTAAAAAAATTAATTTATTTATTTGGTAGAGAGAGAGAGAGAGATCACAAGTAGGCAGAATGGCAGGGAGAGGGAGAAGCAGGCTCCCCACTGAGCAGAGAACCCAATGCGGGCTCTATCCCAGAACCCTGAGATCATGACCTGAGCCGAAGGCAGCTGTTTCTCGACTGAGCCACCCAGGTGCCCCAAAAAAGGCCATTTCTTTAAAGGGAATCATGAGCACAGCTGACCTTGGCATCTGTCCCCCCGTCTCAACTCGTAGGATCTGTTCACCTCCCAGGAGTTGCCTAAAGGCCACCTTGGGACCAAGTCCTTGCCCTGCCTCCTGGCTGTGATGGCCGGCAACTTCTTAAGCTCTCGGACCGCAGTTTCCTCAACTGTAAAATGAGGGTTATCGTGGCATCTACTTAATGGGGTGGCTGGAAGGTGGAGTGAGATCAACTGAGTAAAGCACTTAGCGTGGTATATGGTACACAGTAAGTGCTCAATAAATGCAAGCCATTATTACTAACCTCTATTACTGCTGCGCTAAGATTTATATACATTTGCTTAGTATCTCTAATGTTCAAGTGCTTTTGAGAATTCGGTCGTAGTATCTCTAATGTTCAAGTGCTTTTGAGAATTCGGTCGACAACCACAGGCCTGAACACCCGAATGCCAAGAAGACAAGGCATAAAAGCTCTGGATGAAAAGTTGGTGGACCCAGAAGTGCTGGTCTTTGGCACGGGCCCTTGCTGACTCTCTAGAGCAACTCCTGAACCTTATGCCCTACCACAGCCCCTCTTAGCCCCTGGCAACCTCCGGAGGGGCTGCTGGGGCACCCGGAGGGCTGCATCACCTACACGGGAGAAGGACCACATGCCCTGCAAAACCACCTCCTACAGAGAGCCCAAAGACCGACAATATAAAGACTTAAAACAAAGCCAAGGTCAACAATAACAGAAAACCCAAAAAGCTCTACTTAGCCGCAGGCTCCTTTTGATAGAGGAGTGCCCATACCTCCACACCTTGTCCGGGAGACCTAAAAGTCTAGAAAGTGACACACAGGAGCTGAATTTGGGTCGGCCTCGTAGCAGAATCAAGTTTCCTGCACTCCTACAGTGGTCATCAGCCAGCCACCTGGTCTTCCACATCTCCTGCAGCTGGGTGACGAGGGGACACGGGGATGGTCTCTTAGGAGCGTGCCAGTCCCATGGTCTGGCAACCAGCGACAGTTGGCCAATCCCTGGAGCCTAACAGTGAGAGACCTGGGCTGCTTCCATTTGACTTTTAGGAAAAGTCAAGTCAACTCAGTGAATCACTGTGTGGCAACGTTTCGAATGATTTTCTGGAACAATCGGAAAAGAGCAGAGTGTCTGCCCAGGAGATCCCCAAACAACACAAGAGTAATGGTGCAGATCGGTTCACGCCTCGGGGGTGCCCAGGCGGAGGGGGGGGTGCTCTGCACCAGCAGGGCCCGCAGCTGAGACTTTAACTTGCCCTAAACAAAAGCCCAGCCCAATCCTTCACACCAACCCCTTCATCAGCTCAACCACAGCGAGAGCGCTACCTACCAGCGCTGACTAAGTGCTAGGATATGCTAGACGCTCCAAATACATTATCACATTTACTCCTCGTAGCAATCCTGCAAACAGGTGTTTGCCAGTCTGGTGAAACGGAGCTCAGCGAGGCCCACAGACTTGCCTGAGGTCACACAGATAATTAGTGTTGGAATCCCTGCTCGCTGACTCACGCGCTATGCCTTAATGATTAATGTTTAAAAATGGAAAAGAGGCAATTTGAAATCATAACTGGATGATAAATCACAGCTCAATTTCTCAGTACAAAGCAACTCTAAGTAACTTGGGACAAGCCTAAGTATTAAGACTCATAAAATAAGTTTGGCTTTTTTACACCAAACAACCTCATTTGCTTATACATAACTATCAAGGACAAGAAAAGCAGAATTTCAAGCCAAATTGAATAGAAAGTGTGCAGTAACATCACCCCTCAGCCCTTTCAAGAGGCTATATATTACATCTTTTTTTTTTTAAAGGCCTTCTACCTAATGCTTCTAGAGAAATATGACAGATGAGGCTTTATAGATTTATTTTGGTTTAAATTAATGCTAACCATCTGGATGGATAAGATAACCAAATAGCCATAAAATCTTGGCAACCTCCAGCGTAAGAAAAATTGCTTGGGAACAGAGAGGAGGGAAAAAAAAAAATCCGCACAGAGTTTGTTGGAGGAATTCCAAAGTGATCACAGAGTTTACTAAGATTTTTACTTACTTGTGCACTTTAATCATAATATATTTGCAGCGTGGGGGACTACGCGCGGACTTGGAAGGGACAAGGTTACACAGATAATAATTCCTTACAGTGGCGAAGCACCTTGAGCCCACAAAGGTGTCTGGCTTTAATTCTGAGATTTCCGATGGCCCCTGGAGCCAGGGAGGAACGGGGTCTATCATTCTCGGTTTGCTGATGGCTAGAACTGCACTCAGAGAGAGAACAGACGGTTGGGTCTGGCATTCAAGACCGATGCCCTTTTCACTACCCGGTGCTGAAGCCCGTTCACCCAACCCTCCATCCATCCATCCACACACGCCCACCCGGCCATCTGTTCATCTGTATTTCGTACCAAGTCCTATGTAGTCTGTAATCCTTTAAGAAAGAAAGAAAAGAAAAGAAAAGAAAAGAAAAGAAAAGAAAAGAAAAGAAAAGAAAAGAAAAG